>NC_134833.1:98018448-98336060 GCF_004210375.1 Tachypleus tridentatus
ATTTTAATGTCGGATATAATCACAAAAGCCTAAGCGAAACCATAACATGTTTTAATGCACAAAAGAAGGAAAACTGAAATACGTACACTGCCAGCCAAAATCTGAATGCCAATGAACATAAAGAAACAATATGCATTTTGAGATGTTAGACTTAACCACTTATTTGAGTAGAGCTTCGAAAGATGAAAAATAAGGAAAGAGAAAATAAAAATAAAAACATTTTTAGCATTTAATAGGGAAAATGTGAACACTATGTAATTAGCCTAAATACAAGCTTGTCAAAAGTTTAATACCATACCAAAAAAAAGTCCTAAATAGGGTAGGAAATATCCAACAAGAGGTCTCAGTAGTGAGTTGCACGGCCGTCATTGCGAATACCTTCAAACATTCGCTTTGGCATGGTCGATATAAGCGTTTGCAGAAGGCTGGCTGGAATGTTATTCCAAGTGGTAAAGATGGCTTCACGAAGATCATGCACTGTTTGGAATTGACGTCCATTTTTATAGAATTCCCTTGCCATCCACCCCAAACATTTTCAATTGGGTTCAGTTCGGGCAAACATGCTGGATGATCCAAAAGAATCACGTTATTCGTCGTAAAAAAGTCCTTTGTCCTGCGGGCATTGTGGATAACAGTGTTGTCCTGCTGAAATATCCAGTCATTTCCACACAAGTGAGGGCCTTCAGTCAATAAGGATGCTCTCCCCAACATGCCAATGTAGCCAGCTGCTGTTTGACGACCCTGTATAACCTGAGCTCCACTGTTCCATGGAAGAAGAAAGCACTCCAGATCATGATGAAACCTCCTCCACTGTGTCGTGTAGAAAATATCTGCGGTGGGATATCCTTATCGTGCCAGTAACGTTGGAAGCTATCTGGATCATCCAGGTTAAATTTTTTCTCATCAGAGAACAAAACCTTCGTCCACTTTTCTACGTCTCATGTTTGGTGCTTCTCAGCAAAGGCCCGGCATGGCCAAGCGTGTGAAAGCGTGCGACTCGTAATCTGAGGGTCGCGGGTTCGCATCCCCGTCGCGCCAAATATGCTCGCCCTTTCAGCCGTGGGGCGTTATAATGTTACTAATGTGACGGTCAATCCCACTATTCGTGGTAAAAGAGTAGCCCAAGAGTTGGCGGTGGGTAGTGATGACTAGCTGCCTTCCCTCTAGTCTTACACTGCTAAATTAGGGACAGCTAGCACAGATAGCCCTCGAGTAGCTTTGTGCGAAATTCCAAAACAAACAAACAAAAAAAGCTTCTCAGCAAAGTTTAACCGAGCTGTTTCGTGGTGTGGAAGGAGGCGTGGTCTTTTAAGACATTTAAGGTTTTTACAGCCTTTCTCTTGTAGATGCCTATTATTGTTCTTGAGCTACATTCTGCGTCCATAAGGGCCTTAATCTGGTTCGACGATCGGCTGGTGTCTTGCCGGACAACCCGTCGAATCCTCCTGCTCAACTCCAGCGAAATTCTCTTGAGCCGACCACTTAAAATTCTCGTTCCGTATCCCTCAGGGTCTTTTAAAAATTTTGCAACAGCACTTTTTATACGCCCAATTTCACCAGCGATGGCACGTTGTGAGAGACCTTGCTTTTGCAGCACGACAATTCTGCCATGTTCAGACTCTGTCAACTTTTTAGTCTTGCCATGTTTTTACCCAATGTAACGCAAAAGATGTCAGTGATAGATGTTGACAGCACTTATACATGAACACAAATGACTAAATTTCGTTATGTATTTACCGATTAACGCTTCGTTTCAGTATGGTCTTAAACTTTTGACCAGCTAGTATTTAGGCTAATTTCATAGTGTTGACATTTTCTCTATTAAATGCTAAAAAGATTTTAATTTTCCCTTTTCTTATTTTCATCTTTCGAAGTTCTACTCAAATAAGTGGTTGAATCTAACAACGCAAAATGCATACATTTTTCTTTATGTTTATTGGCCTTAAGATTTTGGTCAGCAGTGTATATAGTATGGTGATATACAACAATGATACCTTCCTAGTTTATGACAATTAAAGAGACTATTGAATGCAAGCATATCACAGCAGTTGCAGTGCTGATCTGCAAGTTTTTGGAATCAATATATAATCATCATCTACAGACGTTTATTAAAGTTCAATGAATTGAAGAATAACAAATATACTTGCAGGTTGTGCCAGAGATGCTTGTATTCTTTGCTGCTGATTGACGCTGCAACAACACAAAGTTTCATAGAAATGAGAAATTGTGTGAACTCATTCATACGTCTTCAAATCTCTCGAGAATGCATTACAAACCAATAAGCATTCTGACCATTGTTGGGAATTCTTATCTGCTGACCATTGATAGAATAGGAGAAAATGTAAAGGATAAAAACAGCTGCTATATTGATAAGAAATAGTGGTATGACAAGAAACACGACATTTGTTATGGGTGATATCATGCCATGCATATTTTAAATTGAATATTTTTTGTGAAACATATAATCCAAGTTTTGCATGTGAACATCATAAGAGAACCATTATTCCGAAATAAAAACACGACTGCCAGGCCATAAAATGCATTATTGTATTTTTGGAGCGTGTATCTCATATCAAGGGAAACATCTGGAGTAGAAATATTGCCACTGGTATTATCACTTCTGAAAACGTGAATGTTAATGTAGCAGGGGAATATTGTTTTAATATAACTGTTTCTTTGCATACAAAGTCATTTAGATAGATCTCACTTAAACAAAAGCATCAATAGTAGCCGTATGAAACAAACAGCAGAAGTAGAATAAAATCGACTGAGTGTCTACTTCTATTCCAATGATTTCTGATTGTCGCAAAAAAGAACAAAATAAGTAATCAGTGACTCCAAATATGGACTGTGTGTGTATTTAGCTGCTTTATTTGACAACCTTTTCATGTTTTTAAGTTCAAAAAAGCCCGAATTGGCTAAAGTCATTGCTTTGACGCGAATAAGTGGTAGTGTATCAAACAGTCACGAATCGTGAAGTCAAGTATATATATGAAATACTGAAGCACTACTGAATTACTATGTGAAAGAGTAACATTGTAAAAATTATTTTGAAAAATGGTCTTGCTCTGAAGAAGTTAAAAGACTACTAAAAGTTTTCAAATTCAAGGCATCTTTTGTCTTCACAAAAATGTCAGCTGAAAAGAAGGTGCAGCTGTTGACAAAAACTATTTTTAAGCTGCATTTAGATATGAAGGAGAACATATTATATTATTTCTGTCAATCAAGGTGTAACAGTAAGGACAGTACTGCTTCATTTTTCATGTATCTTGAATGCCTTTTACCAACATCAACTGATAAGAACTTTCTGTTTTGGGTAAATAACTTTAACATTTTTTTTACTTTGTAATTTAAATCTGAGACCTGTTACAAGCTAGGCGAGTTTTCTCCTAAATGAGTTTCTCAGTAAGTCACTATTAACAATTCAAAGAACTACATTTCTTTTCAGCCAGTCTTCTAATTAGAAAGGTAATGTATTCTTCATACCTACAAACATTAGTTTTAACAAGTCTTATTCTGCGGAACCTTGTCAATTGTTTTCTTAAAATCCAGGAACATCAAATCCAATCTCTTTACCTTTTCTATACAAGCGTCATTCTCTTCAAAGTATGTGTGTGTTTGTTGTCTTATAGCAAAGCCTCATTGAGCCGTCTACTTAGTTCACCGAGGGGAATCGAACCCTTGATTTTAGCATTGTAACTCCGTAGACTTAGCGTTGTACCAACGGGTGACTCAAAGAATGTCAAAAGATATATGTTATTGCCAGTGCTGACAAGGAATTTCGCTCAATAATGCCAATACCACAGGTCATCAAGATGGCTGAGATACGACAGACACAGTAGTGGTTGAGACAATTTATAACGTCAAATTGCATGAACAAAGCTGTTATCATGAATAATTTTAAGTTGGTGAAGTAAAGTTTTATCAATGTTATAGGAGTGATTTTACAAATCAAAATTTGGGTAAAAATTAATAACACAGTATTAATTTATTGTTCATAATGACTCTTATTAATTTAGGAAACGAATAAAGATTTATTTTATTTATATTTATTTACTTGGTATGAACTATAAAAAAGCACATATTATGTTTGTTTTGTTTACTCAATCAATTGATTTTCACGTTTATTTTCTTTTGATCTTCAAACTTAATTATTGTGATAGATGACGCTACGTGTATTATATTAGGTAATAAATGTCAGCTTAAACAACTGTGAGACTGGTGTAACTGAAACAAGTGTTACGGTTACAATTTTTTTTTTTAGAGGAAATGGTAACTATGTTGTCACAAAATTGTGTTTATAAAATAAGGAGATATTGCATAATTTAGATGTATGCCTAGTACTGGCAATTTTACTTTTGATTTAGAATTTTTTAGTAATAATACCAGCACTAGTATTATTAATTAAAAATAAAAGTTAAACATGAAACATAGGCTGTCAAAAAAAACATTTTTATCTGTAAAAATGTCTTATTGAACATAATTTAGCCAACAGATTAACCGCTTTACGAATAACCTCATAGCCAGTGAAAGTTAATAAAATTAAAAAGTAACTAAACACATCAAAGGTGTATAACTATAGTTGTAATGCAGTAGCATTAGTGTTAGTACTAGTAGTAATAATGATGGAAACGATAATTATTGTAATTTTATGTTCTTAACTTGTGAGTTTAAACATTTTTATTACCTTTGTGCCGATCTTTTGTGTAGAGATGAGTTAGAAATTCCAGAATGATTAGGGTATTGGATTAAAGAGATTCTGAATTATTTTATGATTTTATATTAATATTATTAGGCTAGTTAATTTTACTGTAATTAATGTATTAATTGAGAAAACCAAAAGAATCAATTGAAATGTAAATCTGAAGCACTTTACATAATTCACCATAATGAGTTTGTTAAAAAGAATAAATCATTCACAAATGGCACACGTCTGGTTGATAAACATGCACTTTCATTGATAATACAATTATCACAAACAAATACCAAGAACACTAACTATTTTACAGTGTGATTTCCTTATTAATTGAAATCATCTAGTACTATATTGGATGGCTATTGAAATGTAAATTGTAATGCATTTAATATTATAGAATTCATTTTCATGCAATATTATTATTAGCTTATAGCACAACAGTGTACATTTTGATTATAAGCCTGAAGCAAAAGGAAATCCAGTGGTACTCAGTGGTAGTGCTGATAGTAAAATATTATTATTATTATTAGTTTTATAGATATAGTATTGAAATAGACCAACTACTCTTATTTCTATTGCATGTAACTTGCTGATAATTTCTGACCAGACATCTATATACTTTATCAGCTGCTTTTGTAACTTTATGTGAATATTAACACTTTTTTTTTTAGTTCTAATGTAAATTGAAAGGTTTCAGTAATCCTATAAAAACTGTAAAATATTTTTGAAAAATCTTATTAAAAATGTAGGTTTTATTTGTAATATGAATGAGCAATAATTTAAGGTATGTTTGAGATTTTGTACCAAAACTAAGATGTTTGGTATCCACTAATTGAAATTATATTTGTCAATTACTGGAATACTTTGTCATTGAAAAACTATCATTATTTTGAAATTATACGTTTTGATGTTAAAATAACAATAACAAACCTACATTATTAGACAATATAAAGAATGTACATTGTTGTCAAATAAGGCTTACTATTTAATATAATTATAAGGCTGAGCGATTAAATATGTCACAACTATTATTCATGAAAATTGATAATATATAGATATATATAGTGTCTAGACCTCTACCATGTCTCTTGTATCTCAACTGGTCTCATGATCTTTGGTATTGAGAAAAAGGCCACATAAGCACTGGATATAGCAGATATAGTATGGTTGACAAATTATATTTACCTTTGCTTTCAGTCATGAGTTCTTAAAGTTAATAACATCTGTAATTTGTTTCTTATAGCTAGTGCTATACTTTTATTCTTTTAAAAGATGTTTAGAAATTTTAATCATTACGGTACTAGTGAAAGTAATTAAAGACATCAACATTTTTGGGTGAATAGAACATGTCCCTATCAAGCAGTCTCAACCTGACCAATTTGGCACTAGAAAGTCATGAAAAACAAAGAAAAATTCAAGTGTCCCGAGACCTGAAAGATGGTATCTTTGTTCCAAATACCATGTTAGTTAGTTGACATGCACATGAATGGTTCATGAAAGTCCCAAACTGTGATTTTATTGCTGAAAAATTGAGTAAAAGATAAAGCTTTCTAAATTATTTATTTCTCTTTGAGATCTGTAATAAAGTATCTTTGTACTTGTGAATTGGTCAAAATATGCAAAATATGGTGGATTAGCTGTCAAAAATCTCAAAGAATGTTTCATGGAATATTTTAATCACCCTATAATTATTAAGGATGGATAAGTCCACTGCTTTGGTTTCAGTATGTTGGACCTGTAGAAAAGTATCTTTGTGTAAAATTTCATGTAAATTGATCAAAATGCATCCAAGTAATTGACTAAATACCCCCAAATGATTGTTTTTGTGTGCTATGACTACCTAAAAAGATTCAAAATGGGCAGATGCAATTTTTTTTGTCCATGTGTTGGACACATGAAAAATCATATTTGTCAATTTTCATCATGATTGCTATAAATAACTGCACAGCAGCCAAAAATTTATTCATTTTGGTTGTTTTATCTTTGTGGACATTCTGGATTAAGGTATAACCTCAACTAGTTTCATCAATCTACTAAGAAATGAAAGAATAACGGTTAATTAAAAAGTGTTTCAGGGAAGAAAAAAAAAAAAGCAAAACGGTGTCTCTGCAGAAACAAAATATAAATAGAAAATTTGTGATTACAAATAGACAGAAGGTAGTGATAAGTGATAAGCCCTCTGCCTAGAAGAATGGCAACACTCAGGTGCCAGAACCTGTCTTAGAATCTTTTACTATTCATTATTTGTATTGGTTATCTGGATAACTTACCAGGGTAGTACGTTATTTATATTGGTGATATCAAAGTGGTGGATAAGGGTGATTCTGTATATGTATTTTATAAGAAAGTACTGCACAATGAGTTTGATGTCCAAAATTTTCTGTTTGTGATAGAAATAGTGGTATTATAAAAAAACAAACAACAACTAACTGTGATTCATAATGAAGTTCAAAACCTCCAAATGAGTTAAAAAGGAACCATTTATAAATTGTTGAATACCAAGGATGTCCTGACTTTCAACCTCCTTCAACACAAAGTATTCACTGAATCTACCCCTGATCCTCCTAATATTCATGAAATCTCTTATTAAACTGTTGTAACTTTTAGCTTCTACTGGTCTAGATAGCAGTTTTTATTGTTTTGTTATTGTTTTCATTTTACACTTATCAGTTAGGGATGTATTATCACTGATATACCAATGTATCAGTTGATGTGTCTGCTGGTCATACACTGTAAACAATACATCTAATTATTAACAGTTTGCAATTATGAATATCCTAATTGCAATGCATTGATGGTAGATTTGAATTGATAACAATTGCTAATAATATCCTCAGCTGTTGATGTTTGTGAAAGTTTGTAAACTTGATTATTTTCCCCATTCTGTTTATTTTATTTAAGCCATTTCTTTTAATTTCCTTTTGTTTCAAATTTTATGATTTCTACTCACTTGCCACTTTAAAAACACTTATCTGCCATTAGCATTGTTGCTTATGCATAGGATTGAGTCTGTATTGGATATTAATGACTATTATAATTCTGTATTTCCTGTTTGTATATTAACAAAAAATCTGACTTTTTGAAATCAATAATGTGTATGAAATATAAATTTCATTATTGGTATAGCTTACATTTATTTTTATTTTAAAGTTTTTATATTTTCATAAGTTATTATTGACACATTCAAATGCTTATGATATAAATGATTCACTCACTATATAAATCAGTATATAGGTACTTATCTGTTACTGTTTGCAGATATTGATATAAGCAAAATTTGATCAGTATTTTACTTAGATATTCAAAAAAGCTTTTGATAAGGTGCAACACAAAAGAATAGCTAAGAGGATGATATCAGTAGAGCTGGGTGATTATTGGAATTTACTGATTCATTAGTTAATGCACTCATTAACTGATTATATTTAAATTCTCTTCATAACATGGTGAAAAAACATTGATTATTCTTGCTTTAAAAACATAACTACAAGTCAAGTTTCAATACCAATGAATGCAGAGCACATACAGCCAACTGTGTGGCATTGTGCTCAAGAATTAACAAACTTAACAGCAATATTTTAGTAATTTGTATTTTTGGAATAATTGAAAATTGTATAATTGACAGCCCTTATTTGATTAGTTGATTATTTTAATGTGTCATGATACTTGTAAGTTAAATTAAAGTCAAATATTAATGGAAAATCATAATGACTATTTTGATAAATGGATAAGTGGAATAACTGAAAAAACAATTTTGATTAATTGATTATTTTTATGACAATTTCATAAAGTTTGGATGGCTGAATAATTGGAATAATGAGAAAAACAAGTTTAATTATTGTCATAACATTAATGTATTCAATCATAATTTAGGTTATTCCATAGTTGGAATAATAAAGACAGTAATACTCAAAGATTTAATTTTGATTAGATTTTTGTTTCTAACATTTAATTGGTTTAATCCTAATTTTGATTATTTTACATAGAACTAATTACTGTAATTGATGCTTATAGGCAATAAAGTTAATCTTCTAGCTTTAGTGAAAGATGTTATTTGAATGTGGTTGTTGGATGGTATAAAATGCAAGACTTTTTAATAATTGAGTCCAGTTAGACTGGACCATTGTTACTAGTGGAGAGCCTTTGATTTTTCTTATTTACATTAATAGAATTTGTTCCATTGATTCTAGGCCTATTAATCTTGCATCAGCAAATGTTTTGGAAAGTCTGGTAAAAACGATTTTACAAAATCATTTAATAAAACTTAAAATTGTATTGAATGGCTGATGTGGCTTCACTAAAGAAGAATTTCATTTACAATTTTTTTCAATTTTCATAAACCATATAACAAAATGCAAAATAAAAGGCTTGTAAAGAAACTTGTCTGTTGGTGTGGGGGATAAGTTAACTAATTGGCTAGAAGAGCAGCTTGATGGAAGAAAGCAGAGGTTTTCAATTAAATGACATAGGACTAGTGTTGTGAGTGGAGTACCTCAGAACTCAGTCTTAGGATCTTTGTTGTTTTGGTTTTTTTTGCATCATTGATATAGATGAAAGAAAAGTGAAAAAGTACTTATTTGTTGATGATATTAAGGTTTTGGATGTTGCTTTCTGTGAAGATGATGCTACTGCTTTATAAAAGGATTTACATTGTTTAACCCTCAAATGGCAGCTATTATCAGTTGATGCTGCTACCTACTATATTTCTGCTGTCTGTGGGTTAATGAGGTGGGCAAGTAAAGGAAAGATGGATTTAAATTATAATAAATGCAAGATTATGCATGAGATTTATTATTTCAATTATAAACATAATTTGGATAGGAATAACCTTAATGTTATGAAAGGAGGGATCTTAGTATAATGGTTGATCAATCTTTCAAACCATCCAAACAGTGTGTTGTTGCTAGTCGAAGGGCAAATAGGATTTTAGGTTGTATCTCCAGAAATATTAAATACAAGTCTAAAGAGGTTATAATTTCATAATATAGATCTCTGATTAGGCCACAATTTATGAAGGACATTGAATTGTTGCAAAGGATTCAGAAGAAAGACTACTAGAATGGTGTTTGGGATGGAGGGGGTTGTCAAACAAAGGGAGCATAATATCTCTGAAATTTTCTTTAAAAAATGAAGTTATAGTAATCTGATAGAGGTGCTTTAGATTGTAAAAGGAATTAATAGTATTGATGCAGGATATGTTTTAATACTTAATGGTAGGAATAGGGGACACAAGTATAAATTTTGGCAAGATAGGAATTATTTTCAACTAAGACAGCTTAAATTTTCAAACAGTATGAGTGGTCTGTGGAACAGGTTACCTTTAGATGTTATGAAGGCAGTAAATTTAATGGAGATTAAGAGAAAGTTCTGTAACTATATCAATGATGAGGGCTGATTGAGTTTTTTTAAATAGTTTAAAGGAGGGAACAGCTTAAATGGACAAATAGGTCCTATTTTGTCCCTATACAATGTCTCATGCTAATGATACATAGAATCATATTTAGTAAGTTTTGCTGATTAAAGAAAGCTTGAGTGTTTTTAGTTCTATTGATGACATTTGGGTAGTACAGAATAACTTGGTACTTAAAAAATAACCTTTAATTATAGTAACTGCAAGATAATGCATCACTAAATAGTGTGATCAAGTCTGACTCAAAGTGGATTTGAATGGCACAAAGAACCCACCACAAAATTTTAGTGGTGCAAAATTTAAAAAAAAAACAAAAAAAAACACAAGCAATAAGTAAAAGGATATTTGTGGTGAAAATTTGTGTAAAATTTAAATTAATATCCCATCAAATACCAGAAAAGTATACTCCATATAGTCTTGTATATGCATAAATTAAACTAAATAATTTTCTTCCAAACATCCTTGCTGCTCTAAGTCTTATCAGCTTTATCTGTTAATGTGGCAAGTGGTGAAAAATCATTTTCAAGGCTGAAATTGGTGAAAAAAAACATTGTTCCACAATAAGACAAGAGAGATTAAACAGTAGCATTAATTTTTTTTGTATAAATGAAGTGGGCAGAGAAATTAATATGGACAAAGTGGGGAAATACTTTGCTATGTTAAAGTTTTTTAAGTTCCATTTCCAAAAGTTTATTCACTTTTTGTGAACATTTTACTATTTTTGTACTTTCTATTCAGAACTGTAAAAAAGTATTTAAAGTTTTGTAAAGTATTAGAGAAAAATTAGTAATATACCAATTTGAAAAGGACACAATTTTTTATTTTTTGCACCCTTCAGTCTTTGAATGTGAGCCAACAAAAAAACAATCAAAACTGTGCAAGTATTCCAAACAAAGTGTAACTAGCAATTTCTATAATTTCCTCTTCTGAACTGAAATTAGTATAACTATTAACACATCTGAAACTTCTGTTAGATTAACTGCTGTGGACAAAATTTTTTTTTAATCTGAGAAAGGATATTTTTATTGGAAAGGATTTAGAGAAGGGTTATTAAGATGCTGCTAGAAATGGAAGTTATTTTATTAGGATGTTTTAACCTCTTGACTTTCTCTTAGAAAGAAAAAAAGATGTGTTATGGTCTTATGTAACCAAATTATATGGAGGATTGATTGCTCAGTCTTGTACTGTATTTTGAAGATGATAGGACAAACATAAGAGGGAAGTTGGTTTATGGAATTAGATCTAATTGGTTGTAGTAGAGGTCAGTAACTTAAATATAAAAACATCAAGAGACGAGTTGATTAATCTAAGCTGACACACCCACTAAAATATGAAAAAGATATTTAGATATTTATCAAGTTTTTCCTTAAATATACTGAAAGCTATCTATTTCAGGAGCAAAGCACCTTGGTAGAAAAATAAAATAAATATTAGCTGCCTAGTGCTAATACTTGTTTTCCATAATATTTTTACCATTAAATACAAAAACCTGATGCATTAACTGTTTTGCAATGGGTCAGGGTTCAAAGGCCATGCCATCTTGTTTGTTGAGTTGTAGTTAAAATTTTATCTTTTTGGGATAAAGAATAGTTTTTAAATCATAACATGAAAACCCTTTGCACTTAGACTAATGAAACTATTTTCACAAGCAAATCTTTAGTAAATATATTTCCTTAACCTGAAAAATATGTAGTTATTCTAGTATGAAAAAGTGTAATTTATATTTTTCTAATTTGTTATGATAGTTATAAGGTTGGTCAAGTGAAAAACTATTTTATGAATTTGTCAGTATGTTTGGAATCAAATTGTGTGTTATAATTCAACTTTAATATTACGTAAGAGTTAATTTGTTAATTTAAAGTAAATATTAAAATAACACAAATATAGAATTTAGTGAGTCACGTGGTATGTTGGATGCAGCACTGTTTGCGGTTATATGTTTGTGATGTCAAAGTACTAAGTTTGTAATTTTGAACAAATTAGAAGCTCAACTCACTAATATTGACAAGTTAGAATATAAAATAAGAACCTCGTATCATTTTGTTTTGTTGACATATGGATTATGTATGGAATCAATCACAGTGGCCTTGTTCATCTCTTTCCATTTTTGAAAATGGTTCTTTATATACACTTCAATATATATTGAATGTCCCATGAGTGGTTTATCAGCAATATTAATCTTTGAAAAATTTAAAGTATTCTTTTAATCCAAGTGTTCAAGGAAGAAGGCTGTCTATAGTCTCTGCAAATTTTTTTTTTTTAAATCTAAATACACTTTAGTTACTAATTGTAATAAATTATAGTAGAATTCTGTAGTATCAGCATAGTTATTTATGGTTTTTTCAGTTATTCAGCTTTATTATATAAACAAATTTTTGTGATATTCTCCACGTGCAAAATTTTAAAAGGCTTAGCAAACTATGCCCAGCAACAACAGAGTACAAATATTGCAAGAAGAAGAGATTTCTTGCTTTACTTCTTGATTTATTGTTCTATATTTTAAGTAAAATAAGTTTAGTAATTTATCTCTAAATGGTAATAATATATATGATAATTGAAAGTATATTACAAAATACTAGTCCACTAAAACACAGCCAAACCGGGGAAGACTAAATTTCAGTTTTGTATCACTGGATACCTGAATGCATGTGCACCCTGTCAATGCAAGTTATGTAATGTTAGGTAGACATGACTGAAGGGTCAGTATAATAAAAATTATATACATGTTAATATAGTGTTATGAGACTTAAGCTACTTAAACTAAACATTTATATTTTCATATTGTAATATGTAGTTATTCTAGTATGAAAAAGTGTAATTTATATTTTTCTAATTTGTTATGATAGTTATAAGGTTGGTCAAGTGAAAAACTCAGGTTAGAGTATAAAACATAATATAAAAAGTCTTACTGAAAACAAACATTTGAAATTTATTTAGGAGGTTCTTGAGATTATGCAAATAATATTTGAGATTTTTGGGATAAAGAATAGTTTTTAAATCATAACATGAAAACCCTTTGCACTTAGACTAGTAATGAAACTATTTTCACAAGCAAATCTTCAGTAAATATATTTCCTTAACCTGATTGTTTGAGTACAAAATACTTGTCATCTTTACTAAAAGTTTACCAAATTTTATGAAGATGCACATGCTGTATCAAACATTATAGTGCAAATGCTTAATGCTTGCTAATGTATAGATGAACTCGTACTGAGTCTGTTGTGAAGGGGTTAACACTATCTATTCCCTTAATAAATTTAAATGCTTCAATCAGATTTTCTCAACTCTTTTTTTCTAGAAATAGCAGTTTCAGAGATCTTGGTGTTTCCATCTTGGGTATTGTCCTGGTAACCCTGCTATGAATACAATACTTTTAGCAATATGTACAATGAAATTTTTTTTAAACTACCTAAGACTTGTATTCACTGTTTCTATAGATACAACCTGTTTGATCCTTTTCTTCTTTAGTACTGTTAAGATTTTATCCATCAAAATTATGATAATCCACACTAACATTACCTCATGTTTATTTTATGAGGAATAATAAATTTCTTAAAACATAAAGGGCATATTTAAATTTTATCAGTGATGGGTGAGAAATGGTCCTTTGCTGTTCATGTTATAAGATTTAAAAAAAAATTGCATGCAATGCAGATTAGAAGTTATTTATGGTTTTCAAAAGTAATTTTAAAGTTTTCAAGATTTATTTTCATACAGGCCTGTTTGGAAACAAAACAAAGTTTAAAGTTTTCAGAGATTTTAGCCTTATGGTTATAATATTTTCGTTGAGATGGTTTATTAAACCTAGCACAAACATTGGTTGCAAATAATGAATACTTTTAACTTAAAGGGGAATAAAGAAATAAGGTGATAACATTGAGAAAACTTTGGGGAAACAAATATGTTTAAAAACTTCTCTTTGTTTCACCATTTTTTGCTAGATTTATGTAACATAATCAGATCATTTGTGTAATTTCCTCTTTTTAAATGCAATCAATATATTTACAACTGTCTTCAGATAACTTTTACTACAAGCAACAGAGCTCTGCTTTGATGGTTGTTTGGCTTATCCACTACTACATATTTCAGTCATGCTGTTGAGTGGGTTCATGTTTTTATTAATTACATTAAACAACCTTGTTGTAATTAATAGTCAAAGTATTTATTAGTAATTTACAAAATTGATTCAAGTCATTATGCAATACCCTAACATGTTCAATACAATTAAAAAAACGAGGTGTGTTATCAGAAGTACAACTGGATGATTAAATCAGTTGGTATAATTTATTACCTGTAAGCATTAATTACATTGATTCGTGTTACATAAAAAATTATTCAAAATTATGATTAAATCAATTAATGTTAAAAAGTAATCAACTTGTAAGGAATGCTAACTAAATTGTTTCAAATTATTACTGTACTTGATTATTTAAACTACCTAAGAATATAAAATATTGCTTTCCAATGTATCTTACCTTCACTCACAAAACTGTTTTTTCAACTAACATTGCCCTCTATCAGTTCAAATTTTTCATGCTCATTTCTAGCCTTCCACCTCTTGCTTTTGCATATCCACATGTAAATGAGTATGCAGCAGTTCTTCACCAATAGGAGCATGACACAACCCCAGTTGCAACCAATGAATTTTCTGCTGTTTGCAGTTGTTAATTGCTTCTCAGTTGGCAGTAGCACTGTACAGATGTGCTTGTTTTTTATGTGCATTTTTAACATTTCCCTTTATACTGCAGACTTGGTTTTTCTTTACTATGCCTGTATTAGTAAATAATGTAAATTATAAAAAGATAGTTAGTGAAATATGTTGCTTTTTTAAATAGGAAATTTTCAAACATATTTACTTGTTTATCCACTAAAAATAGTTTTATTTAGTTTGACAGGTTCTTCCTGTCACTCTCTGAGTAATTGTCATGTTGTTTATAAAAACTTGAATCTCAGTGTCTTCACAAACATTGAAAAAGAACTGTACACAAGAATGTTAGTAATTAGCATAGTGTTAGTATTTTTGATGTTGTATAATGCAAAAAACTTAGTTTGATTTTTATTCACCATTGACAGAAATGCGATTACTGTTTTTTTCTTTTTTTATAGGTGTCTAATACCTGCAAAAACACAGAGTGTGTTAAAGAAAAAACATTTAATTTTCCAGGTGAATCTTAGATCAAAACAACTGAGTTGACTGTCTGAAATAGCAATTAATTTTATATATTTGTAAAATTATAACCCATGAGTTGTTTATACAAATAAATATTGGGTGGAACAACATCTCACCAGGCACAAGTATGTGGATGAATAGCTGAACCTTGCAGATATTGTAGTTCTTCAGCAACACCTGACTTGTTTTTTAAAAACAGTTGAATTTCCTGTTACCAGCTGAGTGCAACATTGTTAATCTGTCACAGATGGGCAGTCTTCCATGTGCTTTGAATAGAAGAAAGTTGTACTGGTAGAAAAACTGTGCATATGTGTAATACATGTACATCATAGTCTAATTTCCTGATTGTGGGAGATGAACTTGTCTTTTAGTCCATAGGTCTTCTAGTCCAACCATGACATCCACAGCTGTGAGCAATGGATCCACCCACTTACATGGACCAGATGTTGCAAATGTCACTGTGACACCAGCCACAGTAGAGAAGGAAAATATATGTAAATGGGTCTTGTATGATGAGATTGGAAACTCAAGGTAAGTTGTATAAAAATATACAAATATCTTACATGTGCACAATTCCAATGTATGTTGTACTCACTTGTTTAATGTGTTAAAAGGATTTGTACAGTAGGGTTGATTATAAACTAAACTTCATACTTAGTGATAATGGAATATTAACTACATACCTCACGTTTTAGTAAAGATAACTTGAATATACTGTAGTTTTGTTGGACATTTGCTTATTTCTCTTCCTCTTCCAATTAAGCAATGTTGGTGATTAGAATAAATTGTCAGTGTGCAGGATATTACAAAGATAAGGGAACACTTCTCTCAACAGGTGGTACTTTTTGTACCTTCATTTACATGCAGATTAAAATAAAAGAAAGTATATTTGACACTTCTGTAACAGTTTTTGAAACAGTCTGTATGATTCTAATACTAATTAAATACACAATACTGTGTAAAGTAATTTGAAATAAAGTTTTAAGTTCCCAATAAAGGAATGAGTTGGGTGTTTTCAGTTTTAAAATCTATTTTAGCCTCTACAGTCTCCATGTGTTACTGAATTAAATGTTATTCATCATGTACCTCTGATAAAATCAGGTTTCCTGTTTTTATAATATTTTTAAGCAGTGATTTTTTTATCATTGATTATTTGTATTATGTACTGTAAACTTTGTATTCAGTGTTGAATATCTGTTTAATATTAATACAGATGTGTACTAGAGTATGCATTATAAATAGTGTACATATTTCATTACTTTTGCCTGAATATAGCACTATGTATTGTTTCCTTGCACAATTAAAATGGCATTCAAAACCTTCATGAACTGGCTTTAAAACTGTCATATTTTCTACTTTGGGATTTTGATATACATTTTTAAGTGGGAACATTTTGAACGTAGTTCAATTTTATTGATTGATAATCTGTTTTTATATTTGAATTTTAAACACATTGAATCTGATTTAAACTCTTTCAAATATACAGATATTGTTTCAAGGTTAAATCTTCACTACAACTGTAACTGTTAAACCTATGAAATCATACCATTGTAACTTAAAGGAAAAGATACTTGTTAATAAATATATAAATAATTTCAAGTCTATTACTTGTATATGTAATGTATATGTAGCCTAACTATATTAATGTGTAAGTGTAAAGAATGAATATTATTAGTAATAATTAAAATAACTTAGACTTAATTCAAAATAAGTACAAAGGTACAAAATTTCAAACTATTTAGATTTTTGGAGTGTATGTGTATGAATGTTGAATCTAAACTTGTGTTTGCTGAAATGCTAAACTAATTTGTGCATATCATCAATGAGAAGAAGGAAGTTCATTTTACCAGTGTGGCTTGCATTTTATAAAATCATAGTTTGTAGTGGAAAAAAGTAGTTGTAGTGGGAGTGTCATTAACCTCACTTTGTAGGCACGTTAGCTGTATGCCTCTGAAGATGTATGACTTGATTTAATTTTATTTGTTAATTTATAGGACAGTAAACTGAACTTGACATTTAGGTACAAAAAATATTGATTCATTACAAAAACTTTAAATGTGGAAGTAAAAAAGAAAGCAATTACTAATTTGTTTCATTATACATACATAAATTTTATCCTGAAATTGTCACTGTACTGTTTACTGAACACAACCATATAAACAGTTTTCAAATGTTTTAATGTCATTATTATGTTGATGTTCAAAATTCTTAAAGTATCACTGCTATCATGTACAAAGTTTGATAAGGCAAGCTTAACACATTCATGTAGCAATCAGAATTTCATTGTTATCATGAGAATGTTACAGGTATATATATATATATATATATATTATGTAAAAAAGTGCCAACAAAGAGCATTGTACGTACACCTAGCTTTAGAAATTGTAGATTTGCATGAATTGTGTCTACAGAAGGTGGGGCTAGTTCATTAGGAAATGTAGTCTATTAAAAGCAAGGGTGTGGAGCTAGTATTCACTGTGATATACACAGCAAGAGGATTTATGAAGTAGCTGAAATGTAATTGATTTTGTGAGTGGAATTTTGAGTTGAGTAGATGTTATGTTACATAAATGTCAAGTTTTATATTTTACATTAGGTCTAGCACACAAGAGTTTTAAGTTTTTAAAGACAATTATGTGTAACATGAGCTATTGCTTCTGCCTTTTTGTGCTCATGTTCACATTGTAGATTTTATGGAAATAACTCATTTCATGCTTTTTATTCTAACAGTGTTAAGTTCTCTATGCATTACCACATTCCAGTTCATTTAATTGTGACAAATCATTTCTACATAATTTGCTAGTTTAGTTACTCCTAACTAAACCTGTATTTCTACATGTGGTTTAACAGTGTATTGTTATGGCATATAAAATTTATATTCATATAATTTGTTTTAAGCCAATGAACTCATTATTCATGTATAAAACATTTCATGTTATTAACTTGTATCATATTTCAGTAGTTGGCTTATACCTTTAGTAGCAACTAATATTCTTTGTTTAGCACAGCATGACTCATTTGGCCTGAATCATTTGATGATTCATGGTTACTCTTAATGTCTTTTGTTGTCTGTAGCCATTAGGATTACAGCATTTAAAAAGAGAACAGCATATTGTATCATCGAGTAATGAGTAATATTGTTTACAAAGTTTTTCATCAAACTTTTTTGTAATTTGCACAGACGTTAAACATAATTTAGAACTAACTGTAAGTTTATTGTTTGTCTAGTGGTTTAACATACAATGTGTTCAGAAAGAAGTTATGCAGGTTTTGATTCTTTTCTATAGTAAAACAGTATTGTACTTGTATACACATACCTGAATTTTTTTGTAAGCTAAGCAAGATTGTGTAAAATTGTTTTTGGAAAAATATAATTAAATTTCCATGTATATTTAATATTGTTAACATTTTGTCTTTACATGAAGCAAAAGTATATGAGAATTTTTTCCCATTTTTAGTGGAGTTAGTTTTAGTAAGAGTAAAGTTAAAATAATAGGCATAGTGTACTTCATATTTCTCCAAGACTGTTAAATGTTTTGTGTGCATTCTCTTTTTAAGAAAAACTATTCTATAACAAGTTTATAATGCTATAATTTTGTATTTGTCTTTATATACATATATATTTAATTCTCAAAAATGAAGTATGAAATAAAATGTGTAAATAATAGGTCAACCATGCTACGTCTTCCATATCCAATGCCTTTCCCCTAATACCAGAGCTCATTGTGGTAGCTAGGATATGATAGATGTAGTAGTGGTCTAGGAGCTATATATATTAATTGAATAAGTAAAATAGTGTAAAGTTAAAGAATAAAGTGTTCTTAAAGTGAATAACTTTGTGTGTTATAACTTACTATAGTTTTGATTTGTATGACATTAATAAAATTGATAATTACACTGAAATTACTCAATTTATTTTTATACCATTACAGTGTAAATTTGTTTAAGTGATTCAAGTGTTATCAACTTTATTAAATCATTTATGAGTTAGAATTATAGTAAGGTTTAATAACACAAATGTTTATTTAATTTTACTAAAATTAACATTACTTCTATTTAGGAAAGCTCATTATAACAAGTTTTTAAAGGTAGAATATTCTAGTGCATTTTTCATATACATTATGGCCCAGTTTGGCCAGGTGATAAAAGCACTTAACTCATAATCTGAGGGTATTGGGTTTGAATCCTTATCACACCAAACATGCTTGCCCTTTCAGCCATGGGGGCTTTATAAAGTGATGGTCAGTCCCACTATTCATTGGTGAAAGTAGCCCAAGAGTTGGCAGTGGGTGGTGGTGACTAGCTGCCTACCCTCTAGTCTTACACTGCTAAATTAGAAACAGCTAGCCTAGGTAGTCCTTGTGTAGCTTTGCATGAAATTAAAAAAGACAAACACATACATTATATGTTTACATAAAAGAATGGTATAAGTACTGTTTACATATTTTTTTTTATCAAAGAGTGAATTAATATGTATTTTTATTTTTTAGAGTCCGAATTTGGGATTTGAGCATACTTATTCCCAATGTTTTGTTCCTGTTGTTTCTTGCATTCCGATTCAACCGAGCTAGGATGAAGTTGAGAGCCACAAGCAGTCCAATATTTTATGCTTTTTATGTCTTAGTAAGCATTTTATATTGTACTTCCAGGATAATTCCAATTTTGCTAATGTATATATTTACTTATTCTAAGGTTGTGCCAACCAGATATCAAACGTGGTTAATATTAGTAATCTGTATGATCACTAAAATCTAATTAGCAAATAATAACTTTTTAAAATAATAACCAGGTGCTAATTACTAGTAATTACCATTTTTGTTACTGGCTACGTAATAAGTTCCTGCACTGACTGCTGGAGCAAGAACAACAAAAACTTCCTAAAGGATAAAAGAACTGTCCTCTGTAAATAATAGACAGGAAGATGATGTGTATACTAAACATGTTTAATATAGTATGTTATCCTAACCCAAGGAAAAGGTGAATGCATTATTCACAAGATTGCTCACTAAATGCAGAAAACCTGCAAGTAAAAATTTGTACACACACACACACACACACACACACACACACACACACACACACACACACACACACACACACAAAGTTAATTGTATTAAAACATAGAGTTCCTGCAAACAAAGAATAAATAAAACTTAAGTAAATATAAAATTAAACCTTGTGACATTGAGTTTATGACCAGATATATTGCTTTCTAATCTTTATAAGTAAGAATGTAAGAAAAGTATATTTAAACGCTATACCTACTTATTACCACCTTGATTTTATTTTTGACCTAAATATTTAGCTTCTTGTAATGGGTAGTTAATGTTAATACCATTGTTTTACATAAAAATTGATAAAAAACAAAAATTAACTTAATTTAAAAACACAATTGAACATGGTACAAAATTAGAGTAAGAACTCAATAAGCTAAAAACTTGACAAATGGAAAAAGAAAATTAAAATACAACACAGAATTAAACAATTATTTGCACAATTAAATAGAAAAACAGCACATATTCATTTATAAGCAACAGGAACAACTGAAAGTTGTAATTAAATCATACGTGCATTTGTTTAATAAATTCTTAGTATTCACTTTTTTGGCACTTGATGCAGAGGGACTTTGAATTGTTAATTTTATATAACCTTTATATAACTGAGTGTGCAACCAATGATAAACAGGTACTAGAGACATTGAAAAGTGAGAATATAAATTTAGAACATCCAATTTTGTTGCTTTATTGAGATATAAAAAAAATGTGAAACCAACATGACATGGCCCTCCCTTACTCTGTTTTTCAAAAAAATTAATAATAATATCACTTAGATATTGCTGTTGGATTATTTATAACCAATAGAAAGAATAGCTTTTTCACAAGATTTCTTGTACTATAATTTCATTTTACAATCCACAAGTAGATATTTAGCCTTAGTTTCATTGCTTACAATCATGATGTTTGCTTTGAGCAGTTAACAGCATTTTTAACCTATTTATAGCTTTGTTAGAAAATTAGCTAAGTTACAGTAATGTTGTCATTGTATTCTGGTGTCTGATATATCTTTCCTTCTCTGAAATTCATGTTTAAAACATTAAAGATTTTGTGGAGAATCAACATAGGATGAAAAAACTAGTGCAAAGTAAATATGATGTTTTGTATAAATTGCTGAAATATATTTCAGTTCTAATGCAAGTCCAAAATTTCTTGTTTTTAATATAAATTTTTATTGTTATACATTTTTCAAAAATATAACAAATTTAAAAATTAGGAAACTGTTAGGTTGGATAACAAAAAAACAGTCTATAAGTCTCACTAAAAGTGACTGTCAAGTGGCTTTAATATGATCACTTTTTATACCAAGTTCACCTTGGCCTAGGATGGTGTTTTTGTGGTTACACTCACTATCTGTAGGTTGTGGGTTTGAATTGCCAACATTGAACATGCTCACTATTTTAGCCATGGGAACAATACAATGTGATAGTCAGTCCCACTATTTGTTGGTAAAAGAGTAGCACAAATAGCAGTGGGCAGAGTTGACTATCTGACTTCTACCTAGTTTATCTCTGCTGAATTATAGAAGGCTAGTGCAGATAACTGTGAGTATAATTTAAACTAAACCAAGTTCACCCTCCATGGTAAATTTGCTGTCTAAGATGTAAAGAACATTAAGTGATGAAATTAATAGCAAGTAGATATGCAAAAATGTTAGTGAGTGGAGAGCATTTCCATGTATCATTGTAATTGTATGTCATGCTGCAGTCATTCTGGAAAAAAGAAATAGTGGTTTTATTTTGTATTTTGCCCCTCTGTACATTGATTTTGCTATAGATAAGTTAGAGAAGTTTTTGTAAGATAAACCTCTGATTAGAAGGTTCTTGGGGCTGTGCAAAAAAAAAATCATTGCTTTTCCCTAACAATATTCCTTTGATCTATGTACCTTGTATTCCTACACTTGAATTATCTTTGTATATAAACCTTGTATGCCTAGATTTGGTGCCATACCTCAAGTAGACAAAGGTACTGTGAAATAATGTATGTTTTCTACAATTGAGTATTGTTTTGCGTACAAATCATTATGAGTTGCAGTTGTCAAGGTTTCATTTTTATAACCATCAACCTTTCAGTTGTAAGAATGAACTGGGAATGATGACAAAGCTTACCACCAAAGTTGGCAAAAGCCTTCTTGGAAAGAACCTCTGCTAGTCTTTGCCATACTCTCATATTGTGTTCTCTTCCCAACTACATTTCCATTCTCTCAATTGTAAGTCTTGTGTGGTGAAAGTGCCCTGCCCTTATCATGGTTTACAATCTTTAGTGACCAGAAAATCTAATGGAAGAAGGAAGTATGGGTAAATGTTACAATCCACAATAAACAGCAAAGTCAGGAAATATTTTAAACAAAATAAACATGGAAACAAAGTGAAAGAAACTCAAAACTCGTGTATGAGCAAGAAATAACCATGGCATAGTGGCTCATAGAGCAGTTCTAAGTTGTTTTCTTTAAGTACAAACTTTTAGCTCATGGCTGCATCATCCTGCTCCAAAGAATTTCAATTTGAGAGTAAACTGGTAGAGATCTTTGTGTAATAAAACTGAATTAGTTATCCACATACCTCATGCTTGTTATTGCTGGTGTATGAAAATATAGCTAAAAAAAAAAAAAGTATCTTGAAATAAGTTACTCTAATCCTACCTAAAAGAATCTCAAGTTCCATGTCTATTGAGGTTTCCTCTTGTTTAAACACAAACAGTGAATATGCTGGATCTGACTGGAGTAGTTAGGAAGAACAATTCACTCAATAAAATGAAAAGTTGTTCTTTCTCAGAGTAAGAGATCATGTTTGTAAATATTATACACTCTTAAGACAAAGTTTGTTTCTGTTATATGTATTCAAGTTACTTCTGCAAACTTCTATACTCCTTTACATGGGTAGGAACTTACACACTAGAGAGGTGATAACATAGAAGCATACTCAAACAATTAAGCTCGAGGAACTGATTACTGTAGCATGTTGTACTATCCCAAGTAAGGATCAATGCATTTTTATGGCTATTCACACCTTGTTTATAAGAATGTTAAGTGTAGAGAACTTGAACATACTTAAGTAGGTAAATTACTATCTAGGTTAATTGCTGGATAAAACAGCAAATTTGTAAGTGCTACATTGTACAACTAGTTAGTATATTATTTGTAATGGTAGAACAACCCTTAATAGGTGTTTCAGGAAAAAAGTTTGTTGCTAGAATTAGTTTAATGTTGGTTGACTCTTGAAATATTTGTATTGCTGAAGTTTGCTCCACAAAATAGTTTAACTATTTGTAATAATGGATTAACTCTGGACATGTTTGTATGTCTAAAACTTAGTGTATTATCTATTATATTAGTGTTTTTAAGAGTTTAACTTGTGTTTGTAATGAAGTATTATTACCTAGTTTTGATGTTTAATATATGAATTAGTTTGATAAATGACTTCTTGATACATAGGCTCTTGGTTAATTTGTTGTATGAACTAAATTTAATGCATGCTTTTGTCAGCTTTATTTTCTTTTTTATAGAGTGTTTTTTGTATAAAGTTATTCAATTCTTTGTTTCTAGTTGAATTTTTTGTTTGTTTTATCAATATACTTTACAAATAAAAACAATCATGCTTCTCTAGTTAGCTAAGCTCTGTGTAGGTTTCTGATGATAAATTTTGTTTCATGAATTAGTTTAATACATGATTCCAAATTTTCAATTATATTTTATCTTAATTTATTTCATATTATATATATTGCTGTCTTGGATTTTAATTCCTTATACACCATCTTATTTGAAACATCGTAATTACTGAGCGTTGTTCTGCAAAAGAAAAATAAGTTAACGCGTCTCTTAGGATCCAAGGGATGTCTTTTACAATACAGTTGGTTGAATATTAGTAAGTTCAATCCAGAAACTCTCAAGGATGGTGGTTTTGGATGTATCTTTTTGAGACATGTTTTCATTTGTTAATTGATAAATATTTAAGTAAAATACAGTATCCTCAAGTTTCCATACCAGACATGTATAAAACAAAAAGCCACATTCTCAGCATCATGAGTTAAGCAGTTGCCAATCTTTCATCCTTTTGCTATCACCTCTTTATGTTTAGCTTTCAGTTTGGATATGAACGATTTTGCATGCATTTTGGTAGGGAAGGTTGAAGCATCACAATAGGCAGCAGTAGGATGAACAGACAGGAACACTTTGAAAGAAGCAGTTGGCATAATACTGTACTTGACCAGCACAATATTTATTGAGGTGCTTCTAAATGGTTCCGTAATAAATCTGTCATTTGTGGACTTCTGTTTCTTGTGCTTGGCTGTTAAGCTCATGTTGAGCTGATGAATTTTTGCCACTTTACCAATTCAAATTGCTTTCTGCAGCTCCAACATAAAAAGGAAACATATCTTTTTTTCAGCCAGTAAAAATTTCCAAAAATTTCAGTTCAAATTAAAAGAATCTGGATTGTGTAGGTTTTTTCAACAAAATGTCCTCCACTGGCTCATGAGGGGCATGTCAAAATACAATATTTACACAAGTATGAAAATATACATTTGAGACCATGTTTGAAAAAAACATTCTCAATGTATACAAGTTCTGGACTATTAATCACCATTCTGTTTGATTTTAACCTTGCGTACTTTAAAAATATATGTATTTTAATTTATGTTATGCCATACTTTTTCTTATTGTTTTTCAGGTTATTTTGAAGAACAATTACATGCACAAATGTTCTTTGCCTTTCAGGTTGTTGTCAATGCTGTTGTCAGTGTGATTCGTTGCATAGTTTCAATGACTGTGAATGCTGCAGTATTTGCTGGAGATTTAACAGATAAGGTGTGTACTAAGATGAAGATCACTACATGCTAATTACAGAGTATGTTGAAAGTGTTTTAAATTTTTACTGAAATTTAAATACCTACAATTTTTATTTCTCGTAAGCATTTTTACACCTAAAAGTATTGGCTAATATTATCTATACTATTGCACATGATAGATGTTAAAAATTCATTGAAGATTGCTATAAATTAATTAATTAATTAATGTTATTCCCATTAAAAATCACATTTTTGTTTAATGTTTCTTTATATGCAACATTGACAATGATTACTTATTTGTTAAAGAGCATCCTTAAAAACTGGATAAATTTTCAGCATTTTAGTTATTGCTGCATAATACATTTCTAAACATTCTTACATACATATTTTTCTATTCATGTTGTAAATATATTATTTTATTATGTAATTTAAATACTGTTCAAATTTATACACAACTAAATATTATCTGACTCCAAATGTTAGTAATAGTTGCTCTCTTTGTAGTCTCATTTAAGCATTAGGCTCAATATATAAATGTAGCTTGAGGCTTAGCTGAAACACAACTTTATTGAAACTCTTAGTAACTTTTATTTTGCTTTTGTCTTCAACTCAATGTAAAAACAATTGATATATTAATAAGATAACTGAAGTAAATATAAATAAAATGTTATCACAGTGTAATAAGATAACCTAAAGCACTACTTGTTTTGTAATTAAGCTTAAAGATGTGCAATAAATTTATCCAAAGCTCAGGTGCTTAAAACTTCTCAGAAGAGAAGAAATATCACTTTTAAGTAATTTCTGAATTAAATTATTTTATTGCTATATCACCAAAGTTGTATAAAGAGAATAAAAATTTTTCTAACAAATCAACATTTATATTAAGCTTTCAATATAAACACCGTAGTTGATCTAACAGTATCAGGTGATAGTTTGTTGCCAACTGATGATGTATATTGTTAAATATTGCCAAAAAATGAATGTGGCATGACAGAAGTGTATTGTATTTATATATTATTAAGACTTATTTAAAATTTCTTCAATTGCTCAGATAGCAAATGTTGAAAGGGTCAATTTAGTCTTTCTTATCAACCAATTATTTACTTGAATAGTTAGTATATACAGTTCAGGTTTGTTTTTTTCAACTTATAAATTACCTTACATCTTCATATAATCTGTGTAGGCTTTCTCCTTAGCTCATCAGTTGCTAGGATAATCATTATTTATTCAGTCAGTTTAAGTTTTCTAATGAACCTATTAGTTGCATGGATAACACTATGTAACACAAATTTTGTTCTAGGATAGTATGTGTTATTTCTTAATTACTTATGTTGTAAAAGTACAGAAAATGGCCATTATTCCCTTCAAACTTTGCTTTTGTGACCTGGATAATGAAATTTTCAAATTAATCTATTTTCTATGTAAAACCGGGAAAATTTGTACATTTTCATTTACATAAGGTCTGAATAATTCAACATATGAATCAAGATTTACATGTATTTATACTAAAGTTATACAAAAATTAACAAAAATGTTTAGAAGTGAGTAGTTTTACGGGATTTGCAACTGTAATATAAATCACTTTCACGTATCAGCCCCTAAATATAGTCTCCCATTATGTTTTCCTTATATGCTCCATGGTAACTGTGGAAGTGCTTGCCTTGCTCCTCTGAGTATGCTCCCATGTTCTCCTTGAATTTATCAAGATGAGCATCAAGGATGTAGACTTTCAGGGACATCCTGCAGAACATTTTGCCATATTCTTCACCAGAGCCTTAACCAATTCCACATAATTTTCTGCCTTGTGATTGCCCAAGAAGCTCCAGACCACTGTGACAAAGCTGCCCCAAGCTTTTTTTTCTTCCTACTGAGCTTCTTGGGGGATTATATGCACTCCAGGATCTTCCTTATTTGTGGTCCAACGAAGACGTCACCTTTGGCCTTTGCCTCGGACAGCTTAGGGAAGAAGTCTAAGGTCCTTGAAGGCTACAGACACAAAAGCTGTGACAAATTGTTTCATAAGACCCAATTTTATGTGCAATGGTGGGAACAACACCTTCTGGAGGTCCACTAGTGGCTCACTCTTGACGTTGTGCCTCCCCACGGAGAACTTGGTCTGTTGTGGCCAGTGCTTCCTGTTGTAGTGTGCTGCAGTATCCCTGCTGTCCCAAAGGCAAAGATAACAGGGAAACTTGGTAAAGCCTCCTTGGAGACCCATCAGGAATTAAATTGTAACCTGGATTTTCAACATCTACCTTTTCTGATTTGCTGCTCTCTTTTGAGGATTGCTGTTTTCTCAGGCAGGGGTGAGCATAGGAAGCTTAGGGCAATGTGGCACTGGGGCAATGGATGATGGAATGATAGCAGATGCATTCTTGTCAGCCTGATGTTTGGAAGGGTCCACCCTGCAGAAGTAGCAATTGTTTGAGTGGTCAGTGGGTTCATGCCAAATTCTTGGAATAGCAAACTTTATGGCTCTTTTTCCCTCTGTACCATCCTGCAAAAGAGCAAAATAAAATTGTTATTATGAAGAATAAATTTATTTCATCCACAACTAATGTAAGAGATTCATGCAAAATATTTTGTGATATTTTTTCTATTCTATTGGAAATTAAACAGATAAATGATATTTAAAGTTTAAAAGGTCTAAAATTTGTCAGTACTTTTTTGCTCTTGTCTTGATAAATTGCCACATACATAGCAGAATTTGTCTGAAGAATACTTGCAGCTTCTTGATGCCATCTCTGATAAAATCAGATAGGTTTATGTTCACTGAGGCAGCTAGAACTTTACTGAAGTGGTGAATGGTGAACCCCTGTGTGTGTGTGTGTGTGTGTGTGTGTGTGTATTACTAAGAAAAATTCTCATGAATTCTACAACATTCTAGAAAGTTCTTAAATTTTTGTGAGTTCAAGAAAATTCTGTATTAGCTACTCAGTACTGAATCTACCTGGAATGTTCTGGAAAATGGATGAATTTGAAAATTTCATTACCCAGCTCACAAAAGAAAAGTTTGAAGAGAAAAATAAGTCTTTTCTCATTTACTTTAGGCATAAGCAATTGGAAATAACTTTCTTCCCAAGAACAACAAAAAGTAAAAATTTTATTACATAATGTAATCATTGTATGTGATGCTGGGATGATTATAGTAACAGACAGTTATTAAAAACGTTCTTATTAACCCATCTAGATTAACTGTTTAGATAGTCATTTTACATTTCCTTAAATTCATTAGTTGCTAGAATAATTATCATTTAGACAGCTGTATTTTCTTATTAACCTATCAGTTGCTTTAGTATCTAGTGTTTAAATAGTTTAAGTATTTTTATAATTTCTCAGATGCTTGAATAATAATCAGTAATTAACTATGGTACTAGGCTATGGTATAACCTGTCACAGTGACACAATTGCATCAAATTATGGAATATATACTAATAGTTATACTTTGGCACATTTTATTAAAATTCTTTAGAGTTAAAATTATGCATTGAAAGTTTTACATAGAAAAATTTACAAAATTGTCAGTTTTGATTTTTGATTTTCAGCACACACTGAATGAAAGCATTTACATGTGTGAAATTCCTGAATTTTTAAAAGTTTAAGAGGAATGTTCTAGTCTTGTAAAAAAAACACAAAAACAACAACTACAGTGGCAACTTGATCATTGTAAGTTCAATAAATAAGCCATTGTATAAGTTTTAATCAATTACTGATTTTCAGTCTTGGTTGTTTTGGTGTTGTGTAAATTACCTTTCAACTTTTAGAAGTCATAGGCTAGTGATCTAAAGAGGTATTAAAAGTTATTTTTATCAACTGTGTAAGCCAGTTTGGTTTCTATCTGTTTATAGCTGTTACATATTAAAATAAAATAAAGTTTAGCTTAGTGAAATGCTGATAGAAGAAAAGATGTTTGTGAATAACTTCCACTACAATTATAATCATGGATGTTTTTCTCAAAGCTCACAAAACATTTGTGCTTTTTCATTTTATACATAATTTGAATTATAAAACAGTGTGATAGGAAAAAGAAATATCCATTATGGAACAAGAATAGGTTGAGAATTGTTAGGTTTAGCCAGATCTTTTTGCTTGTGATCATCTTAATGTTCATGTTTCTAAAAAAAGTCTGCTGTTCGTTTGGTTGTTTTTACATTATAGCTTATTGCTCTATCTAATTGATTGAATGAGCAAAGAAAACCACCGAAAAAGAAATTTAAGTGTGTAATTGAACATCAAACAGTGTTCTGACTTAAAATTGTTCTTAATGTTAAAATTTGTTACACATGTTAAATAAAACTTCCTATGCAGTACTTACCTCATCTCAAGGATTGGTTATTCCCATTCAGTGCTGTCTTATATAAGTAAATATTATCTTTAAACATGTCGTATGCTCCCCCTATTGGAATTGCAAGATTCCAACATCTTTCATGTAAATCATCATGCATGATATTGTCACCAATAGGAGTATCACATATCACATGTGACTCCTCTTTTGATCTACCATTTATCATATGGCAGCACATGAGTTTGGATGTACACATCATGCTTTACTGTTTTCCTTACAAAGTAATCATTTTTCAACATAATTTGCTTTCACTCAACCCAATTCCTATATTTGTATTTAGCAGTTAATTCTAGTTACTTTTTCTACAGTTGACTTTGAATGTTTTTTGTACAAAATTCGGAGGTTAACATTACCATTATGGAGGTTACATCAGCAACCTGTGTTTTGTTTTTCAAGTCTCTGGTGCAGCAATCTAATAGTGGATTTATCTGCTTTTGTATTTGATAGATCAAGTATAACAAGGGACAAGCTTTGTCCCCAAACATTGCAAAAGAACCTCCTGAGCCGACTGAGCCTTTTCAGACTGACAAGGACTTTGCCTTTTTTTCACCTCCAAATTTTGCTGTTTCTTCCCATTCCCAACCTGAGGAGACTCCTCAGTCTTTATATTGCACGAATAATCTTTTTCTCTCCTTCCATGATATTTGGGTTCATGCTGGTCAGTTTACCTCTATAAAGTGAAGAGATTAACATGCCATTCCCTCCCCAAGTGCTTCTGATCATACCACTCTTTCCTTTTGAATTAAATATCAGTTTTTTCATGTTCAGTATTTGTTTGATTCTTACTCTTACCAACTTTTTACTGTATCTTTCTTCCATACACCTCCTGTCCGAAGCTTTCCATGAAAATCAAGAGGAATTTTCTGCAGATACCCTTGTTCTTCTCTCCTCCACTTTAGGCTGCATATCACCTTCAATTTTAGCATATAAGGTTTCCTTGTTGTTGGGACTTTGTAAGTTGTGATGCCATATTGGCTCTGGTTCATTTACCTTTGACGTATTTCAGGGATGTACATATTCTCATTTCTAAGACATTGTCTTTGATGTGGTCCAAGAAACTATTGAGTCTTGGGTGACATCACACCACCAATATTGTATCCTGTTTGTCTCAATTTCCTATGCCTACAGTTCCTGTTACTCAACCTTCATTTTTGCTCAGCCACTTGAGTTTCTTCATCACTGAAAACCCTTTGTTGACAATCAGTGGGTACTTCAGGTTCTGTCAGAAGGATTTGTTGTCCAGTTTCCTTCCTAACACTGGTTTTTATTTTCCCTGTTTTCTTCCCTCCTGCTCTAGATCCAGTCACAAGCCAGCATCTGTTAGAAGCAGTTCAGGAATTGTTCTTGCAGTAAGCAATTGAACTGTTCCCAATCTTTTCAGGGGTTTTTCTTTTCACCTTTTTGTTGTCCCCATAAAACTTGAAGATTGACAACTGGTAATTGACTTCTCACTTCAGCTGCTTCATATCACTATGCAGATTTTCCATGGAGTCTTTTCTCACCCTGCAATGGGCATTTTCTCCAGGACTGTGGATGACAAAAGTTGATGTTTTCATTGCTTACCTACATATATCAATAACATCTTAATCTTGTCTTTATCTTCAGTTTGGCCATCTTGAGGTGGTTTACCAATTTTGAGCCTTCCCCCTCTCATTTGCCATAGCACCTTGCATGTTTTCTCAAATAGTTTGGGCTTTTGCATGTTATCACAGCCTTTTGGCTCAGTCATTTACTGCTTGCAAGGTTCTGCTGCTTTTGTGGAGATGGTTTTTGATGACATCGTTGCTCCCTAGCGAGTTATGATAATTTCAATTATGCTACAGAAAGTCCTTTACAACTTGTATTACTGTAGTTTTTCTCATAATGTTGTAGACTAGATGTAAACATTGGTTTTATGCTATTTATGTTTCTTTAAACTTTGTTTTGTTTTATATTAATTTCCTTTTATGAATTTTACTAAATTTACTTTAATTATAACTTTTTCTTGGATGTTTGGTGCAGGTAGCCTAATTGCTTTGTGCCATAAAACATCAAATCAACCAACCAACAATTCCAATTGGGGGAGTGGAATGCTTGTGGCATGCATAAAGAAAATGTTTTTGCGTACAGAGGAGAATAGCTAATATTGTGAGTGAAGATAAGTACCAATCACAAATACATTTTCAGAGTAGGAAAATTGACAAATTATATTTGATTGACAATTAAAAAAGCCATCTCCTCGCTCGTAGTTTGTAGATCATATATAATATAGGATTGTCCAAGGTATTTAATAGGCATGGTACAAATGCAGGTGCTAAAAATACCAGCAGTGACAGTTTTACTTCAAAAGATAACCATGCACTTTTATTTGTTTCTCAACTCAAGCCCCAAAGCAAGGTAGAAAACCATCTGTCAGATACCAACCCCCAAATTGTTCATCTTTTTATTTCAATCAAGGTGACTGTACAAATACTTTATCACAAACATCAGTTTGAACCTAAATCCACTCTGTTTCTGGGTAGTACACAATATCATTTAGTTATAATAACTAGTAGTAATAAAAAGAAAATCATGAATGTAGTGTAAACAATGTTTACCCCTAGAAGTTAACTTTCTTACAAGTATCTGGTGATCCTTTGAAGAACTTAAGTACAGAGTGAAATGGGAATTACCAGGCAATAATAGCTGGACATTAGATAATATATCACATGTAAGACTCAATTCGTTTTGTGCTACAATTGTTGTCTTTAGGGAGCCAACCCCTATATTATGTATGAAGTCTGAAAAACAAACATCAACATACATAATATTAAATGTTGTTACACTTGTTCATAGAATACATTAACTTTCAGTTGGGAAAAACGTTTCAAAGTGAATAGTAAAACATTTTGTAAATGTAAAATGATGTAGGGATGTTTGTGTTGAAGAATGTAAACAAAAATATCGGGAACATACAGCTATACACTAACTGTCTCTACATTATTATTTGCAGCCTTTTTGACACTATCGTTCATACATCATTTTACATTTACAAAATGTTTTTTATTACTTGTAATGTTAATGTATTCAAGAAATATTTTATTGTACTTAAATGGTATTTAAACCACTAAAAATCCAAGTAGTATTTTTTAATCAAAACAGACAAAATTTACAGGTTTGTAAATTGGAAAAGTTATTTGGAAAGCCTTACAAGAAAGTAGGAATACTTTAAAAAAAAATCAGGATATTGAAACTTACAACAAAGATGATCATCTGTAATTGTTTCCTAAATGAATATGTATTGATAAATCTTATCCAAAGGTGAGAATTAAAATATATATATGTAAAAGTAAGACATTTTATTTTACAGAAATTACACATAGCTCATCTCAAGTTTCAAGAATTTTATACAATAAGTTTTTTAATGCAATAAAACAAGCCATATGAAGTGAATTGAAACTGGGTGACTTAGTCTTAACAAGAATTGAAATATATTTTACTCTCAACCCAACATTTATTTGGTTAATAAGTAACTGTGGGATAATAGGCAGTTTATACCTTTTATGTCAGTTTTTGAATACTTTGGTAATGAGGTTTTCACCTCTTAGATTTTTTTTTTTCTTTTTGATGAGCTGACTAAAGCTTGTTTGTTGTTTTTAATGTCATTTTAAGCATTGGTTAGATACTGATTTGCTCAAAAGCTATTGGAAGTGAATAATAAGAAAATTAAAAGTTAATTACATATAAGTTATGTTACTGCTACTACATGCTGTTGGATGAGAAGCTGTAACAAGTCTCTTCTCTCCATTTTTAAATAGCTCCTACTGGGCATTATGCCAAATGTTGTCCCATTGTGACACGTCTTGAACAGTAGTATTCAAGTATTTACTTCACAGCTGATACACACTTCATAGTGAAGTTAACAACCTTTATTAGGTGTAGAACCTAAAATATAAGTTTTAAGTATAAGAACCACAAATTTATACAATGATAGAAATTAACGAGTAAACATCAGTACACAATGTTTTTCATTGTTTAATCAATCCAAAGGTCTATATTCATTGGTCAAGCCTTCTTACAGGACTGCATTCCATAACCAATTTGGACTTGTGCAGAATAAAAGCTAAGTAACCTTACATCTGTACATATTCAACAACAGGGCACAAACAAACATTAGACCTGATGAAACAAAGGTTTGTGAAACAGTTTTAAGCTCACCAGTTCAGATAATTGTATGAGCACAGCATATTATATTTTTGTAGAACTAAATTATTATTAATTAAATCATTTCAATTTGTCTGTGTGTGTGGATGTAGTCTGGTGAGCAAATAGTATGTTTGTATGTCCCGATTTATTTAAATTTTAAAACAAGATAATGGCTTGATAGTATTTTTACAATAATGTTCATAGTAAACATTTTACTAAGACTAACAAAACAAGAAGTACAAACTAATGAGAAAAACATTTGATCATTCAAACTTTATAAAACATAAGAAAAACAAAACAAATTGCAGTTTCTTTTGATAAAACATAAATACTGGGAAAAGAAAAAAAGACATTAATTTTTATTAATAAAATGTGATCAAACTTGAATAAAAGGAAAAAAAATGCAAAGGAGTGTCCCAATATCTTTTTTTCACAGAAAAATGTAGATATTCCAGCAAGACCTTGTAGCTGTTGGAATCTGTGTATCCAAACAAAATCATGCAGTTCTTGGAAACTAAGTATTACAATAAGATCTTGTAGTTTAACAGTCAATTTCCTCTCAAATAGAAGTTGCCTTTTTAAAGAAACATTTTCGTGAAAATCCCTCGCATTTCTTTGTTTCAGATTTTGTGGGTTGTGGTGCGTTTTTTTTTGCTCTCTACAGAAATGAGTGTTCTGGTATTTGGATTAGCATTTGGTGAGTGAAGATTTGTTAATTCATAAAGTATAGTATTTTTTAATGCATTATGGTTGAATTAGAAGCATGTTGGCTCAATTTAAATTAGAGGGTAAAACATGTCACAAATTACATGTCAAAAGTATTAGGTTTTTGCATTTGATAGGTTTTCACAGTATTAAACGAAGTACCTACTAATTGAACTAGGATCATGTACAATGTACTTACAAGTTACAAGTATGATGCAGGTCTTCACAGCATTACTTGAAATGCTTCCTAACAGTGACATGTATGAAGTATCAAGTATATTGTACTTAGCGGCTACTAGTGTAATACAAATCTTCATAGCAATTAAAAAAGAAAAGAGAGACTGCTGACGTAATATAATTCATCCCATCATTTCAAGACATCTTTTAACAGGGTCTTGTATTGAATACCCTGTTTTTGGCAACTATTAGCATTAGTAGAAATCTTCCTAGCATTGGAAGAAAAACAATAAAAGCATGTGTTTGATAGTACATTCTTAGAAACCATTGATATAATAGTTTCTTATTATGTTAGAAATTTTCTTGCATATTGTGTTCACAAGATGTTTACAGAAAACCTAAAAATCTTGTCCAAGTAAAAATACTTTTTTTGCCCTTGAACCTGGTATGATGGTTTTGTGCACATGATGGTGCTGAAAAAGTTTTAAAGTTAATTAGCAATTGTATTAGTTCATTTTCTGAAGATTGAACTTTTTCATCTGAAGATAGTCAGTTAAATATCTGGAGTAAATTTAAAGAAATCCAAAAAATACATTAACACTAAAGAAAGATCCCTGGTGAGGAAGTGTAAATTTTTGTGGATCTTGTAACATTCCATATTTTGCAATATTCTTTGTAATGTCAAAAATCTAAGTATATATAAGAGAAATATGAAATGATGTTTGATTCACCACACTCAGGTCACCTGGATAGTAATACAAGTATCAGGAGGGTCCTGCTTGTTACATCATTTATCTCATTGGCTTACTCAAGTTCACAGGTACAGTTGTTTGTAGTTTCATACAAGAATATATAGCAGATTAATGTTTTTGAATATAGATGAGTTTATGAAACTTATTTTTTGGGGAGATGGGTAAAAATTAAGGTTGTCAGTATTGTTAATTGATTGTCAATGTTATATTATTTTGTAAATGTATTTATGTACACACTTCTGTCTGGTCCCTATAAGTAATTTTCATTACTTTTTATTTGCAGATTTTTGGAAAATTTTATAATCAGTACAAATCTGTATTATTTATTCTTTGAAGACACTGAAAAATTGTACTAAGATTTCTGTTAAGTCTTCAGATTGGTGTTTAAGAAAAAGAAACAATATGATTATCATAATCTTTGCATTTGTTCTTTTATGTGCAAGTTTAGAGTACCTAAGACAGTGTGACTCATGATTTTCTTATACATGAGTATAATTAAACAAACTACAATTGTTACATGGTTTTTATTTTAATTTAAGATTTAGTGATAACAGAACTGTCTTATAGATAAATTGAAGTGTATGAACTACTGTAGGATATGCCTGTGGTAATTTGAGAGTTGCATGCAAGTATTTTTTTTATGGACATTTTGATGTTGGACATACCTGTCATAGTGTAAGATGTCTAAACACTGTTGTGAGCATGCTATTGTAGAATGTGCATGTGATAATTTTGAAGCTGTGTATGAGAACTGTTTTGTAGAGTAGATGAACTAGTTTAGGATTAGGATATGCCTGTGGTAGTCTGGGAATTGTGGTGAGAACTGTTTTGTGAAGTGAATGAGCTATGATAGTTTGAGATGTGTGTTAAAGTTGTCTTGTGGATGTGCTATTGAAAGTAAAGATATGACAATTTCAGAGTTTTGTTTTTCAGGGTGCTTTAGAGATAGTAGTACCCGATGAAAACTTTCACATTGTTCACAAAGACTATGACATCTTTGCTCATGGAGGCATGCTCTTCTGGTTTGTTAGCTCCATTGTTTTTGCTGTAGTAAGTATGAAAATTTATTTATTTTATGTATATTAATATTACTTTTCTTTATAGAAAAATCCTTATTGATAGAGGATACTGTTGAGTATTATCATAATAGTTCTTGAATGTTTTTTTATTAAGTATTCCACATAAAATTGAAACATGAGAAAATGTAGCCATTGGTATGTAAATTTTGTTTATATTTAACTTTCTATTTTGCAGATTTATGCTACTGCCCTTTTTACCTTCAGAATGTTTTGCTCCTGTTTTGTTGTTATTAGTTTTTACCTGTTATGTTTGATTAGTACCCCAGACAAAAATCAAAATAATTTTATTTGCTTTTTGGGCGTTATGTGGTTTATTTTTCCAGTCTGATATAGAAAATCTGTTGCAGGCAGCTTATTTAACTATTTGACTCATAAATTACAAATCTCGTGTACAAATAACTTCTTTGTCACAATCTATCATTATTTTTGTTTTATGCAGCTACAACTACAATAACCAGGTTTGTTAATGAACCTGTAAAACTTGTATAATTGACTAATTTAAAAAAAAAAAGTTTTGGAAGGATGAAACAGGAATTGTCTACAGTGTAAAGGCAGTTGAATTAATTGGAGATACTGATCTAATGTGGAAATTGGCATGCTACTTATAAAAAAGAGAACTAAGTGAAAAACCAAGTTAGCATATGAAGGATAAAATTTAAAGTATTATAAACTTAAGTTTTAAATTGACTGAATGTTGGGATTTGCAGGATTATATTTCAAACAGTTAATCAAACAGTAAATTAGGAAATCAAAAAACTATATGTAAAAAAGGTTGATTGAAAATGTAATAGTATTTCTTTAAATATGTTAGGTTAGAAAAATGTTAGAGTAAATTAGGATCTTTTAGGGATACTGTAGGAAGACTAGTATCTGTTGCTTATGGGATATCTGGGTTATGTTCTTTTTTTCATTTTCTATTAATGAAAATATAAATATTCCTCATCCTGAACAATTGTTGGATGGAACCAAAATTGAGCTAGGTAATCAAATTAACTCTAAGCTAGTTAAGGTTAGAATTAATGTGATTATCTGATTCAGTTGGGAAGTATAGAGAATAATAAAGCTTCTTAGGCATGTAATACTTTCCTAAGAGTCTTGAAGAAGATCACGGGTAGAAGACAAATCACTTGTTACAACGTTTAAGTTCCTGAATTACTTTAAGATTGGAAGTAGGATAATGTTACTCTTTTCAAGAAAAGTGATAAAAATTGTCCCAGTAATTATAAGCCTTTATTAGTTTTATATTAATAGTTGGAAAAGATTTTGGAAGTCTGATAAAAGGTACTTTCCAAAGTTCTTTAAAATTTTGTTGGATGGTAAATGTGGTTTCAATAGGAGAAAAAATTTTTAAGCTCATTACCAAAAAAAATAGCCTGAAACAGAAGGGGCTTAAGCAATTTAAGCAATGCTGTTAACAGCAGGAATATTAAATGCATGTCTTAAGAGGGTATAATATTTTATAGGCCATCGATTAGACCAAATCTGAACACTATTCATTCTTAGGCTCCTTGTGTTAGAAAGAATGATGAATTGTTGTTAAGAGCTCTGATGGTACTTGTGATAGAAAGGTTGTTACATGAGGATAGATTAATATTTGTAACTTATTTTCTCTCTAAACAAGAAGAGTTAGAAGGGATCCAGTTGAGATGCTTTTATTTTTGAGTTTGGTGTCTTGTCTTTGAATTGTATGTGTATGTGTATATTTATAAGGCATTATTCTGTGTACATGTATATTTACAAATACAGAATATTTTGCTCTTCATTTAAAAATGTAAAATTCAGTTCTTGGTTCTCAGTTGTTAGGTAGAAAGTGAGAAATAACTGTGAAATATATACCAATTGGGTTTTGTAATCTTTTATAAAACAGCATTTCAGTAATAGAGCATTCCTAAAAAATAGCTGCATATCATTCCATTTTAGCTTTTAATTTGTAAAATTAAGCCTTTATTTTAAATGTTTAATGCCCACTGCTAGGAGGTCAATAACAGAAATATAAACTTGGGTTAAATCATTTTAATTGAAGATTTCTATATGACAAATTGGTACATAACGATTAAAACTGAGTTTTACATCTGTATTTTATAGAATGTTTTTCATGACAGGCATTATCAGTTTAGAAGTCGCAGTTTAATTCATCGGTAAATTTTTTGTCATTGTAGCCACACTGATTACAATTGATTAATAATAAAGATTTCCCAATTCATAATTTACTAACATTAGTAGAAAGAAAATGTAAGAACAATACCATATGAATATAGCTAACAGTACAATTCAACAACTCTATAGTGATCACTGCACTTAAATATTTTGATGTTCAAAGATTTGACAAGTTATCTTGTATAAATGTTTGACATTACATCATATTATATGAACTTTAAACTTGTTTATTCATAAATACTTGATTGTTTTTGTTTGTTACTCTGCTATGAAAATCAACTGAAATAGCAAAGTTTGTGGTATTATCATCATAACAGTTATTTGTAAATAATGTTACAATTTTGTTGTAAGCATGGAGTAACATTTTTCCTTTGCTTTAGGTATACACTGTAATTTTTATCCTGCCTTGGACGAGAATCAGAGAAAGATTGGCTCTCCCTTGTAAGTAGTAGATGTAAAAACGTAGCCAAGATTTTGACCTCTACAGTTAGTATTTTTGTTAATAAATATTTATACAAAATGGCTTTGTTTGAAATGAGAAAGTCCAGAAATATTGTGTTTTTATTGCAAAATGTTAAATTTGGTAAATTATCAATATATTTGTTACAGTTGAGATGACATATAACATGAAATGTAAAAGTTAAGAAAAGAAATTAGTTATAACTAATGTACAATTTAATTTTTGTTAATTCAATTAGAACTTTTATGACAAGTACTATTAATTGTTCTCTATTGAAACCTTTCAGTGAATAAACTTTTATATTGAATTCTGTGGAAAAGTTTCTCATACTGTGGAACTGTTTGTTTCAGCCAAAAAATCATTTTACTGGTATGCACTGTTTTTGGCTTTCATGAATTTCATTCAAGCAGCTGGTAGTGGCTTGATTTATCATGGAGAAGTTGATGGTTTATGGTAAGTAATTCATGTTTTCTTATTCACCCAGAATGATTACTGAAAAGACAGTGTCTTGCCTTTACATCTATAAATATAAAACTGTATGTTGTATCATCAACAGAAAAGTTTATTTTTTATGTATAATTCAAACTTCTATGATCCTCATCAACAAAAGAGGTCCTCCACATGTTGAATTAGCATGGTTTAGTGGTCATCAAATCCAGGGTTCTCTGGTTCTTCCCTGTTACCTTCAAGAAATAAATAAATTTTGCTTTGTATTTTTAGTTACGATTGAATTGTAAGTGATGATCAAGTCACACTATTTGATTATCTTATCAGCTAGCATCTGGTGGAGTTGATTAACTGGCTTTTCTCTAGTCTGTCATTTTTATATTATGGATGGCTAGCACAAAACTCGGTGAATAACAACATGCTGAAATGTGTGCTGAGAAATTTTGATCAGTGCAGACTTTATTATTTTTTTCTATCACAATGTTCCATGAACAAGGAATTGGAAAGTGATCTAATTCTGTTGTTTGTGATATTACCTAATTATGAATGTGAAACAATGTTTTAACATGTAGAAAAAGGTTTTAACAAAAACATTATATGAGAAATATTTACCAATAATAAATATTATTCCACAGTATTTAACAATTTCTTAGGAATGGGAGTTTGTTACACTCTTCAATAAAATTGTTCATTACTTCATTTTATGTATTCTTAACTGTATTAATAAATTTTAATGTCTAGTTGATTCTGCAATATGTTTTTCACCATTGACTCCTTTTTCTATAACATTTGGATTATTGAATTCCATGCTGAATTGTTCCTCATCTATGAACACTAAAAAATGTGATCAATAGTTATTTCTTTTTGGCTACAATAGGTGGATTTTGTTGATCATGTGGTATCCAGTTTTTCCCCATCTTGTGAACATTTTTACATCAGTCCTTTCTATCCAGTTTTGTTGATTTTGCTACTTTTAATGCTGACCGAGTAATTCTCTTCCATTTGACTTCTTAGTGTCTCTATAAAACTCACAGTACATTAAAGTATCAGTTCCAATCCACATTACTTGGCTTTCTTGTTCAAGCATTTTCTAAAGCATCTCTCATATTGCTCTCACAGTTTCCTCCAATAGGGGGCTTCTTTACGAGCTGAATCACTTTGCCACTTCCTATCGGGTTTAACCATTTAACAAAGTAAGCTTTGCAGGTTCTTCAGTACAGTCCATTAGTTTCATCTCTTTCAAGCAGATCTTTGGGTATCTATCTTCTCTCATTTTGAAAATCGTAATAACATAATAAATACATACTTTTTTAACTACATCATAATTCATACTTGTCCCTCTCACTTTCATTCTTTACAGCAACCTGGTTGTATTTTTGTCAAACGTAAAATTATCTTTATATATTTTCTTTTGCATCTTTCAAGCACTTTGTTACCATTTCAGCCCTAAACTTCCACTCTATACAATAAAAGATTCTGAATTAAACTTTTAAAAAGACATCTTCTTGTGTTTCTCTTCTATCTCACATTTCCTTATTCAACTCCACACTGTATCAGTGATCCTTTCCACTTTGCTACTTAATGCGTTATATGAATATTATTTGTAGAAAAACCAAACTCCGTAGTACTTGTATTTGTTAAACACCTCAACAGACTGACCTTTATATGTCCACTTACCTTCATTACTAAACTTTTCTTTACAGAATGCCACCATATTCAGTTTTTTTCAGATTAATAACTAAATCATTTATTTCCCCATTTATTACAAGTTTTAACCACTTCTCTAATATTGTTTTTGTTGTTGGCTAGTGCAACAGTGTCATCTACAAATTTGAGGTCATTTATTTTCAATAACAGCTCCACCAACATTCCTTGTGATCTATTCATCTTCCCAATCATTGATAAAAGTACTAAATACTGGGCTTAATGAACTTCCTTATCTCACTCTTGTGAGAGTTCAATGGTAATTGCCATGTAAGAATTTTGATTATTTTTGAAACCTGTTTTTAAAATTAAGTAATAAATTGCAATGGTTTTTAGTTGTAGAAGAACAGGAATTAGTTGCAATAGAAGATTGGCACTGATATCTCTCCATTTTGGTTTGTTTTGAAGAGGAATCATACAACCAGACTACTGTACAATAATAAAAGGAAGAGAATTAGAGAAGAAAGTCATAATTATGAACAAGGACATAATATAGATAAAATGTAAAGTTGAAAACATAAGAACTGTTCAAAATGGAATAATATAGTGGTTAAAGAACTTAAAGGACCTGATCAAGAATATAGGGAGCAATGTGAACATTTAGTTAGAGTAAAAAGAGATGATGATTATATGCACATTCCAAGTTATTTTAAAGTAGGAAAGAAAATACAAGGAGAGACAGGCCAATTGTAGTTAACTTTAGTGAAAGGAGAGAAAAGGAAAAATTATTCACATCAATAGAGAAGCTGAAAGGGATAACCATACTTTTGTATGAAAATTGCACTTGATATGAGAAAGATTCAAGTGATGTTACACCAGGTGGTCAGGGATGCAGGAGCAAAAGTAGAGATTTCAGAAATTATGTGTATATGTAAAGAGGTGAAAGTTGAGTAAACAAGAAGGAAAACGTTTTGAAGAAAGAAAAGCAGAGAGCTTTCTGCAGGAGGAAAAATTGAGCAATAATATATGGAAAAGTATAGAAGAAAGTAAGAGAAGACCTTTGAAATGAAACAGCAGAAAAATAAAGGGAAAACAGATTTTAACCAATGAGAAAATTAATATTTTGGAATGTGACAGGATTTTATAACAAAATAATGTTTTGGGATTATGCTTATCCTTTATTGCTTTAGTTGAAACATGGGTTGAGAAGAAATGGGAATCAACTACATGAAGAATATGAATGGTAGTTTTAAGGAAGCTGTTAAAGAAAAAACTCCAGGCAGAGCAAAATGTGGACAAGTGGTTGAAAGTGTTTAGTGTGAAAGACAAGTGGTTGAAGTGTTTAGTGTGAAAGACCTATGCAATACATGTGGTTTACAACCTAGAGCAAAAACTAGATATATCAGGGATTAAAATAAGCATCAAAGGTGTATAATTTTTGATAAAAAACAAACTTTTTATTAAAGTATTTCAAAGAAAAGACTAAAATTCCTTTTTAAATTTGGCCAGAAACCCTTAAGTGAGACTTTGAATAGTTTTTAGCAGTAGTGATAAAATCATATTCCTATCACAAGTTCTGTTAAAAACACATCACATTTGCAGGGAAAACAGGTAATTTTTTTACAGAACACAACTAAGTTGTAAAAGTTAGCTAAATAATGTAAAGTAAAAAATATTGGCTGTGATGTAATGTGCATAATTTGTGCATGATGTATGGGTGTAGATAGTGTCTACACTGTAAGAAAGTTATTTCAATCATTTTTAATGTGTTATTAAAAATTTAAAAACATCACCCTTTGTAACTTCAACTAAGAATACTGAAAAATTATAAGTGACAGTCAAAACATTAAAAATACTGAATAACCAGAAGTGGTTACCATAGCTTTAACAAAGAGTACTAAATAAACAGAATTGATAACCATAGCTTCAAAAGTAGTATTGAATAAACAAATTGATATTCTTAAAATCAGCCAAAAGTGCTGAATAAATAAACTGACAAACATAGTCAACTGAGTAATGAGTAATTGGATAAACAAAAGTATTAATTTTAATGTATGAGCTGGATTATTTACAACAGGTGTCTATGGCTTGGCTTGTTGACAATAAATTTTAGCAATGAACAAAGTCCACTTGTTTTAAAATAATATTAAAACAAGTCAAATGTATATACATATATATTTTTTTACATTATTGGTAACCATAGTTGTATTCAGAGTTTAAAGTCTTTTTGTCATCAAAATTCACACAAGATAATTTAGTTACTTTAAAAACACAATTTGACAAGATGAATTGTTCTTCCTGCTTTGTTATGACAATAGTGACTATAATAATTTTGCTTTAAATTACCACTAAAACTGTTGACTTCCATGGTTGTCAGAACTTCAAATAATTGAACATCCTTTTTTGTTTTATTTTCTTTTTTTTAATAATTGGAGTCCACACAGTCTGGTTTGATTACTTTATAACACAAACAAGTTTGATTACTTTATAACACAAATGACAACCCAGTTATACCTCTGTACTCTGTTATTACAATACAAATCTGTGATGATTTCAATTTAAGAAATCACTGCTATTGGCTTTTTTTATGGCTAAACTCATTCAGTCTATAACCAACTGTTTTTGATGCATATTTATACTCCAGTATCAATCAAGAATGTTTCGCACACCAGAAAATATTATGATGCAATAATGCTCAATTAAAATGAGAAAAATTTGGTTGAACCTAGTAAAATGACAATACTATAACATTTGCAAATTTATAATTATTGAAGTAGACAATCTACGATTTGTAAGCAGTTATGTAAACGAACTTGCAATAAATTATTGCTTCTAAAAGTAAGTTTAACAATCTTGTTATATAAATTCTAAATCATAATACTCGCATTAAACTTGAAACAGTGATGTATATCTAACAAGAAGTGATAGTTATAGCATTAAAAATGACAAATTGGGTGATGCAGACATATACAGGCAAAAAAAGGTTTTACTGCATTACATGAAGGGTTTCATAAATATGCCTCCAGTTTTATTAATTGCTTAATTTTGAGAGATGCTGTGTTTTTAACAACAGAAGAGAAACAGTTTAAGTTTTATAGTAACTATGATATTGAAAGTAATGTATATGTGGGCAAATAAGTGAATATAGTTAAAGAATTAATCTTAAATGGATGTGTTCAAGAGAATGAAAAGCTTAAACTGAAATGGTTGTAGTTACTAGGATATTATGTATTGTTAAAATAAGTTATATTCAGTAAAAGTTGTATATATTTAAGTATCTTATGATGTAGCTGATATTATCTAAAAGTATAAAAGCTATACGTCATGATTGGGTGTAAAACAAAAGGTTTAGAACACAGAACAATTTCCCAGAAGTGAGCATGCTCATTATGGTTCAGATGTATATCACCTATATATTTGATTTTTGGTGAATTCCCAACCATTTGACGGTATAATGCCACTTTGGGTAGACTTATGGGTGCATTATGTTAAGTCTCTCTTTTTTTTTTTTTTGATTGAGTTCATGACATTTATAGATTCTAATATATTTTGTGTACCTGCACAAAATTTCAGAAGCTTTGTGTAATCAATAATTCATTTGTAGACAGTTTTTAATGAAGTACTTTTATTAACGTTTTCAGTGTTGACTGTTCCATCTGCAAAGTGAGTTTCATGTTAAGATTAAAAATACTTCATCTGAAAACCTCATTTTATGTGTGTAATCTCAAAACCTTGTAAATAAACTTAAGTTTTTTTCAGTAAAATTGTTTATTTTATCTGTTATTATCTCTACCTGAAATCCAAATAAGATTGGTCAATTAATACCAGCATCATAACCATCAAGGAAAAATTACCTTTTCTTTTTTTCTCTAGAATGACTTCAGATTGTAACTTTTATCCTAAATAGCTTTAAACTTGGAACATTTATATATCTGTTTCTACTTAAATTTTATTATTTTACAGCCCTTTGAACTGTAACTAATATTCTCGACACACAAGTTTTAAATGACTTGAAATGTATAGCTCATGCTACCCTATAAAATTACCTGATATGTGGGTTAGTTGCTAATTGATTACAAGTATACCGTGTGAAAAAATTTTATTATTATTCTCAATTTCACCTAACCTACTTTTATTTAACCTAAAAATTTTCTAATTTTTACACATAAGTTACTTTTATAATTGTGAATAAAGAATACTTTTGAAAAACAAGAAATATGGTACTTACCTGGGTTGACTGTCAATGAAATTTAACCCTGCTTTTTTTATACCAATATTACTACTGTACTTAGTATTTTATTTAATTAGATAATGCACCAAAAAACACAATACTAACATGCAAAAAGCAGACAATGTCTTATAACTATTGCAACTTTTTTGGCTTTCAAACTATGCAGCAAGAGCTGTTGAAAATTCATCTAAGCTCGTGAATGTGTTTCTTATAGTAATAAGGTTTGAAATGAAAAGGGAAGAGACAATTTTCTGTACAGAAAACAATGGAATATAATATATTATTTGATGGATTAAAATATTGGGTTTCTACTGGTTGTAAATAATGTACTAAATGTCAGAACTATTGGCAATCTGTATAAAGAGAATACGCTACAAGTGTGTACGGCAAGAGGGAGCTTGTTTTCTAGTTTTTGGCTGTATAACAAAATAAGACCAAATGCTAAAAACTTGTGCTTCACCTGAGATATGAGAATGCTATAATGAATAATTTCATAAAATTTTGAACTTCACTGAAAGGTGGTAAATAAATTAGAGAAGATTAGATACCTAGAATGTAAATCTCACAACTCTCATATTAGGAAAAATTGATTTTTAAAAAAATATTGCCTTATAAAAGTGAGAAAGTAAAACTTGTATGATATTAGAGTTTGGATTGTTGGCTCAATTTTGATGCCAAGCATATTTAAATACCATAATAATGAATCAATTCAGTGTAACTCCCTAAAACTCCATGACTTGTGCATGTATCTTCAGCAAGTGTGGGAAACAACTTTATTATCAATCTATGGCAATAAACGTGGCATCAAAACATCTTAATGTTATAAAAGTTTTAATTTTTTTTAATTTCAAAAGGAAATATTTACATAAGTTCATAATATTCACTTCTCTGTGTCTCATGACAATTTTTTGCTCAGTATTTCCCATTTTAGGTTATTTTATTTCTAACACTTTGATATTTTGTGTTTGAAAAAAATTTGCTCTCATACTATAGATATTGTTAAAGCATAATATAGATTTACAGCATGTAACCTTATGTTATTGAGGTGTAAACCAAAAAGTTAAACCTACCTTTTCACATCCTGTCTTTTAAAAAGTGCTAATAATAATAATTGTTTTTGACATTTTTGATTGGATTATATATAATTCATAGGCAAAGAAAATTGCATGATTGTCTGTTTTGTATGAGCCATAAATGTTAAAAGTGAATTTCCTATTTGAGCCCAGTGGGTATGAACAATGATATTTATCAAAGAAGTAATGAAACTTTTAACCTATTTACAAGTTAGTTTGAAAACCAAATTCAATAAAGTAGTTTTCATACAATCAAATGTAGTGAGTATGTGGTTTGTTTTTTAGTTTCATATCTGAAAGCTACATGAATTATATTTTGAATAGCCAACATAATTACAAAAAAAAAAAAGGGCTTGAGAATGTAGGAACTCAATTACAAATTGGCCTAGACTAAAGGCAAGTTCTTGTTTTTCTCTTAACCTTCATCAGTACGCCTGGGATCCATATGGACCCTGACGATAAATATTTTTTCATTGGCAAGTAATATTTTTATATGTAACTGTCATGTTATTATCCTCTGATACAAAAATAGTGAAACTTTCAATGTTTTGCATAATTTTTCTGAATAAAAAGTTGCATGGGGTCCATGCAGGCCACAAGTAATGTACAGATTTGGAGCTCTGTCTCTTCATAAGTATATGGATGCGGAGGTTATCCATTATGATAAACAGTGATTATGTATTTAGATCTCTCCTGAAGTGAAGTAATTCACACCACTAACTTCAGAGGTGTCTCCAGAGTCCCTGTGCAATGCAGAAAGGTGTTAAATCTGCCTTTGTAGACCTAGAATTGGCTTGAGATAAGACAGCGTGCTGATCAAGGTGTTCTAGCAACAAAAAAAATGTTATTTTTGCCCAAGAATTGCAGACAGGAAAGCCCATCAAACCTGTAGTGCATGTGGAAACCATGTCTGTGGTGATCACTTCATACCCAATGTACAGTGTGATGATTGTGTGTAAAATGATTGGTAAAAGATACAAGAAACACTTTATGTTCACTCAGGATAAGTTTTGTTTGTGTTGTCCAAAATTTGGTATTAGTTTAGCTCTGAAACAAAGTTTGCAGTTTGACCCCCTTGAGTCCAGTTGGAACCCAGGCACATTTTCATACAATTTAGTGTTTTTATTGCATATTCAAGAAATCTGTTTCTTCATTCAGTATTTTATTGGTTTTAATTGTGAGATGTCAAAGTATAAGAGGCCCTATATTATGAAATATGTAAATGGTGACATTCGCTTTTTTCTGAATATGAGAAAGTGTATATAAATGAATTTCTTATTTTGTAATAATAAATCACATATTATATACTTACAGTTCTCAGTCGTTTTTACAGTTTATCTGCACAATGCTATGAGAAACCAGTATGGTAACTTTTCAACATCTAAATCATAGCTTCAACATTATGATCATTAAGTATATGCAGGGTCTGTATGGACTCCAGGTGTGCTGAAAGATGGATATTTTAGTGTGTACTGATGAAGGTTAATGCTTATTTTTAATTATATTTTTTAACAGAAGTAACTAAAATTGAAAACTTACCAGATTAGATTAAAAATTGTAATTGAAAAAAAAATTTTCATTAACCTTTTAAATGCTATAAAGGGATGTGTACAACTTTATTTATAGCTATTTGGTGTTACGGATTTACACCAAGGTGTCACAAAATGTTACACTCAGGATACTTGCACATCCTTGAATTTTCTGCCTTAATTTTGCATGTACATGCAAAGTTAAGTAGAAGTACAACTAATGGTTTTTTATATTGAAAAATACTAAATCAAACATCAAATTCTAAAAATTTTAATGGACAAATAAAGCATTTAAAAAACTAACCTAACTTGAAATTTATTTGCTTACTCAAAGGGTTAACTAATACATAAAGAACACATAGTCTGGGAAATCGTGTGATATAACCTGAAAAGTTGTTGTAACCTAAACTTTCTGCAGCTCCTTGTGGTGATTTGATGTTTTTTCAATGAAGTTAAACAAAAGCAGTTGTGAAAAGAGAGGAGGGTTAAAGCTCTTAAGATAATTTCAGTTGCCTATTTGCAGTCATTCCTAAAATAAAGTGAAAAAAAAGGATATTTTGAATTTTGTATTTTTAAGTTTTGCCACAAATGAATTTATTACAGTTAATGTTACGGATTAATAAATTGTGATTAGGAAGTCATAATTTTAATACTTCAGCTAAATGGAAGTGGAATAAACAGAGACATGTTTAAATTTTTTGACACAATGAATTTAACTGTAATTTTGAACAGTTTGTAATTTTTAAACTTCAGTATGTGATATATATAAGAAACTGAAGTTTCACACTAAGAAAACTATTTAATGTAACTGATGCTTGTAAGTGAATTAATTGTCCATCTCATCAATTATGCAGTTAATGAAATAATTAGGGAAAACCATTATTAACACAGAAGGGTTTGGATATTATGAAACTCTTTATGAAATATTAAGAGGTCTGTGAGATTCTGTGTGCACATAGAACTATTATTTTCACTCAACTCTCATGTAGAACAATTAATGTATAACTTTCAAAGTTGTTTATTATTAAGCACAAAACTACTAAAAGGGCTATCTCTGTTGTAACTTTTAAAATTGAAAGAAAGACTACTAAATGTTTTTTATGGTAGAACTCACTTTTGAATTCATCATTACAGCTATAAACTAAAATAATTTAAAAATGGAAATTTATGATGTAGCTGGTGTTTAGAGATGTGACAAACTTTGAACTTCATTTATATATTTCATTTTATCCAAAATAACTGTACTAATACTTTTATTATATTCAGTAATACCTATATTATTAATAATCTTCATCAGTATTAACAAATCTTCCTTACTTATATTCAGAAATTGGTAATATTGGAGTTATAATTATTTAAATAGCTTAAGCTGTTCCACTAAATTGTGTTCTCATGTTTAGACAAGAACTGTAAACACTGTTTAAAGTGTAGAAAATAATATTCAGAATTAAACTTATTGGACTTATTTGACTTTTAAAGGAAGAGCTAAGACTTTAATTTCAATCAAGATATACCTAGAATAATAAAAGTCACAGCATTTGTTTTTGTAGGTAATTTTTTAACCTGATGTCATATTTAATGTTTTTTCATAAATTGTGAATAATATTTTATTTCTAAAAGAAATTTATAAATGTGTGTGTGTGTATATTAATGTAATTGAAGTTATTAGCTTGTTTTACTAATTGGAAATCCTTGATAATTAATGTTTTAAAGATTCAAACAAAAGATTGTGTGATTTTGAAATTTGATAATTCTTTCCAAACTCTCAAATATTGTTTAGAATGATAAAATTGAGAACTGGAAACATTAACTGTATAGTAACTTACTTTTAGAGCATTTAAGATGGAGTTTTTGCACTCTTATTACTTTTACCGTAACATCTTATATTGTTATTGCACTAAGCTAAACAAAAAAATACTGTTTTTGTTGGGTTTTTTTTCAAGACTAAAGTAATCACCATTATTACAGACAGGACAATAATGAATAGAAAAAACAAAACTGGATTCATGCAATTATCATAATAAAGTAAAACTGTAAAAACATCTTCAGCATTTGACATATATAATATTAACCACATATTGAAAACATTATTGCATATGCAGATGATGTTAAGGGTGTATATTTGGTGTATCTGGACTTTTGGAGAGCATTTAACAGTGTTGCATGAAAGACTTGTAAAGAAACTTCTCTGGTATGGGAGATAAGTTACCTAATTGGATAGAAGGGTGGTTTGATGGAAGAAAGCAGAGGGTTGTTATAAATGAAGTTTAGTCAAACTGGATTAATGTTGCAAGTGGAGTACCTAAGGTTCAGTCTTTAGGACCCATTGCTCTTTTTGGTTTACATTAATAACATAAAAATGATCGATACATTACTTCAATTTGTTAATGATATCAAGGTCTTGGGTGTTGCTGGCTGTGAAGAGGATTTTGCTGCTTTACAAAAGGATTTAGATCATTTAGTGGGTTGGGTAGATAAATGACATGTGGGTTATTATAATTTGGATTGGAATAACTTTAGGAGTGTCATGAAAGCAAATGATGTTGGTGTAATGGTTGATCAGCCTCTTAAGCCATACAAGCAGTGTGCTATTACCAGTAGTAGGGCATATAGAAGGATTGTATCTTCATAAATACTGAATACAAATCTAAAGAGGTTATTCTTTCATTGTATAGGTCACTGGTAGGCCATATTTAGAGTATTGTGTTCAGTATTGAGCTCCTTATCTTAAGAAAAAACATTGAATTTTAGAAAGGGTTCAGAGTAGGGTTAGTAAAATAGTACCTGAGATGGAGGGTTGTCATATGATGAGAGGTTGAAATCTCTCAAATTTTCTTTTGAAGAGAGAAGATTTAAAGGATATCTGATTGAAGTGTTTAATATTGTAAAAGGATTTGATAATACTAATGCACCAACATTTTTCATACTTAACAGTGAGAATTATAGAACTAAGGGACATAAATATAGATTTAGGCAAGGTAAAAGCCATCTTTAGCAAAGACAATTTTATTTTTCAAATTGAGTACGTGGCCAATGGAATTTGTTGTTTCAGTTCAGATGTAAGACTTGCACATTTTGTACAGGTACAAATTTTTGTATGTGATGATAAAGTGAATGACAAACAATCCAATAAACTTATAAGGCTACAGTGTTTGTGCAGTTATCCTTTTAATTAAGAGTATGAGAGTATGGAAGGATAAGTGTATAATAGAACATAGATTTAGGTAAGTAGAGATATTCAAATAATGGTAGGATAAACTAAAAAAAACAATAACCAGTATTTATATGATTTGGTGCAGGTTGAAGAAGCTGAGTAATGAGTTTTATTGAGAAATAAGTCTTTTCATGAATATAAAAGTAAAATTATAATGCAGAATAGAAAAGAGTTCACAAAAATCTATGTAGTTTATTTAATAATGGTGTTAACCAACAAAAAGATAGTTTAAAAAAGTTTTATATTAATTTGCAAGCATTACAACAATAATCAAAAGAAGGGAATACTTGACATTTATATATGTTTTTATTTGTTGTTCAGGAACTAAGTTTTTTTCAGTTGTTTTAAAAGTGTTTGTGATCACTGAAGTATTGTGTCTGTAGTTAGTAAACATATTTTGTAGATACATAAATGCATAATAAACATGTAATATATACACACACACACACACACACCCTTGTGCAAATTAATTGTAACAAGACAGAAAATAATGATTTTTTTCAATTTTTTGCATTTTATTTCTAAGAATCCAAAAATTACAAATTAATACATGATATGACCACCTTTATTTTTCAGAAGATTGTTAATCCACTTTGGCATCGAGTCCACGAGTTAACTGCAATCTTTACTAATTTTTGGATCGCGGTACCACACCTCAATTATGGCCTCCATTAGCTTATCTTTCATAGTACAGTCTTTTCCCCAAAGTCTTTCTTTACAAATCGCCCGAAGATTTTCAATAGGATTTAAGTTCAGAGAGTTTCAAGGCCAGTCCAGCATCTTTATTCGCATTGTAGTCATAAAATTCTTCACAAGTTTTGATGTGTGGCAGGGAGCCAGATTTTGCTGAAAAATGCCAGATCCATCTGGAAATCTCTTTTTTAATTATGGAATGACTTTTCTCTGCAAAACTTCGATGTACTGTGGTCCTCATATCATACTTTTTACGATATGTAAGCCTCCGACACCATAGTAGCTGAAAAAGCCCCAAAACATCTTCAAGGGATGTTTTACGAACCGATTGATGTGAGATTTTCAAAGTTTCTCACCTGGTGATCAGCAAACATGCAGACTTCTTTGACCCTGTATGAAAAAATGTCTCCTCCCAATAACACCTTTTTCCATTGTTCTTGCATCCAGTTCTTGTATTTCAGACCCCATTGATACCATTTTTTCTTCATTGAGTTGGTAAGAAGTTGGTTTTTGACTGGTCTCCTTGCCCTTCTAACGCAATTTCGAATGACATAATATTCCTCAAAATTTTGTCATATATCCCAAAAATAGATTGATCGTATTGCACAACACAGCTAATGATGCCGTCTGTGTGAAAAAATGACTATTAAAGGAAATCTGCGGGTCCATTGAGCCTACACTGGCTGCCATGCTGAAAATATTGTAAAATGACCATTTGTTTAATTTGCACAAGGGTGTACATGTTTTTTCTTAAGTTGTTTGTATTCCTTATTTTGTCTTTATAACAGTTATTCTCTATTGGTAGTATTATCTTGTGCACATTTATGTAAAAACTAAATTATAATTTAAATATTTTGTGGACTCTAGTGTGGTAGATGTGACAACTTACATTTACTTCACAATCTTCACTCCTCTTGTGTACTGGACATTCCTGGCAGGGTTTTTCAGGTAATTTAAATGTGTTTATTAAAATTTTATTCTGATACTGTTTGATGGCATAATCCTACATATTTATACGGTGAACCTTCTTCATGAGTTTAAATTATTTTGTATTTCTTATCTTTGTATTGTCATATTGAGTCAGTTTTATTGTGAAAGATAAAACAGGAGAAATGCAAATTAAAAAAACAACTTAAATTTGGTGTAATATTAATTGTAACATCAGATGAATTATTAAACTAAAATTATCAACATTCTAAATTTGGCTTTAGGAATGATACTTTATATATACAGTTTCTAGGATTTTTATGAGCTACTTGTATTCTTGATTATGTATGAATATTGTCATCTCGGTAATAATAAAATTTGGAAAAACAGATTTCAGCACAGTATGGTTCTAGACTTAGATATTAAATAAATAAATACTAGAATCAAAAGGTTTAGCTCAATGAAGTTGTGCTCTTGAGTTTGTTGTTAGCAATATTTTTATAACCACTTAAGCAATTTTGGAAATTGTGTTTGTAACATTTATTTACCATTAGGCTTAACAAATAAGATATATCACATTAAGAATTTCTAGTGCAGACAGGTTGGATAAAAAAAATAGTAATATATTTTTTTCTATATATGTTAAATCAATTGTTAAGTAAACAAAAATGTAATATCATTATTAAATGCTAATTTCTTTTTATTGTAACTGTAAAATTGAAATATTATTTAGTTAATACTTTTTACCAAATAAAATAATTAAGGTGATAATCCTATTTTATGCTTGTTACAATTATTCTTTCCAGCATTTAATAACTTTTACTTTGAAGCATTTTCAAGAAAAATCAATCATTTTAAGAACTTAATTTTACTGTAAAGTTCAGTATTAGATGTAAATTAACTTGGTTTGTTCTGTGAAGTTTCTTTTTTATATTTCAATATGTAATATACTTTGATTGTCATGTAAAAATATTAAAATGCCTTATCTGTTTCTTTCCTGTGATAGTGTGTCACAGCCCAGTATTTTATTCTCCTACAAATCTCAGGTGGACGATGTGGTTGAAGATGATAATGTCAGCTTACCACATCAACTTTCATGTTCCTCACTAAAGACAGATTCAGATTACATTTACCAGGTAACAAATGTTAGTCAATTAAACCAATCATTACCTCATTTGTGAAGCACCCAGTTTTAAAATTTATCATTCACTTCTAAGTTTTTTTGAGAAATCATAACTTTTAAGTAGCTTATAATAATATTTGGTAATTTGTATGTAAAAGTAATGATCTTATTATGCATTTTTGTTATATAGTATCTATGCCTTCTGGAATTCTCATATATTAATGCAGTAAACTTGTGAGTTTATTCTTCATACAGAAACTTGTTACTTCAAAATCTGTGTACTGATGGTATTGAGGACAAAGTTAAAATGCATGACAAAACTGAATGTTTCACTGTAATTTAAGATGAATATACAGGTTTAATTTATATGCACATCTTGGATTAAAGGTGTTATATAACTGAATGATAGGGAATGATATTTTGGAGTGAATGTTCTTTTTTCAAGATTATATAAATCTAAGCACCAGTAAGTTGCATTTAGAGTGGGTGTTCTGTTTAAAGGTATTGTAAAGCAGTGTGACAAAACATATTTAGAATTGGTGGTCTTGATTAGTGCCCCTTGATGTGGATTCCTGTACGTGGTGAGGCGACCTTACAGAGAAGGTTCTGTTCTTACAGTTTACCTCCTCTGGGATCTAAACATCCACCTGCGTGTTTGCCTTGCGTGGTAACTCGTAAAGGGGAACAGAGAATCCTGGTGGTCGAGGGGTTCAACTCCAACACACCACTTTGGCCTTAAATTCCTGTAAACAGGCAATCTTGGAGTGCCCCCCCCCCAGGATCAATCGACTAGTCCATTTGAGCTAGGGTCAACTGAGTACTAGCATAGGACGTTCTCAACGGGTGTTGTGGACATTGTGTCTGACACTGGTGTTCAGGTATAGTGCTCATGAAACCCTGGCATCACTACAGTGCCCTTAAGATGCTGTAGTGCATCCTCTTGTAGGGCTCCATGGTGGATGAGGTCAGTGGGCACTGAAAAATTTTCTATTTATTATGGATACTCCTAAAACAGAAATAACACAACTTGAAACCATCAAGAAAAACCCGACTACTGGAAAACAACCACGCATTGATAAATCTGTACAGCCTAATTCACCACTTGAATCTGCCCTGCGATTCCTAATTTTGCATTCCTTGAGTGATAAACCTCTAGGGCAGATGTCTCCATTTTTTAATCAGAAGAGCTTAAAAGGGCTTGCTGGCTCCCCTAAGTCAGTAAAAAAGCTACGTTTGGGAGACATCTTAGTGGAAACATCTTCATCACAGCATTCCAAACTCCTCCTGACATTAAAAGCCTTGGGGGATATACCCATTGAAGTTACTCCTCATTGCACTTTGAATTCTTCCAGAGGAGTCATAGTTGAAAGAGATTTAAGAACTGTCCTTGAATCAGAGATCCTCGCAGGTCTCACCAGCCAAGGTGTCATAGCAGTATGCCGAATCTTCACTCGAAAAGATGGAATTCTGGAACCAACAAATGTTCTAATACTAACATTTTCTGTACCATGTCCTCCCACCACAATAAAAGCAGGATATCTGAATTGTAAGGTGCGACCTTATATTCCTAATCGTGTATGATGTTTTCATTGTCAACGATTTGGTCATTCAAAACAATCTTGCCGTGGTTCCTTGACCTGTGCTCATTGTGGTGGTAAAGACCATGATGCCACTGAATGCCAACTTGAATCACATTGTATAAACTGTATTGGTATGCATCCTTTTTATTTTACTTCTTGCCCTAAATGGGTATAAAAAAGGAAATACAATGTCTCAAGACAGTTAACAATCTCACTTACACAGAGGCTTGAAAATTATTATTACCTATTCTGACCAGAACTGCTGTAACCCATTCCACTACTACAGTAGGAGTCCAAATAGACCTTACCCTATCCCCTACACAATCTTCACCAGCAAATCTTAATGAAACACTTTCCAAAATCAACACAGTTCATGAATCAGTGTCTCCTTTCATCTCTGTCCTGACCACATCTTCCAGTCATTGCCAAACTTCACCTTCTTCAAGTCAAGATGTTTTCATGGGGTCTCTCTCTCTTGATACCCCAAAAATTAAACAAACAACTCGCCCGCACCCTCAATCATTAGTACGTGTACTGATAAATTCAGACCTGACCATTCAAGCTAGAGCAGGATCCATATAGGGCGATAGACCGACATCCAATAAAGAAAAAAAATGTATTCGTAAGCAGTAGGACCCTCTACCATCTTCTCCTCTGAAATAATTACACATGGCCACACTAATCCAATGGAACTGTCGAGGTTTCCAATCAAATGTGACTGACATCAAAGATCTGATTGACTTTTATCATCCCATATGTCTTTCTTTGCAAGAAACATTTCTACACCCTACAAATACAGTTACTATCTGTCACTATTAATTATACTTGAACGACAGGCTATGTGTAGGATAGGGACATGGGGGAGTTGCATTGCTGCTTGATCAGCATGTGCCCAGCTGGTCCCTCTCATTGACCACATCCTTGGAGGCTGTAGCCATCCGTGTCTCCTTGGGTTGTGCCATCACTATTTGGTCTCTATACCTTACACCTGAAATGCATTATAATCAATCAGACTTCGATACCATCATTGAGCAACTGCCTACCCCGATTGGGAGATTTCAATAGGCATAATCCCCTCTGGGGTGGCTCCCGTATTGATTTGAGAGGGCGTGCCATAGAGCATATGCTCCTGAACCACAACCTGGCTCTATTCAATACTGTCTCTTACACATTTTCATCCACCTCATCAGTCATTTACAGCTATAGATCTTTCTGTCTGTTCCCCTTCGCTACTCACTCACTTTTCCTGGGAGGTTCACATTAATCCACGAGGTAGTGAACATTTTCCCATCATCTTACGAGAGATTAGCAGTGATCAGTACCACCCGACCCATGTACCTTGGTGGAAATTGGTCCAGGCCAACTGGCCTTCTTTCACTACTCTCTCGTAACTTGATCCTGCCATCTTATGTAAATCATCCATAGATGATTGTATAGCAGCAATAACCAACAGTATTATATAAGCTGCTACTCGATGCATTCCTAAAACCTCGACATGTTCCCTATGGCATCCCCGCCCTTGGTCAAATTCTGTCTGTTCTATAACATGGAAAACTCAGAAGCGTGTTTGGGATAAATTTTGAAGATACCACATGCTTTGAAACAACATTACATTTCAGCAAGCCCATGCACATGCTCAGCAAGTTCGACGTCAAAGCCAAAAGGAATCTGTGATTAAATACACCTCCAGCATTTCTTCGACCACCAGCACAAAAGTTGTATGGGATAAGATCTGGAGGGTGAGTGGAAGTTATACTTCTGGCACCCTCTCTATCTTAGTATCTGATGGCCATGAAGTTGCAGATGCACAGAGCATTGCCAATACTCTTGGGGATTTCTTCTCTCGTGTATCTAGCTCTTCAAACTTATCCCCTTCCTTTTTAGCCATTAAAACACAGGTGGAGCATCTGCCTCTTTCCTTTTCAACTGACCATTTCTATGACTACAATCGCCCTCTTACACTGATGGAACTCAAACTTGCTATTCATCGGTCTGGCAATACATCAGTCGTACCTGATAATATACATTTTGAGATGTTACGCCACCTTTCCCAGAACTCTCTTACTATTCTCCTAGCTGTCTTTACTCAGGTATGGCAAGAAAATGTCTATCCAGAAGCTTGGCAACAAGCTATCATATTCTCTATTCTGAAACCTGGGAAGGATCCAACAATTCCTTTGAATTACACTCCCATTGCTTTGACAAATTGTCTCAGTAAGATCGTAGATGGGATAATTAATGTCTGCCTCATTTGGTTTCTTGAATCAAACAACCTCCTCTCACTCACTCAGTGTGAGTTCAGTAGACAATGCTCTCTGACAGACCACTTAATTTGCCTTGAAACATCAATCAGAGAAGCCTTTTTAAGGCAACAACATCTTGTTACTGTTGTTTTTTTTCGAAAAAGCTTACAATACAACATGGAGATATGGCATCTTACGAGACCTTCACTTGTATGGATTGCATGGACACTTACCCCTTTTCATCCAGCAATTCTTAATGAAGTGCCAATTCCACGTCCAAGTGAGCTCAACACTTTCTCATTTTTTCCCACAGGAACTTGGAGTCCCTGAGGGCTCTGAGTGTCACACTTTTCATTATAAAAATTAATGCCATCACTGAACAGCTACCCCCTACAGTTGCAAACGGTTTTTTTGTTGATGACTTTCACATCTCATGTCAGTCATCAAACATGAGGTTTATTGAATGGCAGCTACGAACTGCAATCTATCAGATACTGAAGTGGACTATGGTAAATGGTTGTAAACTTTCACTTTCTAAAATTGTTTGTATAAATTTCTGCCTCAAACGGGAAATCCACCCAGATTTAAAACTCGGTCTTGATGATGTTGTACTTCCTGTCATACCTGAGGCAAAGTTCTTAGGTCATATATTTGATTGTAAATTAAACTTTATATTGCACATCAAGCAACTTCGTATCAAATGTCTCAAAGCATTAAACATTCTCCGTGTCCTCTCTTCTACTTCTTGAGAAGCAGATCGATACTCCATGCTCAGAATTTATTATGCCCTCGTCCGATTCAAACTTGACTGTGGGTCTGTGGTCTATGGTTCTCCCAGAACCTCAGCATTGAAAATGTTGGATCCTGTCCTTCACCAAGGGCTTTAACTTTGCATTGGAGCTTTTTGTACTTCTTCCATGCAAAGTCTGTATGGAATCTCATGAACCCCCTCTATATATTCACTGTTTGCAACTGTCGTTAATGTATGCTTCCAAACTTTGATCCTTACCACAGCATCCTACCTGGAGTTGTGTTTTCCAACCACAGTGGACCATACTTTTTAATAACAGATAATCTGCCATTGTTCGTTTTAGTCTCCGTATCCTGGCACGATTAGAAAATTTGGATTTATCCTTGAATAACATTGCAGTTTCTTCAAATCAGCCTATTTGACCATAGCAGATTACTGTCCCCAATTGTAACCTATCTTTGAGTCATCTGAGGAAAGCAGATACACCCAATTGGAAATATCGCTCTTACTTTGCTGAACATCTTTCATATGATCCATCCATTCCACTCAGTGGGCTCAGCCATGGTTTGTGACAGTTCGATTGTGGCACACAGACTCCCCCCTACAGTTTCTGTTTTCACTGCCGAATTGTATGCCATCTCTCTTGCCCTAAATCTTATTGAAATAATGCAATATACAAATTGTACAATATATACGGACTCACTCAGCTGTCTATTGGCCCTGAAATCATTCCATGATGGTCACCACCCTCTTCTCATCAATTTCGAAAACAAACTGGCCCATCTTTCTCTCTCATCTGTTTCCATCCAATTCTTTTGGATACCAGGTCATGTTGGTATTTGTGGAAATGAGCTGGCCAACAGAGCAGCAAAATCTGTCTGTTCTGGATCTATCATCCCAGTACCCATTCCATACATGGACTATGGTCCAGTTATCAAATCCAGACTGTACACCAGATGGCAGGCAACCTTGAATGAGCAACACAATAACAAGCTTATTCAAATCAAACCTTCTCTAGGTCTTTGGCCCTCTTGCTTCTGTAAGGATTAAAGAGAGGAGGTTGTTTTGGCAAGGCTACGCATTGGTCACAGTTTTTTAACCCACCACTTCCTTTTATCTGATACTGCTGCACCAGTGTGTGGTCTATGTGGCACTCAGATCACAATCATCCACATTTTATTAGCATGCCGTCGTTACAACCTAGAACGACGACACCATTTTAAAGATATTTGTAAGGCAGGTTTGCCCTTGACTTTGGCCCATGTTATAGGTGATACTGCCCATCTCACTCATGTTTTTACATTTTTAAGAGCCATTGGTCTTTTACACTTAATTTAAGGTTTTTTAACTGACTATATAGTGTTTTAGCATGATTTCTTTTACACATTTCAATTTTTATTTTGACTTGAACCCAGGACTGGAAAGGCCAACTTCAAGTGACTGACTGCAATTTTGATTTTGTTGCTTCAATCTTCCTGAAAAGTCTTAATTTTACACATTTTAGTTGTTTTTTTTTAAACTGAACCCAGGACTGGAAAGGCCAACTTCAGGTGACTGTCAGCAAAGATGTACTTCTTGCTTCAGTCTTCTTAGTAGTTCCTAATTTTACTTTTTACCTTAATTGCCTTATACCTATACTGTACTACATCTTGTCTGGCACAGATAGCCTTGTAGCTTTGTGCCAATAAACAATGAATACCTACCTACCTACCTTGATTAGTGATACTACGCTGAGTGACAAGCAGTGATATTATTCAGTGGATGTTCTTGTTTGAAGATTTTATAAAACTAAGTAACAAGGAATGATATTTCTAGCTGTGTGTTCTGGGTTAATCTTTATGGCACAAACAGCCATATTTAAAAAAAAATATTAAAAACTGTTTATAATGCATTATTACATAAAGTATGAGAATTATAAGCAGGTGATTATATGCTTTATATGAATTAATTCATTGCAGAACAACTCACTATATGACAGCACCCAGTTTGATGCAGCCAATGTTAATCCTTTGTACATCCATTCCCTCCAGTCTCCTGACAGCTTCACAGGAATTGATGATAATGTCGGTATGGGAACCATCAATAGCTCACCACCACAAAACTACAGTCAGCAACCCTCTCAGTTACATCAAGCAGCTGTGTGGAAAGGAGCAACAAATGACATTGCCCCTTAGTGATTTGAAAAATCTTTAAATAACTTTGTAAATATACCAAAAGTTTTAGCCTTTGTTTTTAGTTATGATGCTCAGTTTTGGTGAATATCTGCTTGAGGAGCTCATATTTGATTGTGTAATGTGCATTTGTTAAGAAAAGCTTTGTTACTGTCTGATTAGCTTGCAAATTACCCTTTCTGATATACAGGTACACATGTATGTTTATAAAGAACTAATTTTTGTGGTCAGTTTAAATACATGAATGTATCCGAGTTGTCTCTTTGTGCTTATGCGTAGATCAGGAATTTATAAATTTATTTATTCTGTGGTAATATTTCTATAAAAACATGTCAACTTACAAGAATGACTTATTGTTTTGGTGGAAAATTTTAATATTTGTAATTATTGCTCTATCTTATTTAGACCTTTACATGTGAGACTAGTGAGTCAAATGTGTCATACATTGTTTATGAAAAATGTTTATCACATTTTTAGTAGAGTATGGTAGCTAGATGATATATGCTTAGTTCAATAAATTTCATTATTTTATTTATCAAAATTTAAAATCTTCAAATGAAGTTATTATAGTTTTGTCTAATTTATATTTAAAAAAATGAAAAGTTTGAATCTTTGTCACTAACTGTGATTTGTGTTATAGAGTGTAAAATGTTAAAGCTGTTTCATAGGAAACTTAAGTTAAAGGAACCTTCATTGCACTGATAAAATACACAGATAAAACTTTTCAAATATATATTCCTCGTACATTACCTAATAATCATGACTACAGGACTTGGAAGGGTATTTTAATGCAACTCTTGTCTTGCATTGACATTAGATATTTCACATTCATTTTGTCTTTCTTTGCTCTTGTACTTTTTTGTGTACTAGCTTTTTTCTGTAATATTGTTAAAAAAAAAAATCTGTAAATGAATGGTTGAGCTCCCAGCAAACCAAGGACCATCCAAATGTGGAAGGGGGGTGTTAAAATCCTACCATGTTATCTCTCCCATGAAACCAATATGAGTTATAACTGAAACTACAAAGATAATTAGGTCAGAGCTGTTTAAAATACATTATTCTGGATGTATGAGGGAAGACAAATGGAGAAATCAGTCCAAGAAAGTAACTTAATATTGTTATATTTAAGGATAGAGAAGATAGAGAAACACAAAGTAGTATTTTGAGAGCAACAGGAGTAAATGGAAAGGTCAAGGCCACTGGAAAACTGATAATAACAATATCATCGTAACTTCCAGAAATGATATCATCAGAAACAATAAATCTGCTTCATTACTGTCCAAAGAAACATCAATTACTCTACATTTTCTGGCAATGATGGATGACAAATGTATTAGGGAAAAGACTATCATTGTGTAAGTGATTAACAATTGCATGTGAAGATTAATATCAAGTTTAAAGTCCAAAAGAAGGAACCATCAAGAACAAAATTTAACTGTAAGAAAAAAAAAAAAACTGTTAGATGCCATTTAGCTCTCAGATACAAGTTTGAATCATTAATGGAAATTGACGAGGAAAATACCTTGTACACCTTGGATATTGGAAGAAACATTGTAAAAAATAAATAATTTAAAGCAAATGAACAACACTATAGACAGCTGATTGGAGATTTTAATAAAAGTCACCAAAAGGATAAAGATATTATATGCAAGGTCAGATAAATAGAAGAATATGAAAAACAAATTCACAGCAGATGTATGAAGTTACAAGATTGTCAAACATTTACTTTTAGCTCAAGATTAATGTGATAAAAAATAAAGATGAGAAATGACTCTAATGAGAGAAGATGAAGATGGAAAAATGTCTGTAAGGATTTCTATAAATCACCAACCAGTGAAATATGAATGAAATGAACTGCACTAATGCCTGGTGCTAAAAGAGTCAACACAATTAAATGAAGTAAGAAAGGTGATAAAACAACTGAAGTGGAAAAGCCCTAAACATTGAGTTACTAGCAAAGTTACTGAAAACATCTGGAGAAATATAAGTTGATATAATGTACAAACTTATAAACAGGATGTATAAAATGAAGAAATGAGATTATGGTTGGAGGTATGAAAGGTATTAGTGCCAGTAACATAAGCTGTAAATTATTTGTTTAGTTTTGCATACAAAGTAAAACCTTACTTAAATATTCATATATCAAATGGTGGATTAAATGAGGGAGGAAATAACAAAATAGCAAGAATTTTTTAAGGAAGGAAAATGAACCAGAGACCAACATTTCAACCTGTTGATGTTAAGATAATTGTGAAAAATATGTAACATGGTCATATCTGTATGTCATAGATTACACCAAAACATTTTGTCAATGCAAGATGTGAGGGGGAAAATGAAAGGATGGAATCTCAGACATTTTAGTTTTTTTAGCAAGTTATACAAAGGTCATGAGTCTGGTAAAAACTGGCAGTGAGATCAGATTTGGAAAGGTAATTTGTGAAAGATGTGTTCCATTGCGTAATATTTTTTAACATGGAAGATATTCTGAGGAAAATGTTACACAAGTTTGGAGAAGGGATAAAACTAGTCTGGAGATTAATAATTTGGGAAATATAGAAGTAGAGCAATTAGAATATTTAAGATTAATGAATAACATCAAGGGAAATTATGTTTCAATTAAAAGAATGTTAACAGTGGTGAAAAAGAGCATGGTTAAGATAATGATTGTGTGTTACGATTGTTTTTTGACAAGAGGATGAAAGTTTTGCGTGCACAGATCAGTTTTCCAAGTAGTTGCTTATCGTTGTAAATGTTAAGTTGAAAGGGAGAATGATGAAAGGATAACAGTTTTGTACAGTGATGTTACATGAGAGTGTTGAGAATACATTGAACTGAGATAAAAATAAAACAGGTGCTGTAAAACTATAGATAAGAACTCCCATTTGGACACTTTGTGAGAAGAAACAAATGTTGAAGAAGGAAAACTTGAAGTACAGGGAATCAGGTATTATAAAACAAAAGGTGGAATGATGGGTAAAACAATAAATGGGAATGTTATTGATTGAAGTTGTAAGAACCAATGTGATTAGAGATGAGTTATGGCAGGCACTACAGTTTCTACAAAGATTACATAATAAATGTATACATTGTGTGTGTGTGTGTTTTTTTTTATTTAAACACTTAGTGAAAAGAAACCTTTATGTTAAATTTAGTAAAGAACTTGTTCATGGAGTAGTAGATCTCAATGTGACCAATGGTAATTTTAAATTTAAAATTATTATTACATATTGGTGTGTGTGCATTGCAGTCAATGTTTCTTGAGTGTAAAACTGTATTTGTGAAAATTATAGCCCAAAAGGCAAACAACTTAGGTTCAGTTTAGTTTTATGAATGTTGCATATAAACTAAATTTATAATAATTTGGTCCACTCTGTCAAATATCCAATTTACATTGAAAAAAGAAGTATATCTTTTATAGAATCATTGTAAAGAGAAGTAAGTTATTTGATAATGCAAACTGGTTAGTAATTCTGATAGAAAATGACAACAATACCTGTGCTTGTCATTTGAATGTTAACTTAATAGGTGAAAAAAGAATTACTATTCTTGTTTCAACTGAATAGTAGAAGGTAAAGTTGTTGAATATTAATATTTATTTTTGTATTATAATTATCTGTATTGTGTAACTCACCTCGTATCTGTAATGTAGGTAAGTAACACTGTACTACTAATCTTATTCATTTTGTGTTTCTCTAATTTTTTACTTGGAATGCTTAAAAATGTTAAGTATTTAAACATTATAAAAATTATTTTTTTATTAACTGCACCATTTGCTAGTGTTTTAGCCATTAAAGTTTGCTAGTAACTGTACCTATCTCCTGCCAAGTTTTGTTGTTTGTATTTCCATTGTAATTAAATAACTGAATACTAACAGTACTTATCTCCTACTGACTTTTGTTGTTTGTATTTATGTGATTAAAAATCTCACTACTGACAGTATCTTTCTCCTACTGAGTTTTGTTGGTGAAACATCTCACTGGTAACCAAGTGTCCATCTCAAGAGATTCCAAGATTCTCTACAGAGCTAGTTTAGGCACTTCTAAACATTCCGTTAATTAGGATAAGCTATTATTTATTTATTGTTACAAAAATAATCATTATCAAGATGGGTAAAGATAATTGCTTCACAGTTTAGGATAATCAGAATTTTCAAATTTATTTAATGTTATATCAGGATAGGTATACACCTTTGGTGTTTTACATCTTAGGATTATAAGAATGGGTAAACATCTTTAGAGTTACTTAACTTAGGATCGTCCAGATGGGTATAAATCTTCAGTGTTATACAGCATTAAGATCATTAGGATAGGTACACATCTTCAATGCTGCACAGTTTCTGATCATCTGAATGTGTACACATTCTACAATCATCAGTGATGTTGCATATCAAAGATGCAATAGTTATTTAACATAGATAACTGAGATTTTGTTAACCAGGAACAGTTGCATGAATGTAGCTAAATCTGATCGTAAAGATGGTGGGCTGTGTAAACACTAAATATGTGCTAAACTGAATTGTAATTAATATTAGATATTTCATATGTTGATATTACTGAATCCAAGCACTTTAAAAAAAATGAAAATTTTAAGGAAAACCTGTATTTTAAATGCAATGTTGCTGCAAAGTTTTTGATACTATAGTCATGATGTGACCATATTTACTAAATACAAATCAGACAAAATGTAACAATTTTGTAGAATTTTTTTATTGAGAGGAATAGTTCAGACTTCATTAAGAACATTATTCAAGCATGGTAAATTGTGTTATTACACACAGTGTAATGGATTTTCCATGAAACTTTTACTGATACATATAGAAATTAAAACTTTAGTCAAATTTAAATTTATATATGTATATATATTTTGGTTTGTGGAACAATGATTTGCTTCCTGGTTTTCAAGAATAGAACGTTTAAAACAGACTATATTTTGGCAGTGGCCAGTAGGAAGGCCTGTCACAGCATTTGCTCTACGTAGAACAATTTTTCAAAGAAAAATTAGATAATCATTCAATACCATTGTTTATTTAACTTAGGACAGTCTTTAAGACAGCATCTGTGAAAGAAATATGAAAGTTTTTCTTTATTTGTAGTTATGTTGCCCTGAAATTATTTTATATTGTTGAGTTTAAACTTCAGAGATTTAAATTCATTGAGTTTTCTAATTCATTCCTTTTATTTCTTTCACTTATTGTGCATATTTAAAATGATAAAAAAAATACTTATGTCAAAAGTATCCTCAAATGAGAAATGCCATGAAAGATAACTCAGTAACAATTATTTTCTCTCATATCTAATATGAAACTTCTACTGGTTATTAATCATGTGTACATTTAGACATTTTGTATTGATGTGTGTTTGTTTCTTGAAAAATATTCTTTATAAAAGATTTTGGTGTAAAAGGTATCAGTGGACTTCTTAATCTGTTTTATTTTAATTTCTTACTTTGTTTCAAGAAGAACACTTAATTCTGTAATTTGTTTTTATATCAGTGAAATGAAGGTAAGATATTTGTGATGAGTCAGTGGAAAAATAGTGTATTTGTTTTCCAAATTACTTCATTAAGTACTGATATTTGTGAAGATGTGGAAAGGGAAAACAATTACAGTTAAATTTGTTTTGCATACAAGTAGTTCGATGAAAAAGTATGGATTGTTAATTAGGTTAAATGAACTTGAACAAGATTTCTGAACCATCAGCATATTCTAAAGTAAATTTGCAATTGACAAGAAGATTCAAAAATGTACAAAGTTGCTAATTATTATTAAATTATTTTGTTTTGTTAGAAGTATACTTTTCCATTTCCACTTAATTTATTGTTCATAATTATTAAAAATATCTTTTGTTTTTATTTGATGATGGTGGTGGAAAGCAAATGTTTATGAAAAAAATACGTTATTTTATTTCCCTATATTCCAGTTCATTAGTAGTATTCATGGTAAAATGGAGAAAGATCTGTCTTTTGTTGAATCTGTGGGAAAAAAAAAACATTTATTAAGTTGTTCAAAATGCATATATAGAAGAATTTTTATAACTTAGTTTCTACTTGTTATTTGTACAGAAGTAACACAATAATAATAACAAATTTGCTTTTATTCATAAACTGACATTATTTGAGTGTGTTAAAAATACAAGAATGTCAAATAAAACATGATGTTTACTAGATTATTTTGTGTTCTGCAGATCCTCATTCATATAAGTACAGCAGTACTATTGACTGAAACAATTCTCTTTTTGAAGGTGTAATATATTGGAGAAAAGTTATTGGCTAATCATCTATATTGAAAACCACTGACAACTCTTAATAAAATAAGATGTTTGGTTTGTATATAAACGTTCTGATATGTTATAGGCACAGCTTTTTAAACATACTTTTATTTGAGGATTAAGTTTGCTTCATTTTAAAACTTTAATGTGGTATTTATTCCAAGAATAAATGAAGCACACAATAGCTAGATCTTCCCAATGAGGTACAGAATGGTACATTGCATTAGCAATCTTAGTACTGTGGTGTAGAACAGTATTATGTATTAGTTACTTCCATACTTAATGTTTAAATTGTTTTATGGATCTGTTTTCTTTCAGCCTGGTTTCAGGGTAGAAGTATGCTGAAAGAAACACTTAACTTCATTTATACAAATGCACACAAAACTCTAATTGGTCATTAGGCTTTTTTTATTACAAGTAAGATAGCTGTTACTTTGACATGACTTCTTGGGATGGAAGACTGCCCTTTCTATTAATGAATCAGGGAAAGGCCCAGGACTTCCATGCTTGAACATGTATGGCTGTAGGTCATATATTTTAGGAGTGTGGCAGGACTAACTTGGGTTTCTTTGCAACATTGTTTTGTATTTAAAGCCTGGTTCTCCCTTATTAAGCAGGGATTTTCACAGTGTTGAGTTTTTCATTCAGATTTAGATCTTAATTAGGTTTAACTTTGGGACTTGTTAAAGTAGCAATTTTGGTTTTTTAACGTGTAACTTTCAGGATTTTTTTTCAGTTTTAACTGTTCTTTTATTTAATTTTTGTGAAAGGGGATTCACATTGAACTTGTAGGTGACAATATTTTAAAGGTTTCTTCACACTTCTTTTACAAGTTCAGTGCACTCATTATAAGCATTTAATTTTATCTATAAAGATTGTTGTATTGTACATCTTGTGCATTGCTTCTTTCTTTGTGACAAATTCTGATATGGTTTGTGAAGGGCCACAACCTAGAACTCATACTCTGAAGCATTGTAATTTGTAAAACACCAGTTAGCTCTATACTTTTTGTATAAGAAGGAATGTAGTTAGATGGAAACCTTGAATCAGAGGTGGATACTAACACAAAATTCATGAGGCTGTACTTAGAAGTGATATATTCAAGGGACACCTCTCTAACCCTGATTTTTTTTTTTTAAAGATATTTTTGTACTGATGGAGGATCATAAGAAGCCTCCTTTGTTAACATGTGCTGCAAACGTAATCATTATCTATACAACGTAATTTCAAATGCTCAGATCACGACAGAGGACCTACACAGAACAGTTGATGTCATTTAGCATCCTGAATGATACTTTTTAATTATTACAGTAATCAAAAGTATCTGAGGACAAATTCTCATGTCAGTTTTATGCATTATGTGTTAGGTCAAATGCAGCAAACTGTGTTTGATAACATTAAGTTTAACTAATGATTGAATTGAAAAAGAACTTGTGTAAATGAGGAGAACAACGTAACGATATCTATAATTTAGATTTAAAACATGAAGTTATGGAAAGGAAAAACACAAGTATTTTTATATTAAATTAAATTTGTGCAATCGCAACTTTCTGGACACATTAAGTCACATTAAGGAATACATGTTTAAATATTCCAATAATTAATGAGTTTTTGGCATTAATGCTTATGTTAATTATGAATGCATTTCACTTTTGTCACAAGTTTAAAAATTAGCAATATTTTACTGTAAAAAAAACAAAAAAACAAAAGAAAAACTATCAGTTTTACAGTTGTATGAGGCCCGGCATGACTAGGCTGGTTAAGGCGTTCGACTCGTAATCTGAGGGTCGCGGGTTCGAATCCCCGTTGCACCAAACATGCTCGCCCTTTCCGCCGTGGGAGCGTTATAATGTTACGATCAATCCCACTATTCGTCGATAAAAGAGTAGCCCAAGAGTTGGCGGTGGGTGATGATGACTAGCTGCCTTCCCTCTAGTCTTACACTGCTAAATTAGGGACGGCTAGCGCAGATAGCCCTCGTGTTGCTTTGCACGAAATATAAACAAACAATATAGTTGTATGGGGTATGCAACTTTATTGCACGAGAGTCTGTTAGATCAAGATAATATTATATTTGTTGGTCATATAGGCTTAATTAACTGCAATTGATAGGAAGTACAGTGGAGCGCCGTTAAGCCACGGTATTTGGTGGGTCAACCTGCTTAACCGCGGCTTAAACCTTTGTGACTGAAAAGCCGAAGTCGTCAACAGCTCCGCCTCAACGTCTCTGCAGGCGGGTGGGCTGGATAAGGTAGATTAACGGTCGATTTTTATTGTAATATATTTTATTTATTTACCAAATTAAAGCAAATCCTTTTTAAATATTCCCTTGAAGTTATAAAGCCAGGATTAAATTCGTAAGCCGCGTTTTTACACGTTCTTAAATTAGCGGTGAACCGCGATAATTCTCGCTCACATTTGTCATGTCAGTGTCAACGACAAGGAGAGTGTGAGAAACTTTAAAAAGCCAGGTAGTAGATTTAATACATCAAAAATTTTGGGACAAGACTTCCTACAGCGGCTTAAGCGATTTCGCGGTTTACTGGTCCGCGGCTTAATGGCGCTCCACTGTATATATTTTCGAAATCCAGTTTCTTTTTGACTACATGTATTCCTTGTCGTAGAAAACAAACTTCCGTAAACAATGTTATACAGTGAGATACCATAATGTGTAGATACTGTGTGAGACATCCTTAAGTTGGGGCTAAGAAACTTTTGTCTATGGTAATTATGACTGAATCATCATTTATTCAGACTTTCAAGTAGCATCACAATAGTTAAAATAAAAAGCTTCTAACATATGTATTACGATAAGGAAAAAAAAAAACAACGCTCTAAAGACAATAAGGTACGTTACAACAACCCCAAAATATATTTTTACCCCTACGCTTTTACGTTCACTTTGGTTATGAAATGTACATTATTCTCGGGATGAGACTTTGACTCTCAGTTCTCCTGGAGTCCGTAGAACTATCTCCATTACCAGTTTAATCTTGTCTCTGTGATCAAGAGACTGAAATGACAAGTTTCTTATCAGGTGAGCCAAGACAACCTTTTCTTCAATCATTGCGAACTTTTGACCTGAGAAAAAATAAGGAACAAAACAAATAGCTGTAAGTAACTACACATTAAAAAATTAGAGAAACGACGATTCTAAAATATATGAATAAACATTGCCAGTTTCCGTTTACAAACACGGTTCGAAAAGGTGTGTGGGTGTGTTATATATACACTGCTGGCCAAAATTTTAAGGCCAATGAACATAAAGAAAAAATATGAAGTTTACGGTTGCTGGACTCAACGATTTATTTGAGTACAGCTTCGAAAGATGAAAATAAGAAAAGGGAAAAATAATTTTATTTTATTTTTTATTATTTAGCATTTAATAGGGAAAATGTGAACACTATGAAATTAGCCTAAATACTAGCTGGTCAAAAGTTTAAGACCATACTGAAACGAAGCGTTAATCGGTAAACACGTAACAAAATTTAGTCATTTGTGTTCAAGCATTAGCGTTGTCAACATCTCCTACTGACATCTCCTGTGTTACATTGGGTAAAAACATGGCAAAGGCTAAAACGTTGACAGAGTTTGAACGTGGCAGAATTGTCGAGCTGCAAAAGCAAGGTATCTCTCAGCGTGCCATCGCTGGTGAGATTGGGCGTAGTACAACTGCTGTTGCAAATTTATTAAAAGACCCTGAGGGATACGGAACGAGAATTTCAAGTGGTCGGCCCAAGAAAATTTCGCCAGCGTTGAGCAGGAGGATTCGACGGGTTGTCTGGCAAGACACCAGCTGATCGTCGAACCAGATTAAGGCCCTTAGGGACACAGAATGCAGCTCAAGAACAATTAGACGGCATCTACGAGAGAAAACTTTAAAAACCGTAAACGTCTTCAAAGGCCACGCCTCCTTCCACACCACGAAACAGCTCGGTTAATCTTTGCTGAGAAGCACCAAACATGGGACGTAGAAAAGTGGACGAAGGTTTTGTTCTCTAATGAGAAAAAAAATTAACCTGGATGGTCCAGATGGCTTCCACCGTTGCTGGCACGATAAGGATATCCCACCGGAGACATTTTTTACACGACACAGTGGAGGAGGTTCCATCATGATCTGGAGTGCTTTCTCCTTCCATGGAACAATGGAGCTCAGGTTATACAGGGGCGTCAAACAGCAGCTGGCTACATTGGCATGTTGGAGAGAGCATCCTTATTGACTGAAGGCACTCACTTGTGTGGAAATGACTGTATCTTTCAGCAGGACAACGCTGTAATCCACAATGCCCGCAGGACAAAGGACTTTTTTATGGCGAATAACGTGATTCTTTTGGATCATCGAGCGTGTGCGCCCGAACTGAACCCAACTGAAAATGTTTGGGGTGGATTGCAAGGGAATTCAATAGAAATGAATGTCAATTCCAAACAGTGCATGATCTTCGTGAAGCCATCTTCACCACTTGGAATAACAGGAGATCCTTCCGAGATAAAGTATAATACGTAATATAGTATTTTCAATAATGGTGAAGTACATAAAAGTTTAAATTCACTGCCTCAAATCCATCACTATTGTCTGTGAGCCCTGCTGAGCAGAAAATAAATTTTAATGGGGAGAAAGGAGTTGTCGAAATGAAAATTGCTCTAGGACACGAAAACCCTAAATCCGGCCTTTTGTATTGCTAAACTCAAATATCAAGGCGGGAGAATAACTTGATCGATACAGCACATAATAAGGCACAACAATTGCTTCATGTAAGCAACACGAGTAAATTCACTGAATCAATAGCAAAGTAACAGACTGAAGGCTTAAATGTAAAACTATTTGTATGGGACCTGAGCATCATATTAACATGTCGCAAGAATAGTACACTAGTATGGCAATACTAATCAAAATTATATAAAACACAACAGAGATATTATTCCAAACGAATAAACATATTAGCTCAATACATGAAACACGAAGAAAGTAATAACATCAAGAAAATGTAATTTCTGGTTTAAAAGTGACCAAATTTATTAGAGCACGAGCGCAATTTAGAGCGCTTTAGAATCATGAAAGTCCCTCAGTGGCACAGCTGACTTAATGCTTTTGAGATACTCGTGGCAGGCAGAGCATAGATAGCCTTCTGTGTGGCTTTGTGCTTAACTGCAAACAAAACCAAAATAATCACGAACAACGGTAGAAAGAAAAAGCACGACACTGTTAATTTTGAAACACAAAGAAAGTGATGAATAATATATGGTTCCAGCATGACCAGGTGGTTAGTGGAATCCGCGTCCCACCAATCATGCTCGTCCTTTCAAAAGTGGGAGCGGTATAATGTTACGGTCAATCCTATTATTCGTTGACATAAGAATAGCCCAAAAGGTGCGGTGAATAGTGATGACTAGCTGCCTTCCCTCTCGTCTTACACTGCTAATTTAGGAACGGGTAGCGCAGATAGCTCTGATGTAGCTTTACGCGAAATTCTATTTGTTTTTCTGGTTTTTTTTGCATATTAAAATACATTTGTGTTAAAAAAATAAAATTTTGTGTATCAATATTGTTTAGAAGTACCATAAATTTGATACATATTAACATTTAATTAACTTCTAAATTCAAATTTCCGATTATTTGTAATAATAATACGTAACGTACGTAGCATAATAAATCGGAGATTCGTATGAAATAAATTATAATACGTAACATACATTGCACAAAATACATGTAACAGGCCGATTCAATTAGAAAACGTATAATTAATTGAAAACAATACCTATACAGTTTCTGGGGCCGCCAGAAAAAGGTATGAATGCGAATGGATGACGATCTTTGGAGTTTTCGGGTAGAAATCGATCAGGATCGAACTGCTCAGGATTTGGATAGATTTTGGGATCACGGTGTAACATGTAGGGAAAGATGATGCAAGTGGTACCCGCTCCAACTTTGTAGTTCTCTAGAATACAAAAAGTAGTGTTACACACGTGTTACGAAATTAAGTTATTAAAAGATGAAATATTCATATTTATAATAGTGACAAGGATCACTGTCATTTTACTTGATAAAAGTTGACTGAAATTTGTAATAAAAATTTCTTTTTTTATCTTTTAGTACTATTTTTCTTACTAAAAATCGTGTTATAAATATATGTATATATTGTAATCGTTAAAAATTAGTCACTTTTCGAAAATTAACACAGTATATTATATGCCATTGAAAGGTGTTTAAATTCTATGTATTAGTTGAATAAATATTTATAACGTTAATAATAGTATAGTTTTATGTATAGGTATTTTTCAGACCTGCAACAAGCTCTATATACTGTTATGTGTAACCAAAACTTAAGTACATTTTGTTTATATTTTAGCAAGTCCGGATCTCGAAGACTTGCATCAATATAAACAGGCTAAATTTATGATAATAGTAGGGGTAAGAAAGTGGTTATTGTCTGGTGATCTTCTAGACGTACTTACATACTTCAAGATATTAATTACTACTTAAATTACCAAACGGTTTTCATGTTAAATCACAGAGGTTTGGTTTGAATTTCGCGCAAAGTTACCCAAGGGCTATTTGCGCTAGTCGTCCCTAATTTAGTGGTGTAAGACTAACATGTCACTCCAAAAAGATGAAAAATTTGTATAAATTAATTAAATGACTATTTCCAAAGACTTACAGACTGCAATATTATTTTAATGACATGAGAAAGTAATAACAGGAACTTAAAGGATTAATGTATAATTTCACTTGAGCAGCAGCTTGCATGACGTTATGTGAAGAAGGGATCGAAAGATTAAATCACTGTGACATTTTTCAATGTGACACTTTAGTTCACCTGTAATGCCAACCGTGGAAAGGCTATTTACAGAAGATAAAGAACGGATTTAGTGACTGCCCGAATATTTAGTTCAGGAGATAAGACCCTGCATGGCTAAGTGTGTTAAGGCGTTCGACTCGTAATCTGAGGGTGGCGGGTTCGAATCCTCGTCGCAACAAACATGCTCGCCCTTTCATCCGTGAGGGCGTTATAATGTGACGGTCAATCCCATTATTCATCGGTAAAAGAGTAGCCCATGAGTTGGCGGTGGGTGGTGATACTATCTGCCTTACCTCTAGCCTTACACTGCTAAATTAGGGACGGCTAACGCAGATACCCCTCTTGTAGCTTTACGTGAAATTCAAACCAAAATCAGGAGATAAATTTATTAATGTTATTTGCAATTAGGCAACTTCGTTTTCTAAAAAGGTATGGTTGGGATGTCATTTTACCATTAAACCCCACTTTTGTAAAGGGGTGAGATTTTACACCTCTAATAATGCAAGTACATAAAAAAATATCTAACAGACGCATGTGAACAGCTGTGAATATACTCTTTCGTTGTATCATGTGTGTCAGTGCTTCACACTCTAAAAGTGTAACTTCACACCCGCCTTTTTCTTATAGAGTTAAAGGTTGCTACAATTGCTTTCCTCTCGTGAGTCTATCGAAACATTTCTAATCAAAACTATTAACTGAAATATTAAGATGATTCAGGTCTGGCATTAAATGGAAGTTATTTCACGAAGAATAAAGAAGAACATTATATTTATAATGTTAATTTGAAAAAACAAACAAACTGCGTATTACTTAATATAGAATGAGTAACTAAACATTCCATCGCAACACGCTATTTTGTCAAGAATTAAAAAAAAACAAAATTCGGCGATTAATATACAAATAAAGATTTTGTTTTTCATTGAGCCAAAAAAATTGGATTTTGTAATTTTTTTATCCTTAAGACATAAGCAAAATGTATCTGAAAACAAATTACCCTATTTTGTTATTTAACCTAACGTTTTAATTATGAAAGTTTTGGTTGTTTCATGTGTTAAGACTAACAAGACAAACACTTACTGATCATCATATCTTCCTCTAATTCTCTTGCTATGAAAGGAGCCGGGGGATAAAGTCTGTGTGATTCCTAGGATTGTTCACCAATATCAACATGTCAGCTACTTTTTCACAGTCGTTTATCATGTTTTTTTGCATATTATTGAAATTCAGTTTCAGAGAACACATTCTAGTATACATTACACTACTTGACATTTGCAATGGCATTTCAACGTAATATAATTCAAGAATAAATCAATATAATACACACATATATCTATTAAACCCTACAATCATGGATATTAACAGTGACATAAAAATGACAAACTTGCATAAACTTCTTTCATATATTGTATATATATATACAATTATAGAACACTAAACCTATTGATGTAGATATGTTTTTATATTTTGAATAACTGAAATACACACACACACACATATTAGCTCTGATACAAGGGAATCTGAATAGTGAATAATTTTTTACAATCGTCATTGGTACGTTCTATAAATCTTCTCAGTAACTCTTAAAAACTCAATAAAACCATTTAAAAATTTATTAGTGTTTGTGTTTTCTTATTGCAAAGCCACATTGGGCTATCTGCTGAACCCACCGAGGGGAATGAACCCTGGATTTTAGCGTTGTAAATTCGTAGATATACCGCTGTACTTTAATAATTGTAGTTATGGTTTTGTGTATAGATATTTTCTCTGCAACCTACAAGGAACCCTAAATGAACTAATATATTTACAAAATACGTACTTATTAATAAAAACGAAGAATGCTTGTTTCAAAACTAAGCTACAGTGGGCTATCAGTTGAATCTGTCATGGGGAACAAACCCCGAATTTTAGCGTTGTAAGTCCATAATCTCGCTGCTATCCCACGGGGGACATAATCATTATATTAAAAACAATTATACTCCTCGAAAAAGCTAGTCGACTTAATTCATTACCTATAAACAAAGATTACTAAAGGTAAACCAATCGAATGATATCGGGAAAATGATTAAGAAACCAAAATTACTTTTCTAAATATTATTTCGTTTAAACCGATTCTCACGAAAAGAATCAACTAATCGAAATTATTGTTAACAATTATTTATTGTTTTTTATTATTCTAACTATTCAAGTAGTCGAGATATTGCTATTACCTTTGTTTGTTATAAAGTGCAATGCTACGTAATAGGCGGAAGGAATGCTTTCTGATTTGAGGGTTTCAGGTTCGAGTTTCCAATAAGGTTGGTCGTCCTGTGCTTGTTATTGTAAACTTACTTGGTATATCTGCCACTGCCACTAATGTAGAACTGCAAACTAGCAGCATCCAACACTATCTCTCTGGCACTTAAGTGTTCAATAAATTGTAGATGGAGTGTTTTTAATTTACATTGTGTTATGTTTCTAATTCATAACTGTGTAACAAAGTTTAAAAGTTTATTGGATAGTCTACGTACTATCACTAAGGGAAAGTATTACCTCACAAATCTCTTGACTGCTTATGGATTTTTAGAAAGCATCTTACGAAGTGCCACATAAAGGCTTGTAAAATTTATCACTATAGGTGTGAGAAATAAGTTAGCAAATTGGATAGAAGAGAGGCGAGTAGTTGGATCGAAAAAAGCAAAGAGTTGTTACAAATGGAGTTCAGTCATACTGAATTAATATTATAAGTTGGGTATCTCAGGCTTAATTTTAAGGACCTTTGCTCTTTTTTATTTACATTAATGACATAGATGAAGTAATTGTAAATAAATTACTGACATTTGCAGATAATATTAAAGTTTTGCTAGGTATGAAGAGGATGCTGATGATTTACAGAAGGATTTCGATCATTTAGTGGGTTGGGCAAATAAACGGTAGATGGGTTTTAGATATAATAAATGCAAAATAATGCATGTAGGTTATCATAATTTGAATTATAAGTATAATTTGGATTGGAATAACCTTAACAGTGTTACGAAGGAAAAGGATATTCGTGTAATAATTAATCAGTTTCTAAAGCCATCCAAGCAGTGTACTGTTGCTCGTGGTAGGGCAAATAGGATGTTAGGTTGCATTAAAAAAATAAATAAATACATGTCTGAAGATGTTATAATTTCATTTTACATGTCACTGTTTAGGAAACATATGGAATACTGTATTAAGTATTGGGTTCCTTACCTTAAAACATTACATTGTTGGAAATTGTTCAGAGAAGTGTTACTAGAATGGAACCTGGGATGGAAAGGTTGAAATCTCTTAAATTGTTTTCTCTTGAAAAAAAGATGAATTGGGGAGATTGTTTTGAGGTGTTTAAGATTGTAAAAGGAACTGACAGTGTTAATGCATTATCCTTTTCCATATTTAACAGTGAGAAGAGTAGGACTAGAGGACACAATTATAAATTTTGGCACTGCAAGAGTTATCTTCAACTAAGACAGTTTCACTTTTATAAAACAGTGGTTGATATTTGGAATGGGTTATCTTCGGATGTTGTAGAGAAAGTAAATTTAAATGAGTTTAAGGAAAGCGTGATAACTATGTGAATAATAAGGGCTGGCTTTAAGGAATTTTAAAATTATTTTAATTTAGTTTAGAAGATGGAACAGCCGAGATGGACCAATAGGTCCCACGATGTTCCACAACGTTACGTTATTTTAACTGTATTCTTGGTTCATTCAAAAGATTGTTGCTGTTGGGAAGAAGGAATATTTACTCTCATGAATACAGTTACCGATCTGGTTGAATATAGTCACTGACCTCCTTGGAAAATACAAATATTGATCAAGGAATTAGGCTCATTTCCAAAATACCTATTTCTGTCAGTAGTTAATATCACTAGAAAATGTGGAGTGGGATGGAAGTCGTAGAGAAACTGTGACTCATTAACAGTAGTTACAATATTCGATAATAAAATAATACAGAGAGTCTCACATTTGAAAAAAAATCTTAGTCATCATCTATAGCCAATAACGTATTTAAATGTGCCTCGATAATTACAAATGGTGTTAGGTTATCTGCTCTTCACATCAAAATTTGGGAATTAGAAACTCCTCGTAAACTTCAGAAGGGTACGGCCGCCCATGGTTAGTAGCTATGCTATCACTTAACTGTAAATATTACATACTAATTTACCACATTTAAGAAAGACCTCAGAAAGGCCACATGTATCAGTAAAAGCTAGAATTTTAAAGGCTGATATGGTAACCATTCGTTTTGTTTCTCACTAATACTTAAATCGGTTAAATATTTCGACGGTGTATTCTTTCGCTTCATTATAGGCTGTTGAAGATAAATCGTTATCACAAAGACCATTGTGTTTATTGTGCTCCTAAATTTTGACTTTAGTTTATTTGTTATTCTAACAATGTATTGATGTCCACATTCATAAGCGATGTTTCATATTATGATTTTGCTCAGAGCTAATCGCATTAACATATGACAACATATAGGACCAAATAGTGTGGTTCCTAAACAATGTAGCATTAATTTTCTTAGAGGTCATTTCGACCACATGGGATTTCCTCTGACGACTCATCACTTTCAACACAGCCTTATGTTTCATTTTCCTGTATGACTGTGGTATTGGATCATATGGCTAGACAACTGTTAATTAGGCTGCATAATGAAGCATGAAAGAATATTGTTCCACGTGTCATTGGTCAATTGTATGTGATAACATTTTAACATCATTATACATGGGCTTAGGTTTTACTTTAAGTAAACAAAACGCATTTATTTCGGCATCTAATAAATAAGTCAGACTTGCGAAGTCTATTTCTAACAATCTGATATGACTTATGGTTATTGCTAAAACCATCTGATTCAATTTAGAATCAGTTGTACCCTCTAAACATGGCGATCAGTGAGAGACTGCTTGGTCCAAGCATACGACAAACTGTGTTGCTACTTCACAACTACCTCGCGTAATTGCAGTTTTAAATATTTGTAACTAGTTCACTGTTATTTGATATAATTGACCAACTTTTGATCATCTGACGGATCTCCGCTCGAGAGAAACATCCAGGTGTCTTCTTCGAGGTTTAGTTACAGTTTATAAACAACATGAAACACTTTAAATTCGGTGAGTCATTTCAAAGAGACAAATATATCATGGTCATGTCAGGTTGTATTACTAATTATCAGATACCTAATTTGCGTAACAACTGAATGAAAAGGAATGAAAGAAATTATTTCAGAACATTGATTTTTGCCTTGGCGCAGTTATAATATACAAACTAAGATTGTGATTTAACTGCTTTATGTATATCCTTTCCAAGTTTTAAGCCCAGTGACTAACAGTTATATCCTCTAAAATATTGAGTTATTTTAAGATTTCTATTGTGCATTCAAGTTCTTGTAAACATAGATATCAGAATTATATTATTTTGAGCTTAGCAACGAATAATTAATGTGTTTTACATCTAACGATTTTCACCGGTGCAATTATTTTTGTTGAATTTTTATAATGTTAACAAGAACTTAATTATAATTATACACCAATCACGGTACCTTAATTACACATTCCAAAAATTTCAACTTATGTAAGTCATCCATTGTTAGTGCTCGATCAGGATCATCACAAAATATAGCATCAACTTCTTTCCTAAGTTTGTCTTGGATATTAGGATACAGCCCCAGAAGATAGATCGTCCAACTAAGCCCTGATGCCGTGGTATCATGTCCCTAGATGATAACATATACACTTTATATTGTTACAATAAGCACTAGAAATTTAGAAAAACTAACAATTAGTGTCAGTTCAGGACTACTATTTGAACAGCACAAACATTTTTAAAACTTAATTTACGTTTTAGTGTGTGACTTCCCATCTGTAAGTGCAGTAAGCAGAAACACTGAATTCTTTTTATCATTTTACTGATGTATTATTATTGTTCTACAAAATACGGAATTAAAGGACTATTATTTCCCATAGCAATCTCTTAATAAATGCTCATTTGTCAATTTATCTTAAAGTTTAATACCAGACAGTCACTGTAAGAATAGAATACCCAAAACAGTATTACAAAAATTCTAACATATTGCTTGCAATTAAAAATGGACGAATAATCTGCCATATTCAGTATAAACACTTAGTCTAGCAAGAAGCTGTTTTTATAAAGCGCAAACTTCTCATTAGTGTTAGGTACACACAAAGGAAAAAAGACAGTACAAAAGATAGTGAAATACAATTAATAATCGTGTTTTACAACAGTTACATTTAACAAGAGTTAAACAACGAAATCGATAAAGAACAGAACAATAATTTTTTGAAGACAGACTATTATTTTAAAAAATTGAAACAAATTACTTTTGCTAAATAGAAGAGTAACAGTAACATTTGAAACATTAATTTTCACGCATCGCCCTATATTACTACAAATTATATCAGTCAACTTACAGCAAACATGAACGTGTCTACTTCTTCCCGAACGTCTTCCTCTGTCAGACAGTTGTCGTTCTTGTGCAGGCGAAGCAATATCTCTAAGAAATTTTCTCTTTTACTTTCGTAATCTTCCTTGCTTATGCTGTCTACGCCTTTGGTTTCTTTCAATAGCTTATTCTTGCGTATATTAATGACCTAAGATTGTTGGAAATGCAATAATCGTACAGAAACCTCAGTATTCTGGCTTATTTTCTAAATTTTGTCCAAAATCACAAATGCATTACTTAACCAAAGTTTCTATTTAATTGCATTTTGAACAAAAGAAACATGCAACAATTATTACTGCTTCTCTGAATGACGATGTTGCATATAGTGTAACGTAATAAGGCAAACTGCTGTTTTGGTTTATCGTAAGTTATTACAACGTCTGAAACTTTTAACAATTTTTCTATAAGATCACCAACGTATCTAGAAAAATGAATACTATCTAAATATAAATTCAATTTCTGGGTGAAAATAATATTTTAGATTTAATTATTTTAAGATTCATTTTACTTGTGCCAAAGCAAATTGAATAAAATAATTCGTGACATAGAGGTCTAATACATTATTTGATTCGCTTACTCTCTACTGTGTACTGCAGTTGTTGCGATTTAGAACTCTTCAGCACAATAGTTAACAAACTAAACACATTTAAGTATAAAAGTATTATTTCACTCCCTTTCAGCCGTGGGGGCGTTATAACGTGACGGTGAATCCCACTATTCGTTGGTAAAAGAATAGCCCAAGAGTTGGCGGGGGGTGGTGATGACTAGCTGCCTTACCTCTAGTCTTGCGCTGGTAAATTAAAGATGGCTAGCGCAGATAGTCCTCGTGTAGCTTTGGGTGAAATTCAAAACAAACCAAAATTATTTCACTTCAGCTCAGGACAAAGGAGCCACAAGAGGGTTACCCCCTCTTTTCAGCTAGGAGATAGAATTATGAAAAAGTAGAAATGAATCGTTTTTTCGTCTTTGAATTTCGTGCAAAGCTACACAAAGGCTATCTGCGCTATCTCTCTCTAATTTAGCAATGTGAGTCTAGAGGGAAGGCAGCTAGTCATCACCATCAACCGCCAACTATTGGTCTACTCTTTTACCAACGAATAGTGAGATTGACCGTCACACTATAACGCTCCCAAGGATGAAAGGCAAGCATGTTTAGTGTAACTGGGATTCGAACACGCGTCCCTCTGATAACGAGTCGAACGCCTTAAGACACTTGGCCATATATAAATAAGAGAAAGTATATCAAATAAATGGAGGCACTAGGAAGAAGCGAGACGAAAAGGGAATTATTTCAATTGTATGTCATGATGGAAGGCCATATAAGGATATTTGATTATTTTATTTATGCGTTTGTATATTTATTTATTATCACGAGGGTAAGTTACACATGGTCTACGTTGTTTGTTCTTCATGTGAGTTGGGGAATCCGAAGGTTTCTGTGGCGAACAAATAAAATACAGTCACAAAGATCTTTTGTTGGACTAAGTACCAGTACACAAGATGCTAATATTAGAGCATAAAGTAGGGTTTAAATCTTAGAAGATACCGAACAAGCAAAGAAGCTTAAGTCGAGAAGTGATTTTAATAGTCAGTGATGCTAGATGCACTTTCCAGATAACATTCTTGTAATAAAGGAACTTCCAGAATATGTTTATGGTGCCAAAGATTTGAAAACTCTAAACTCAAACATTAAATAAAGATGGGTCACGACGTTCCGAAACTTGTGTCGCATGGAGCTAAACATAATAAACAGTTTTACGAGCAAAAATGATAATCGCCACATACACTGCTGGCCAAAATCTTAAGGCCAATGAACATAAAGAAACAATATGCATTTTGTGTTGTTAGATTCAACCACTTTTTTGAGTAGAGCTTCGAAAGATGAAAATAAGAAAAGCGAAAATAAAAAAAAACCTTTTTTAGCATTTAATAGGGAAAATGTGAACACTATGAAATTGACCTAAATGCTAGCTGGTTAAAAGTTTAAGACCATACAAAAAAGAAGTCCTAAATAGGGTAGTAAATGCCCAACAAGAAGTCTCAGTAGTGAGTTGCACGGCCGTCATTGCGAATAACTGCAAACATTCGCTTTAGCATGGTCGATATAAGCGTTTGCAGAAGGCTGGCTGGAATGTTATTCCCAGTGGTAAAGACGGCTTCACAAAGATCATGCACTGTTTGGAACTGACGTCCATTTCTATAGACTTCCTTCGCCATCCACCCCAAAAAAATTTCAGTGGAGTTCAGTTCGGGCAAACACGCTGAATGGTCCAAAAGAATCACGTTATTCACCATAAAAAAGTCCTTTGTCCTGCGGGCATTGTGGATTACAGCGTTGTCCTGCTGAAAGATCCAGTCATTTCCACACAAGTGAGAGCCTTCAGTCAATAAGGATGCTCTCTCCAACATGCCAATGTAGCCAGCTGCTGTTTGACGCCCCTGTATAACTTGAGCACCATTGTTCCAAGGAAGGAGAAAGCACCTCAGATCATGATGGAACCTCCTCCACTGTGTCGTGTAAAAAATGTCTCCGGTGGGATATCCTTATCGTGCCAGCAACGGTGGAAGCCATCTGGACCATCCAAGTTAAATTTTTTCTCATTAGAGAACAAAACCTTCGTCCACTTTTCAACGTCCCATGTTTGGTGCTTTTCAGCAAAGTTTAACTGAGCTGTTTCGTGGTGTGGAAGGAGGCGTGGCCTTTGAAGACGTTTACGGTTTTTAAAGTCTTTCTCTCGTAGATGCCGTCTTATTGTTCTTGAGCTGCATTCTGCGACCGTAAGGGCCTTAATCTGGTTAGACTATCGGCTGGTGTTTTGCCAGACAACCCGTCGAATCCTCCTGCTCAACGCCGGCGAAATTTTGTTGGGCCGACCACTTAAAATTCTCGTTCCGTATCCCTCAGGGTCTTTTAATAAATTTGCAACAGCAGTTGTACTACGCCCAATCTCACCAGCGATGGCACGTTGAGAAAGGCCTTACTTTTGCAGCTCGACAATTCTGCCACGTTCAAACTCTGTCAACTTTTTAGCTTTTGCCATGTTTTTACCCAATGTAACACAGGAGATGTCAGTAGGAGATGTTGACAATGCTAATGCTTGAACACAAATGACTAAGTTTTGTTACGTGTTTACCGATTAACGCTTCATTTCAGTATGGTCTTAAACTTTTGACCAGCTAGTATTTAGGCTAATTTCATAGTGTTCACATTTTTTCTATTAAATGCTAAAAAAGTTTGTTTTTTATTTTTATTTTCCCTTTTCTTATTGTCATCTTTCGAAGCTCTACTCAAATAAATCGTTGAGTCCAGCAACCGCAAACTTCATATTTTTTCTTTATGTTCATTGTCCTTAAAATTTTGGCCAGCAGTGTATAATGAACGTACCTACAGCAACTTGTATGTTTCGAATGCAGTGATTACATTTGTATATTATAAGAAGTAAGACTCCCCTTTATGATCCAATTTGATTATTCAGTCAGAAACCCAGGAATACTAATAGTCTGAATTCTCAAGAGATGCAACTCTATTTCAGACCTTTCAACCCCAGTATAACCCCTTCTCGCAGATATCTAATAGAACATTTTCACCAGCATAGTGATAGAAATAATGGAAATTGTCAGAAACATACAGAACATGAGCAATGGTGATAAATTTGAAACCAAAATTTTTAAGACATGATTTCATCAGTGATAGTATCATTAGTTTGTATATTGTATAATAAAGAATAAACACAACTGAAAGAATACCAAAAGACACTGACACACCGAAGCTGATTTAGGGTATAATTTGATGAGTATACCTAGCTTTAAGACTCTATAAATATTGGTTTTATTCCGTTGAACAAATTATTTAATTTTGATTACGTGAAACTGGCTCACCAGACCCCTCTCACGAGTTGGAATGAAATGGCAACAGAAAAATTGTTAAAAGCCATTGTTTATCATTCAACAAAGTAGCTGTATAAGTGAATCTTTTTTTTTTAAATAATTTCACATTAAACTTTACATTAAATACATTAACAGATAATTTCTCTATTAGAATATCCTATTTTCTTCTATCCTCAGAAAAATATATCCATCAAGGAAGCTCTTCCTACTATTTCATCATCTCTTAAACTTGTATGTTTTGTCACTTCCAGTTAATGATAATCCCGTGTATCTTCCATTCATGCACATTTAGACAGCTGAATCGTTTTTTATTTTAAACTCTCTTCATTTGTTCTGTCTCTGAACACGCAAATAAACTTCATTTCCATATCATAACAATATTCATCTGTTTTCCTAAATTGGTTTAATGTCTTGTCCATTATGTATTATCACTCATCAGTCTCATCACAACTCTTCGCTGATGAAAGGCATAAACCTTTAGTGATATACCAGCCAATTGGCTGAGATGAAATGAAAAATAAAGTAAAATCAATGGTTTAATTGCTGGGCATTAATGGCGATTATGACTACTGAATATAGTTATCATGTTGGTGAGTTACACTTTTGTATTATTCTTGTTAATTTCTCTGGTTTATTTATTGCTTCATGTGAGCTGTTAAATATTCACTAATTTTTCGTCTCCATTCGTATTAAATGTATTTTGATTTGCCTGCTGTATGCCACAGTATGGTTGAGCAACGAGAGTTGTATTTTAATAAATAACTTGCTAAACCCTATTTTTTGTCCAATAATGACTCCTGTAAATCATACCATTTTTTACTGATTGCTAAACGAGAACTAGATCATCCTCCATCATCTCTCTCTCTCTGAAAGCTCCTATCATGCTTTTCTATACCAAATACTTGTTGTTCTTATTTCACATTTAGCCACATTGCTTTCTATGGATCCTCTAACAGGTCCAATTTTGTGAATGGGTGCAATGGATACCAGTTGTGTACCACTCCAGTCTGCTCTTGTCTATGTTTTTGCTATCTGAAATGGATTCTAAATTCTATGCGATCCATACACTCCTTTTGAATATCTTCAAGTATTGTCTTTGATATGATATCTCTAAATTCTACCAATTTACAATAGTGTAATTATTAGAACTTATAACTGTCAGCTGTTTGACATCATTTTTACTAAAATGGAGATTACGACATTATCATTCATAAACTGGGAACTCTCTGTTATAAAGAAATACCACCTTGTCGAAATACACTGTTTTAATTCTTGGAGTAGACTCAAATATTCCAGAACAAAATATTAATTTCATAGCTACTTGAAGACAAGATGTCGATAAGGTGAGCAGTCTATATTAATAATGCTCAAAAAACAACTTTCATTAGTATTTCAGCAGAAAATAGTGATGTAGTAGACCATCTTCTTCAGTTTGTGGTTTCATATTAAAACAATAATAATGGGTAGAAGCTTCTAGGACATTTACATCTCAACAACTACACCAAAAGAATTCCTGAAAAACAACAGTTATTCACACTGTCAAGTGTCCTAGCAAGGCAATACGTTTTCCTCTTCAGAGTCTCGTTACATTAAATAGTGTACTAAATTTGGCTCGACTTCCATTTGCAATACCCATCAACTAGACAAATCTACGTTTTCAAATATATGCCATGGAGAACCTTCTACAAAACCTAATCATCTGGTTACTGTGACTCCTGTTGACGCCATCGATTCCATTGCACCTCCATCAAGCTCCCTCTCTGAACTTTCAAGCAAACAAGACATTATACAATTTATTACTATTATTCTGCCAAATATTCACCATTTTCAATAAATTTTTAACCTGGAAGGCAGCTAAGGGTGTCTTTAAACTTATTATGCAAGCAACATATTCTCGACTCAAAACTCACTTTCATTTCAGTCATTTACGTATAACAAGTTTACTATCACATATTTATTTTAACACCTGTGTTTGTTTCAGTTTGATATATATCTAGAAATGAAGTTATACATACAGTCGTACATAACATAGCTGGGATATTTATACCAGAATGGAAGACAAGGCCTTGATGGTTTTCGTGAAGTAATATCATGGTGTCAGACGTTTTCGAAATAATAGAAAGAACCTTCAACTTTAATGGATTGAACAGATATAGGTTTTTGCTGAGATTTGAGGTATTCACACTGTCAAGTGTCCTAGCAAGGCAATACGTTTTCCTCTTCAGAGTCTCGTTACATTAAATAGTGTACTAAATTTGGCTCGACTTCCATTTGCAATACCCATCAACTAGACAAATCTACGTTTTCAAATATATGCCATGGAGAACCTTCTACAAAACCTAATCATCTGGTTACTGTGACTCCTGTTGACGCCATCGATTCCATTGCACCTCCATCAAGCTCCCTCTCTGAACTTTCAAGCAAACAAGACATTATACAATTTATTACTATTATTCTGCCAAATATTCACCATTTTCAATAAATTTTTAACCTGGAAGGCAGCTAAGGGTGTCTTTAAACTTATTATGCAAGCAACATATTCTCGACTCAAAACTCACTTTCATTTCAGTCATTTACGTATAACAAGTTTACTATCACATATTTATTTTAACACCTGTGTTTGTTTCAGTTTGATATATATCTAGAAATGAAGTTATACATACAGTCGTACATAACATAGCTGGGATATTTATACCAGAATGGAAGACAAGGCCTTGATGGTTTTCGTGAAGTAATATCATGGTGTCAGACGTTTTCGAAATAATAGAAAGAACCTTCAACTTTAATGGATTGAACAGATATAGGTTTTTGCTGAGATTTGAGGTATTTCTTTTTATGAAAATTGGTTTCATGGGTTCAAATTTAATAATCAAAAAGAGCCACTGCTTCCTGTAGTATTTTAACTTTCTTTATCCAAATGAGCCCGCTATAGCCAGGTGGGTTAAGGCGTGCGACTCGTAATCTGAGGGTCGCGATGTTCGCATCCCCGTCGCACCAAACATGCTCGCCCTTTCAGCCGTCGGGGCGTTATAATGTACGGTCAATCCCACTATTCGTTGGTAAAAGAGTAGCCCAAGAGTTAGCGATGGGTGGTGATGATTAGCTGCCTTCCCTCTAGTCTTACACTGCTAGATTATGGACGGCTACTAGCGCAGATAACCCTCGAGTAGCTTTGCGCGAAATTCAAAACAAACAAACTTTATGCAAGTATGTTTTTGAAGTCGTCATTTGTACAGCATTTAAATTCTTCAGTTATACATAATTGTCTTAGTTTGTCGAAACTGTTGCCAGTATACATAGAATCACCATCATCGGCTAAAATAAACTCCCCTTTTCGTGAGCGACCTTCGTATAACTTTAATTATCTTGCTTGCAATAACCTTGAATTTTTTTACAATAAGCCTTCAGTGCCAACTCGTATGTTTTGAGAATAGCTATTTTAACCTTATCATAATCTGTACAATCTTCTAGAGAGAGAGCGGCTTTAGCTTCTTGTGCTTTACCAGTTAAAACATTTTCTAATAATAATGACTATTTTTCGGTGGACCATTCCATGATTTGGGCAAACTTCTCAAAAAAGTTGCAAATATTTATCAACTTCAACTTCAAACACTATTAGTGTTTGAAAAGAACAAAAAGAAAAGAGGCAACACCCAGTGCTTTCGTGTCCACATATAGACGTATTTTCACCAGATCACTCGATGTTGTTGAATTGACCACAGATAAAAAGACTGGTGTAATTAGTGATGAATTTAGACCTTTTGTTTCTGTTGGTTCTACTGCTAATTCCATACTCGTACATATTTTACGCAAAACTGGGGCGATTCGATAATTGTTGTTAGAAAATATACTGCCTTTAGATTCGAGTTTTGCTTAGGGTGTTGAGGATGGCTAGCGTCAGTCCTAGTTTTAAAACCAGCTGTGGTTTGAGTAAAACTTATTCTACCAATTAAGGGTGTACCATTATTATTGAGAAAGATTTGGCTGGGGAAGTTGTTGCTAAACCCAAAATAGTTAGCGAGCAGATCATTGTTTCATCTGAGGATGATGTCGTTTTTGACAAGAATCCAGATGTTTTTCCCTCGAGTGCTGTTACCTTAGCTCAGGCTAAGACATTGCGTCAAAAACAAATAATAGATAGACATTCAGAGAACGACAATATAGACTGGTCTCAACATTTTTGTACCCGCCAGAAATCTTGTAAATAATCGTCCTACTGACAATTCTTCGGTGAGTGACAATGATGGACGTAAGGAATTGGGTTCGGTTGGTGAAGTTCCATTTGCTAGAAGTAAACAGATCGTAGATCAAGAAAAGGATTCATATGTCTCTTCACTATTTAAATATCTACTCCCAAAAGATGAATTGGAGAAAGTTCTGAATGGTTACTTTTTTTCAAAAATGATGTGCTCACGAGGAAATTGAAACCACCAGATGTGCTTCGTTCAAAGGATTACGTTATAGTTTATCAAATACCTGTTCTGACAGCACGTCATTCTCAAATATTGAAAGTTGCCCATGAACTTCCCCTGGGAGGTCATATATGTGTCAACAAATCATGTAACGAAATTATGAGACATTTCCTTTGGCCAAAAATTAGGCAAGATGTTTTTCAATTGTGAAATACTTCTAATACCTGTCAGTTGGTCGAAAAACCTAACCAGAAAATTCCTGTTGGTTCTTTTAAACCTATTCCCTCTTTCGAAGAATCCATCAGTTATGTTATTATTGATTGTATTGGATCTTTACAAAAAAGAAGGAACTTGTACTGATGCGTTTTTATATGATATCTAATTGTATTATCATTAGGTTACTTGTATTGATTTTGTTATATTCTGTTATGATTATTGAAGTCCTATCATTCTTTGACAATGAATTATATGTAGTGTATTGTTAGCACTGTTGTTATTGTTGTTTTGGAATTAAGCACAAAGATACACAATGGGCTATTTGTGCTCTGCCCACCACGGTTATCGAAAAGCGGTTTTTAGCATTGTAAGTCCCCAAACATACCGTTGAACCACTGAGGTGTTGTTATCAATGTGTGTGTATATATGTATAATACCTTGGTTAAAAACTGTCTAACACTAATACTTAATTCTCTAAGAATTTACTATTATATATTTATTTTAATGTCAATGTTTGTTTCAATTTAATATGTATTTAGAAATGTATGTAAATTATACTGTTAAATGTGTATTGCGAAAATCTCGTCTATTCACTAAACATGCAGGAGATTCTCGAACGTAAGAATCAATAATGTGCCATTTAACTATGTAAATAACAGTGATTACCGGTATGTTTTCCAATTGAACTTTCGAGAACTTCGCCTTAAAGTTTATAAATCGACTTGCCAAGATATAGTTTAAGAACTTATTGAAACTGTCATGTCACGAAAAGAACGAATGACATAGTGGAACTTTACGATAACTAAATTTCTTGAAAAGTATACACCTCAGAAAATATAAACATTAGGCATAATTTTAAGTCTCTCCATTACTTTACAAGCATGTATAAATATTGTGAAAAGAATGTTTTGAGAATTAGAGGAGTTTGATCTTACCTCCCGACTATACTCAAGAACTTTGTTGATGTTTTTCTCATAGATGGACCCTAATGATGAGATGCTGAAGAAAACATCAGGCCACAACCACGGTCTCATGATTCTCACCATAAACAAAGAACAGACGCTAAACACACAAATTAAGGACTACATTTAGTTTCAAGACTTGACTGGTAGATCGAAATAAAAAAAAGCGATAAGTGTATTAGTAGAGTACTCTTGTGTTAATGTGAAGCACAAACACAGTTATAAGTTTAATACGGGAAATTATTAGCTAATTTGAAGCATTAAACATATTATTTCAAAATGAAATAACTGAAGTCATATTTTATGAGATGACAAATTATTTAAAATATTATGTTGTTGTTGTTTTGAATTAAGCACAAAACTACACAATGGGCTATCTGCTCTCTGCCCACCACGAGTATCGAAACCCGGTTTTCAGCGTTGTAAGTCCGCAGACATACCGCTAAGCCAATGGGGGGGGGGAATATTATGAGAGCACTGCAATGCTATTTTAAACTTTTTAAAGAGCGAACACTCATTAATCAAATACGGGAACACTGTATTATTTATTTGAAGCACGTTGAACATATTGATACACTGTTATTCTGTTGTTGGCAAAATATTTTAAATTATCTCGCAAAAATAATTCGACGTCCAATCCGTTATAACAAGCTTGAACGCTTGTAACTTGTAGGCCTAAGTTTAGAGACATGTTAACTTTTCTAAATGACGTAAACAAAATCTACCTCACTTGTACAATATATTTGACAGCAAACACTGACAACAACTCTATTCTGAAATAATTATCTTCTATCCAAACGAACCGGCCCGGCATAGACAGGTGGGTTAAGGCGTTCGACTAGTCATTTCAGGGTCGCGGGTTCGAATGCCGGTCGCATCAAACATGCTCGCCCTTTCAGCCGTGGGGGCGTTATAAGCTTACGGTCAATCCCAGTATTCGTTGACAAAAGAGTAGCCTACCAGATGACGGTGGGTGGTGATGACTAGCTGCCCTCTCACTGCTAAACTAATAATGGCTGGCGCAGATAGCCCTGATGTAGCTTTGCACGAAATTCTAAAACAAATAAACAATCATAATGTATGAGGACATCTTAGTGATAGTCTGAAGGTTAGCATAATTAACACTCCTACGAAAAGTGGGGCCTAATAGGCCCCAGAGCAACTTGAAAGGTTCTTAATATTAGGCTAATAATTTTGTATTTAAATGAAATTGCCATTTAAATCCATTAATGAATGGATTAACGAGATTCCCACTGTCCCTATCTACTATCTAGCGAAACCACAGCCAGGGGAATGGGCTTGGAGAAATCAGGACGAGAAACGTCTTTTCGTAGGAGTGTTAAAGGATTGAATGTGCTATATTAAAATTATTTTTGATAAACACATCAGCAAATCACGTGACAATCGCAGCTCATATAAAGTCACGGTAGAATAGATTGTACCAGAACTAAATTTTGATATTGTTTGGCATTACGTAAATAGTATGGTGTCACCGAAAATAAACCGTTTTTGAGAAAGTCGTGTAACTACCATTTCGACGCAAGATATTTATACACCCAGATAAAAACATTTATAATGTTTTTAAACGGGGATATCCTTTGCACTTAACTGCATAAGAGGACAAATTAATATAAATCTATTTAGGCCAAAAAAGAACATTCGCAAAAATATCTACAACAAGACGCACACCCGCCATGAAAAGTAATGTGAGGTGTTTTGTAACACAGAACATAGAAGTCGCGCACAAAAGCCATCCAGGTGTTACAGGCAAAAATACAAACCACAATCAAGAAGGATCCTTATCTGTAAACGAGGTCACCAAGGTAAGGGCTCACCAAGGTAAAGTTTACAGTTATACCTCAAGTAATTGGAGGATCAAATGGACATTCATGCTATTCCATACGAAGAAATATCGATGAAGTCGCCGTACACAGCGGCTGTGGATTTCTTTGAGATCAGACTATTGAAACAGGCATTGGAAAACTGTTGTCTCTGTGCATTAAATTTTGTAAGAATCAATCAAGGAGGAATGATTTACTTTGGACATGACATCGTTATGACATACCTTTAGTTAAGCTACTTCCGATAGTAATGTACTACATATATTTATTTATTTATAATACTTAAAATTAAATGCCATCAGAAAAGCACATTAAAAAAAACAATTGTAGTTCTAATTTGAGACTCAAAGAAAGGTATTATCTCACTACGAGTTATTAATATATTAAGAAAATTTGTTTGTTTGGAATTCCGCACAAAGCTACACGAGGGCTATCTACGTTAAACGTCCATAATTTAGTAATATGAGACTAGAGGGAAGGCAGCTAGTCAGCACCACCCACTACCAAATCTTATGCTACTCTTTTACCAACGAATAGTGGGATTGACCATGACATTATAACATACACACGGCTGAAAAGACAAACATTTTGGTGGGACAGAGATTCAAACCTGCGACCATCAGATTACGAGTCGAGAGCCCACCTGGCCATGCTGGGTCCCATTAAGAAAGTACTGCACATATTAATTGAATCAGCGTGGTGGTGAAAAAACAAACCATTTTAATAAAATCTGTGTTACAGTAAATCACCACAATTTGTACAGATAAACATCAATAAAATCACTGCTACGAAATTATAACTTAGAACCGTGTTTCTCAGTTTTATCGCTGACTATCTGAAGTGTTAAAACACAACAAAACCAACCATTACGATTTATATGCGAATATCCTGTCAGTTTTGTGTTTTTTTTTTTTTGTTGGCTGGGTAGTTGTGTCGGACCGATTGTTGAGAAACATTGGTTTAGATTGTTGATCTCAGACTGGAATAAACTCATTAGTCTCTGCAGGGCTATCTTGAAACACAAATAACTTTTTTTTCTAAATAATACGAAATAAGAGTCCTAAGTTGAAATGCAAAAAGATTTGTCAAAATTGTACAAGGGCGTTACATTATTATTTTGAATAACAATTGTGGCAGCTAGATTTAACCGATTTATACATGCTGAGGGGTAACAAGTATTTTTTGTTTTACTGGATTGCCTACGTGCACATATTTTTTCTACACGCTTTTTATTTGGTATCTCTTATATTTAATGTTGTTACTAAATGTAGATCAATAAATTGAGTCACTTTAACGTCTGAATAGAAATGATTATTGAATACTGTCAACTAATCCTCATAGATTAATACAGAATTTCTAATTTTTGTTTGTGTGTGTGTGTGTTTGAGCAACAACCATGTAAAGTACTCTGGGTACACACACAGACCCTCCTGTACTAAATACATTATTTTTATTATGAATTGTGGTAAACGATGACGTATATAAAATATACAACGACTTTACAGTTATCAACACAGATAAAAAAATCTCTCACTGTTATCAATGTTACTTTATCAACTTTGAAAATAATCGGTAAGGTACCAGTTTCTCTTTCAATTCTGATTGTATGGTAACTAAATGTAGGTTGGATATTGTGACTTTGCACCAAAAGAAAGGTTTAAAGCGATGTCTTTATGCTTACTGGACAGAAGGATCATAAATATGTCTTCATACTTACAAAACAATGATGTAAAATTATTTTTAAATCAATAGAATACAATTTTTGAATCTGAGTTAGCATTCTTTAATCAAAGTTTCCTGGACAGTGAAGTATTGTTTAACCAACGATATATTAAAAACATCATAAAACAATGAAGCAGATAAAGCAACCGTAAGAGTACCAACAGAGTAATGCACAGAAGACTCACGTTATGAAACAGTTATTTTGAGTCTTGAGCTGCATTTTGTCATATTGTAACAGAACAGTATTCGTGCTTACAGTTACTATAAGCGAAACATACTTACTTGCGTAAAACATTGACATATGGAGAGTCGTCATTGTTCTGTGCTTTCAGCTTTACTCCCATTGCAGCTTCTATTGTTTAGAGCAATCATACTTCTATTAGTTCAGACGTTGGAAATAATTTAAGAATAGAAAGTTTAACTAAACTGCTAGAGTCAAACAAAAAGTGCTGGTTTCGTCAATTGAAGAAAAAATCTTCAACAAGTCTAGTAACATTTTGTCATATTCGTAAATATTTACAATTAAAGTGCGTAACTCAATCTGACATTTTACAACTAAGAAGAGAAAACTGCGCAAAATACACTTGCCATACTGAATACACAAACTTTTAACCAATCAGATGTTACTAGTGATTACATACAATGTATACAAAATATTAACCAGTTAGATGTTAGCAGTGATTACATACAGTGTATACAGAATGTTAACCAGTCAGATGTTACTAGTGATTACATACAGTGTATACAGAATGTTAACCAGTCAGATGTTACTAGTGATTACATACAGTGTATACAGAATGTTAACCAGTCAGATGTTACTAGTGATTAACTCTAGTGTATATTACGTGTTAACCAGCAGGTCTTTAGTATTACACATTTTCACTAATCATGTGTCGTCGGTACATACAGAAGGTTTTACACTAATAAAACATACCTGTAATTATATCCAAAGTACAGAGTGTAAACGGTTGTACAATGTCAACATACTCTTTTGTTAGGTGCTGTTCAAGTTTCTCTACTAGTATTCGAGACTGTTCATTAAAGATAGGAAGAGTGCCCTCTAGTAGTCGGAAGTTGAACGCTGGTGTTAGCATTTTTCGGCGGATTTTCCATTTGTCGCCAGTGCTTTGTTCAATAAACATAAATTATTTTATAGATATATATTGTTATGTATTATAAGTTATCTCTGACAAAACTTCAGTTTATTATATTACGTATTACTATTTTAAATAGCTGGTAATTTTAATTTTAATTTAGAAGTTAACTGAATCTCGACATTTATCAAATTTATAATATTTGACAAGATTGATACTCACAATTTTCTCTTTTAACACAAATATATTTTAATATACAAATAACAATACACTTTATAATAATGGTTATTACAAATAGTTATGAAAAATGATAATTTCTATACAAACATTTCACAAACTTACAACCAATATTAAGTCTTCTATCTGGTCTCGAACTGAATATTTTATCAACGGTTCACGACCAGCATATTAATTATGAGTTGATAAAAAGGTAAACTTCACACGTAAGCTTTTTCAGACAAAATTATACGACGACTTTGTAGAAATACCAACGTCCCAGGTTAATTCACTGAAGTTAGACGGTTTTTAATGTTCGAAATCTGTGAATTTATCTGGTGAAATATCTGTGGTTTTCGATTTATAAGCGTTTATTACATTTATAGCTTCCGAGATTTATAGCATACTAATTGTATAAATCAACGATATTCAACTGTCTCTCCGCGAGTCACCTTAGAAACTTTAAGGCGAGGTTCTTGCACTCGAGAATCTTCTACAAATTTAGCGAATATTTCGCAGTACATATTAAACAATATAAGCTACATGCTTTCTAAATGTACATTTAACGTACACAAGCGTTGACATTGTAATAAATATTTGATGTGTGTTTGGTTTTTTTCTTATAGCAAAGCCACATCGGGCTATCTGCTCAGCCCATCGAGAGGAATCGAATCCCTAATTTGAGCATTATAAATCCGTAGGCATACCGCTGTACTAGCGGGGAGCAAATATGTAATTGTAAATTAGTTACAATATATATAGTAAAATACGAAAGGTATTTTTGACTGGTGCTGTTATAAAACACTTTGTTTGTATGTGTACATCTTTTTCTCATTTTCTAATATTGTCTTAAAGATCTTTTTTTGTAAATGTAGTTAATGTTTTAAAACGTCCAGAAAGAGTTGTAATCTTAGTTAGAACACGCTATAGAACTTAACACTTAAACAATAATCTGTTATATAAAAGCGGTTATACTTGCTTATCAGTGATGTTTTAAAACATATTCAATAAGCTATCACATATCAGCTTCTAACGTATTGTTGATTTTGTATTCAGGGTCTGTGATAGTTACTAGTCTCGCACAGGTCTAAATTTCAGTACTAAAGTATTGTTGTTATAGATATATCGTTCATTTGTTTAGAAAAAGCAAAATTACTTCATCCAGCGATTTTACATTTCTGGCCGAACGTGCCGGAATGGCGTATCGATACGTTTTTGAAAACAGGCAAGGAAAATAAATAAAACGTCACACAAAAATAGATTATTCGATAAGTTTGAATGATTTTTATTCATGTAATTGATTGTGAATCTATAATACAACTCATATCATCAAATGTGTTACCGCTAACTGGGGTGGGACCGTGTACTCTAGTGAGATGGATTGACAACAAAAAAAGGTTGTAGAAAGTATAGAACAAATATGGAAATTTTTTCCAGATAAATATAAAGCATTGACTTGAATTATAATGAGTATTGATTTCCCTTCACACTATATGAGGACCTGTCTTGACCAGGTAGTGAAAATACTGCGTTGCAGATTAAAGCAACATTGAGCTATCTGCTGTGTCCACCGAGGAGAATCGAACTCTTGATTTTAGTACCGTAAAACAGAAGACTTGCCGTTGTCCCAAAGGGGGACGAATATAAAATTTTAATGTTCACAACGTGATACCAATGAAAACGTTCCTTACTTTTATTTGTGGGTGAGTTATATGAGTGGCAATCAGTTGCGTTATTATGGTTAAAATTGAACAGGATCTTTGATGATGGGGGTGGGTTGTGCTAATGACTACCCTGTACCAGTAATCCAAAACTGAACGTGGGTTTACATGAACAGTAAAGGTTTCTTACCTGGCGTTGCCCACGTGCGTGTAATATTCAAGATGAAAATATCACATGCTAACTTTAAAAGTTGTAAATCCGTACACTTACCACCATCTCACATGGAGACGAATGAGATTTAAAATGTTAAGATTAGCAATGGGTTTGGTACCTTTTTTGATTAATCAACTTGCGTAAAACATATTCATCTAACTGCACTAAATAAATGTTTGTAAATAATCATTCGCCCTAAATCCTTCCCAGTTCCACTGAAGAGGTTACATAATTCACGACTACTTTTCGTACTAAAATAATTTGACAATGGTATAATATTATAATATGCTACGTTCTGAATATCACCGTAATCACGTTTGCTCTCTAGGCGTTTAAACACTATGCTATTTTAATGCTATTCTTTTGTATGTTTGTTTATTTATTTCGCGCAAGGCTACGCGAGGGCTATCTGAGCTAGCCGTCTCTAATGTACCAGTGAAAAAGTACTACTGGGCTACTCTTTTACTAATGAATAATGAGATTGACAGTCAATATATAAAGCCCAAAGGCTGAAAGGGCAAACACCCTTGTTGGAACGTAGATTCGAACTCGCAACGCTCAGATTACGAATCAGCAGCCCCAACCATCTGGCCATGCCAGGCCGTCTGCTTAAAAAAAAAAAAAAAAGAGTAAAATTTTAAAAATTTTGTGCTTTCGAAAATATTGTTTAGGGTTGATTTATCTTCATGTTTTTTTTCATTTCTGGATATTTGTTTTCTACTTTTCTTGATGATCCTTATTCCCCTTTTTAAATTAACAATTTTTCATTATCTTGTTTCTTATATTTTCATGTCCATTTATGAAGAATAAATTTTAAACTACATATGTGCATATGCATTCAGTTGAATGCTACAAGTTTTTCAATACAGTGGTACCTCGGTTCTCGAATTTAATCCGTTCCAGAAGGCTCTTCGAAAACCGATTTGTTCTAAAACCGAATCAATTTTCTCCATAAGAAATACCGTAAATTAAATTAATCCATTACAGACCTCCAAAAATTACGCATTATGAAGCATTTTAAGTAAAAATATTGCTTATTTATACATGTATAATAATACTTACATGCATAAAATCAACCACAAAAGCTATAAACACAATAAAAAAACAATAAATGAAAATTTAACTGCACTTTACCTGTGCTGAGGAGAGCTGATGGTGTAAGTGAAAGGTGGTGAGGAACATGGAGAGTAGGAGGGTTATTATTGTTTGGAAGGGGAGTCACCTTCCATAAAAACGTCAGGTAACTATTCTTCTGGGGTTCTTTCTCTTTCTCTTCTCTATCTCTTTGCACCGCTACAACCTGCTTGAGACTCACTGGACCTATTTCTCACTAAAAACTTGTCTAATGAGGTTTGTTTCTGCCTGCATTTTAAAATGTTTCCGAAGTAAGACATGGCATTGTTATTGAAAAGGTTTATGCCGCGGTTTGCTACAGCTTTGCCAGGGTGAAATTTTTCCACAAAACTTTGTAACTCTCCCCATTTTCCACACATTTCCTTGATTAGTGAACTAGGAACATCCTCCCTTCCCTCCTCCTCATCTGAAGACACTTCCTCAATTGCCTTCTGTTGCTGCTCCTTCTGAAGGTCTTGGAGTTCTTCCGTGGTGAGCTCAGTGTTGTGGTCTTCCACCAACTCCACCACATCATCACCACTCACATTCAAGCCCATACAGTTGTCTAGTGAGACAATATCCTCGACAACAGGCTCAGCCTTAAAGCCTTCAAAGTCTCTATCTGCTACTGAGTCTGGCCACAATTTCTTCCAGGAAGAGTTCATGGTCCTCAAAGACACTACCCTCCAGGCTTTGTCTATGATCCTCAAGCAATGGAGGATATTAAAGAGATTTTTCCAGAACTTTCTGGGGGTTAACTCTGTGTCAGAGGTCACTTCAAAGCACCTTTGAAACAGTGCTTTGGTGTAAAGTTTCTTAAAGTTCGATATGACCTGCTGGTCCATGGGCTGAATGAAAGAAGTCGTGTTAGGGGGCAAGATCTTCACCGTAATGAAACTGTACTCCTCCACTAACCTGTCTTCCAAACCTGATGGGTGAGCAGGTGCATTGTCCATCACAAAAAGTGCCTTGAGTGACAATTGTTTTTCCGTGAGGTAATTCTTTACACTTGGGGCAAACACTTCATGGACCCACTCCATAAAAAACTGCCTTGTTACCCATGCTTTACTATTATCCCTCCACATGACATTTAGTTTACTTTTCAGGAGATTATTTTTCTTAAAAACTCTCAGGTTTTCAGAACGGTACACAAGCCAAGGCTTAAGTTTTAAGTCCCCATTTGCATTACCACATAACAACAGAGTTAGCTTGTTTTTCATTGGCTTGTGTCCTAGCAGTGACTTCTCCTCCTTGGTGATGTAGGTCCTCTTTGGCATTTTCTTCCAAAAGAGACCTGTCTTATCACAGGTGAACACTTGTTGGGGAATAAAATCCTCAGCTTCTACATAGTCATCAAATTCCCTAACAAATTTATCAGCAGCGTCTTTGTTAGAACTGGCACCATCCCCATGTCTCACCACATTATGCATGCCACTTCTCTTCCTAAAATTTTCAAGCCACTCCTACTAGCCTTAAAGGCATCACTTGTATCAGCACTCGTTCCAGGGGTGTTTTTCAAGAGATCAGGATGAAACTGCTTTGCTTTCTCACAAATGATGGTCTCAGAAATGCTATCACCAGCTAACTGTTTTTCGCTTACCCAATTCAACAACAGTTTTTCTACTTCTTCCATTGTTTGTGATCTTCGTTTCGTAAGCACTGTCACTCCTTTTGCAACATCAGCTCCTTTAATGACCTCTTTATTTTTCAGTATGGTGCAGACTGTAGACTTCACCATACCAAACTGTGTAGCAAGGTCAGACACGCGAACATCACTCTCATACTTCGCTATGAGATCTTTTTTCACCTCTATTGTGTCTCTAACAACTTTTCTTTATGGTTTGCTGCTTTCATTATCCTTCTTTGACCCCATGATGGCTTATTTAATCAGAATATTTAGAAAAACAACAAGCTACATGAGGGCTATCTGCGCTAGCTGTCCCTAATTTAGTAGTATAAGACTAGAGGGAAGTGAGTTAGTCATCACCACCCACCGCCAACTCTTGGGCTACTCTTTTACCAATGAATAGTGGGATTGACCATCACATTATAACGCCTCCACGAATAAAAGGACAAGCAGTTTGGTATGATGGGGATTCGAACCCGCCTTCCTCAGAGTACGAGTCTAACGCCTTAATACACCTGGCAAAGAACTCAGTAGTCTCCAATAATAGATACGAAAGTGAGTAGCAGGTATTATTACGTGAGCCTGGTAGTTAGAGATCTAGCCTTACATCCTGTGCATTGCAGGTTCGAAATATGTCACTAAACATGTTCGTTCTTTCAAACGTTAGGGTGTTATTAAGGAGTAATCAGTCCCACTATTCGTCGGCAAAGAGAAGCCTAAAAGATGGTGATGAGCAGTTGCTTTCACTCTAGTATATCATTTCTAAATTAAAGACACTTAGTGCAAATAACTCTTGAGTAGCTGTATGTGAAATCAAACAAAACCGGTGTGAATATTTTATCGCTGAAGGAACTAGTTCAGGAATTATATAAAATATGTAAGTGAAAACATATTGATGAAAACAACATCCGGGTTAATAAGTCAGTTCTTATTTCTTTGCAGTATAATATAAAAGAATATTTTACGTTGTGTTACAACAAACAAAGATTAGTCTTACCTTACTAAAATACCATTCCCTGACCATTCTTCTATAAACGAATAATGTCGTGATCTACGTAGATTTTTGGTACTCATCAGCACAGCCTTATGAAAAAGATATAAGAAAATGAAGGTTATCAATATGAAATATTATGAGAAGGAAGACGTACGCGTAGGACACAATTAATATAACCAATGATCTTACAAGACACAAAAATAAGAGTATTATTGTAAAATATAGGATACTGTGATAATAAAGTGTGTGTGTGTGTTTTCTCATGGCAAAGCCAAATCGGGCTATCTGCTGAGTCCACCAAGGGGAAGTGATAATAAAGCAATATAATCTTATTTCATTCTTTTTGAAATCTGTCTTCAAATTCAATCAGTCTATCCTGCCCGATATGGCCTGGTAGTTAGGGAGCTCGACTCGTAATTCAAAGGTTGCGGGTTCGAATCCCCGTCACACCAAACATGCTCGCCCTTCCAGCCGTGAGGACGTTATAATATAACGGTTAATCCCACTATTCGTTGATAAAAGAGTAGCCCAAGAAGTAGCGATGAGGTGGTGATGACTAGCTAGCGTAGATAGCCTGCGTGTAGGTTTGCGCGAAATTCGAAACTAAAGAAACAAACAGTTAGTCTAACCTAGTGCGAAACATATTGGTATTATGTGCAAAAACTCCTAAAACATGTGAACAAAATATAAAATAAGAAGCTAGTCTTTCTCCAAAATATAATGGATGTGTATGTGAATTTTATTTATGGAATAAAATTATATAATAAATTGAAGAGAGTTTCTGGGAAATTATTAGTTTTGCGTGTCGCAAGATTATACCATAGTAGAGGTAAATTGGTCCAGCAATTAGCAATCAATAGCTGTTTCAATCCATTCTGTTCTGAGTGTTTTAAATTAGGCTTCACGGATTTCTTGGAAATTACCCAATGGTTGAGTGAGGTCTACTTTATTTCAAGTATCATGCTTTTTTTCTTTCGAAGCGGAAGGACTTTTGCTTTTGAGACGTAAATGTTTATTTTCAGAATGAAACTCTGTATAATGGTTTAAAGTTAAAACTCTGAAGCAATAAAATAATTGTACATATATCTAAAGTTACACTTTAAGCCCCCTTGTGGCTCTGAGGGTTTGTCTTATTAAATATCTGAGTTCGGGGGGGAAAAAAAAGGCGGGTAGCTTTATGCTGCACCCCTGTCCCAGTGGCACAGTAGAATGTCTACGGACTTACATCACCTAAACCCAGTTTTCGACAACTCTGGTGGGCAGAGCACAAAGATGTTATGTACCTTTGTGCTTAATTACAAACAATCAAACAAGGTCTGTGTTGAATAAGTTATCTTATTTATACAGAAAAAAGAATTCCGATCTTGTTTATAAAACAAAATAATAAGTGAAAGTTATGACTAGTCTCTTAAAAAACAATAAAGTTTGATTGGAAAGTCTTGTTTATAGTTAAGTACAAATCTGCAACACGGGTTATCTCTGCTCTACCCATCATGGTTATTGAATTCTTTTTCATGACAAAAAAAACGCCTGTAAGAAGTAAGTAAGTGCGAATACCATAAAAAGTTTTGAAAGCAAATTGATGTTTTTGTTAGGTTATGGTCGTCTCCAAGTGTTTTGTTTCTTGTCGTTATTTTCGGGCTCTCTCGCCAAAACTTAGCGTCACACAGTTTGTAAAACATTACTTTAACCCGTAGAAACAATTCTTCTATCGCTGTTCACTTCCGTAATTCTGTCTCTTTAGTTAAACAGTTATCCTTCCGATTATGAAAAAATGTCGTTTAGTTGAAACATAGACCAATTATCCTTTCCTCTGAGAAGAGTATTGTATACAACGTTTTGTTTGTCGTTTCACCTTCCCTTCGTCTGCCATAATAAAGACGTTTAGTGGTTTATCGTGTTCATGAGCAACTTATAATCCTGAGGTAACATTGTGAATCCGGTTACGCAGACTTATAAAGTCTACGTAAGTTATTTTCTATCTTTTTACAAATAAATAACCAAAGAAGAAGTATGTATGCTAATTTTCAAACAAGTGAATCTTCAAATTTATAATTTAATAACTTAGAGCAGTGTTTCTCAAAGTGTAATACATGTACCACCGGTGGTACCTGGCAGGGGCATAAAATAAACGGGAATACCCGCTTTAAAACGTTTTACCTGGAGCCCAACACGCAGAAGTCGGATATCCCTGACCTGCTGTCTAGTCATAAACAGTTCCACCCCTCACACTGAACAATCATCAACTTTTTATTTCTAGGCACATATGCAAATTTTAATTCAATTATTATTACTTTAAAATTACATTTAACAGTCAATAATAATGAAGCTCATAAGCTTCTGGCTTTTTTTCTTTTTATGTACATTATGTGCGTTATTATATTAGCATTGATTGTTCTTCCACAGACAGCAGTAGGACATTACCGACTAAACCCCACTCCTCGATAGTACACCATGAGGCTGAAGCCTCAAAGGTGGTACACAGATGCTTAACGTTTGGGAAGCAGTGGCTTACGGCATAAAAATAACTCGCATGCAGAGAAAATGTATATTTGATTTATTACCTATGCAGAATGGCCCGATGACGTATATGCCATTGTCGTCAATCGTTTTGCAGTTATTAAAATAACCAGATCACATGTTCCTAAATACTTTTACAAGCTATTCCGGATTCCATGGGTGAAAAATCATCATGAAAAAAACATTTTTATCAAGAAAAAGTAAGAACTATTTAGTTCCTAACCTTGACCCCAAAAACCTATAATCTGTATAACAAGAGTATCACGTAAATAGTAAATTTGTAAACTAGAAATAAGTAATATTGCAATATTTTCAATCAACCACATGAATTGGGAAGTTTTCTCATCCAACACTAGAGTCTTATTTCAAAAGCTGTTACTGTTCCACAAAGATTAGTGGGGCTTGACCCGACACGGTTTCCAGCAAGGGACACACAACAACCAAATGGAATCAGGAAATCGCCTGAGGGTATATGTCCGATAAATATTTACAAAACTATGTTAGTATCTTTCTAGAGTAAGTTTAAGTACAATGTAAGTTACCGATAAAAACATCAATCATTTATAGTGGTTGAAGTAACTTTAATGTCTTGCTGGTTGAATTGTACTACTTACCCTCCACCCCAAACATTTTATATAAACCCATACCAACAATTTATATCGACTGTTCGATGAAGCTTCAAACCTTTTAATAATCACATTAATACTAACAATTACAACAGAAAAATATGGGGCCATTTTTTTAAAGTATGATTTGAAACCATTTTTAGGAAAATCTATCCGAATGTCGCCGATCAATCTCGAGGCAGTTTCCATGACAATCACTAACTGTTACTTATTGTAATTTATCTTGGACGAGTCTCCGATTTTTTATGCTACTTATGTTAACGTATAACGTTTTCAAGTATCTGAAATTTTTAATTTCAGTTTAGAAGCCAATTGAATGTCAACATGTATCAAATTAATTATATTTGCCACAAGATTAATACGCACTATTTTCTTTATTAACACAAATGTATTTCATTATACAAACAACAATACAATTAATCAAAACGGTTATTACAAATAGTGATTTATATGCAAAAATTTTACAAACTCACAAACAATATTCAGTCTTCTATCTGATCTGAAACTGAATATTTTATCGACAGTTCACGTCCACAATGAGCGAACTAATTCAGAGTTGATATTGTTACACTTAGCTTAAGCAAGCTGACTGTCTATCCTAGGCTGACTTCATGCCGCTTACACGCTGACTTTTAACCGACGAAGATATTTAATCTCCTTGGAGAAATACTAACGTCCGAAATAAATTCACTGAAGTTAAATGGTTTGCAATGTTTGAAGTCTATAAACGTTTCTGGTCACGTCTGTAGTTTTCCGATTAATAAATATTAATCACAATTATAGCATCCGAGGTTTATAGTATAAGGGCTGCAGCAAATTAAAAATATTTTTAAACTCGGTGTGCCGATTTATAAACTTTAAGGCAACATTCTGGAAATTTCATTTGGTAACAATACTGGAAATCACTAGTTTTACATACACATATAGTAAATTGTTGATTCTTACGCTCGAGAATCTTCTAGAAATTTAGAGAACTGGTGGGACTTTTGCGATACACATTTAATATACGTTACATGCATATCTAAATATATATTAAACTGAAACAAACATAGATATTAAAATAAATATATAACAGTAAATCTGTTATACCAACTCTGTCAGCTAGAATCACGTGATTGCGTTCCATCTGACTGGGAGTCGAGCTTAAAGTGCAGTATTTTTTTCTAACAAAGTAATATGACATCCATCAATACTGGTCAAAACCGTTACCATAAGTTGAAGCATAAACCTTTATAAAACTAGATGTACTTGCGCAAGGTCCCCCAAAGTGTTTTGATTCAAAAGTAAATAAAATCAAAAAAATAAATATTTTTATTCCTTGCTTTTAAAGTTCACACATCATGTTGTGTCACAGTGCATAATTACACACATAATTCATGGCATCCTCATGCTCTACTGATGTCACAACGGTACAAATTGCGATGTTAAGCATGACTTATGTAACGTCATTTTAGTGTCTACTGATTAAATGACGAGCAACAAACTACTGTTCAGTAGTGGAAGCGGTTAAAACGAATAACCCTTTCAGGCAACCTAGAAAATATTTTTCTTTTCCTGTGTAGTGGCACTAAAATTTCTTATCGGTGCACTGCATGAACAGATTCGGCTTATTTTCTCCAACAATCACTGAATTAGTTTACATACCATTTTTGTTGTATGTGAGTACAGTTTCTTTTGTAAATTATGTGGTGAAACGTATTGCAATATATACACCTCTTGATGTTATTCACAGCAATAAAGATTCTATAAATGAGCATAAGAAAGACTGATGCTTATATTGATACTATTTGTCGGTCAAATGATGCTTATATTGATACTATTTGTCGGTCAAATGATGCTTATATTGATACTATTCGTCGGTCAAATGATGCTTATATTGATACTATTTGTCGGTCAAACCAAAGCTACTTATTTTCTAGTCTTTTTCAAACTATTTTGTCTGTTTTCTTCTCACACAAGCAGCGTGCATTTTAAATTCAAGACAAAAACTGTAAGTCAGGGTCAACGCAACCAAGGAAGGGGCTCGTAAATTTGTACTGAGCCAAAAAAAAACAAAACAAAACACGTTGCGACATCCCTGGCGGTAACTTAGGTTTTCACATTTAGTGAACTTCTCTTTCTTTTCTCGTTACAAATAATTCATGTTGTGTTTGTACGTATCGCATCTGTTGAAACGCATTCATTATTAGAGTTGTGAGTAGCGGTAGCGCCTAAATATGTTTCTAGGAGCAACGAGCGGATCGACGCTACATTTGAAAATTCATAGCAGTTGCGTATGAACCATTATATTTAATGTCGGATAATTAATTATGAGAATTCCAGGAATATATGGCCCGGCATGGCCAAGTGTGATAAGGTGTTTGACTAGTAAGCCGAGGGTCGCGGGTTCGAATCCCGATCGCACCAAACATGCTCGCCCTTTCAGCTGTGGTTACATTAAAATGTGACGATCAATCCCACTATTCGTTGGTAAAAGAGTAGCCCAAGAGTTGGCGATGGATGGTGATGACTAACTGCCTTCCCTCTAGTTTTACACTGCTAGATTATGGACGGCTACTAGCGCAGATAGCCCTCGAGTAGCTTTGCGCAAAATTCAAAACAAACAAACATACCAGGAATATATATTATTATAAATCGTGACCTATATATATTATTAATAAACACACACATACGCACATATATATAAAGCACAAAAAAATGTGTGTCTGCCTGTATGTTATCTAACTTGTTCTGGGTTGCTGAACCAATCTCAATCAAATTTTGTTACATGGTGGTTTGGAACAAGCAAGCATGTTACTAGGGTTCCCAATTTCTCCGACACTATTATTGTTGTTATTGAGCGTTTATTATCATCATTGACGTAAGTTAACGTTGACTACATTCATAAATGGCGTCACGTAATTGCATAAAAAATTATTAAATTTTCTGTAACCCAACATGCACGTAGTGTCAGAGGTTACACAAATGAGTTACGTATCTCAGAGAGTTTTCTAGCATTCTTTACAAAAAAATGCAATGAAAAAGTGGCTATCGCTATTGTAATAATACACATAGTTGCTGAAGTTTATATCCCAACAACCACCTCAAGACTGCTTTATTTAGCTATAGAATCACAGTACCATCCAAAGCAGCGATTGAACATCGATTTAAAATCCATCCAACTAGTATCACTTTACTTGTTTATGTACTCTCTATTGCAGCATGATTTTGCTTTAGAAACTTCTAATAGCAATTCTACAAATAACCAGTGATCTCTACTTTCCTTTAAAGTTTTATTTTTTTATTTATTTGTTCAGATTTTACACGTCAATGGGATGGACACAACATCTATAAACTTTTATTATAGTCATATCCCTGATAGCTATTAATTTTATAAGAATTGAAACCACAATCCCAAATTTATAAAACGTAATCTTTACTTTAGCCTACACGTAAGTATATAGAGCCGCCAAATAAGGGATTAAATTTTATAAATCTGTAATTGTGGTTTTAATAATTGTCACGTGCCTATCCATTGATGCGTTGCGCCATCTATTTGATTGAATTATGCTGAAAAGATATTTAAGTACGTGCGTGATTCGTTTACCATTTATAAAAAAAAATGTGTATATATTTATCGGAATATCTAAAACGGATACCCACGTATCAGTCAAGTAAACTAGAGAAATCTTGTAGCGATAGTCCCAACCATGATGTGATCAGCGGTGTAGCTAAGTAGTAGACACAAAGGTTGCTGTTACAGAAATGCTTGAACTATTATATGAGAAATGTGAGCGACAGTTTTAAATCATATTAGTATATATGCGCATAACCAAAACCACATCATAACCAAAATTTTGAATTGTCGGTTTTTCACTTAGGAATTCAACATTGTAATTTTTCGGCGCGTGAATTATTTGGAAGCTATCCCTGCTATTAAAAGTACTACCGCACTTAATAATTTGGAATGTTTTCCTGGACGAACTCTTTCGACTGACAACATTTGACTTTCTCTGACATTAAATTGTGATTATACAGATTCAGTTATTTTGATGAACTAGATTACCGTTTTTTCGTTCTTATCTTATGAACCAAAGTTTCTTGTTTCATTCTCTTTTGCTGTTATCACGTATTAAATGTATCATATAGAAAACTTCACCTAATTCTTACTTAAATATTTACAACTGAGAGTCTCTGTTATGACCTACACCTAAACTGAGAGTCAAGGAGCAAAATCTGGCAATTGTGACTGTGAACTCCAGCAGGCCTGATGAGCAAAAGTAAGGAAGAACTAATTAAAGGTTGAACTGTGGATGAAATTAATAAAGACAGCAATTTATAATGATGCAAATTTTACAGTTAGATATGTTCTCCTAATTTAGCTTTTATGATAGCATTATAATTCTTATATGTTATCGGACATTAACCTTAGCCTATGTAGAAACTTTCATAATTCAACTGTTAGGGCTAACAACAGTACAAATGTTTTCTTTAAAATTATTTTAATTGAACTCTTATGGTGGACAAATGTGAGTGACTCTTTTTATTATTTCATATCAAACGTAAGTTATAAAAAATCCCACCCGATTCAACTTTTATGACGAACTACTTTAATTCTCTAAAGCTGTTATCTGACATCAAATTTAAAAAGGCATGAAAAGCTCTTCAAATTCAGCTTTAACAAAATACAATAATTTCATACATAATGGATTTAGATAAACTTTAATTCTTACCTTTATTTGCTCTGGACCGTACAACACTAATACTTCTTCCCATCCCAACCAAATCTTGCAAATTCCACCTGCGTATAGCTGTGGTAAGCCACTCAATGCTTCAAACGCCCCTAGTAAAAAATAATACTTAATTGTAAAGGTTACCTACAAAAATTTACTCTAATTAACATTGGATGTTTTTAAGTGAAAAGAGACTACGAGAACGGGGCTTGAACCCGTGTTCACTAAATACCAAAAGGTACAAGTCGCCCCTGTCAACGTTTACTTATAGAGCCTCACCATTCAAAGTTGTTATGGTAAGGCAATTAGAGGAGTGATACAAATTAAACACATGTTATGTACGTCTAATATATAAATTTCACTAGGACACCAATAATTACACAATGTAACACAAATTTTATTCCTTGAAAGTATATGTTTCATTTACATAAGATCTGAATAAAACAACATATGAATCAAGATTTACATGTATTTATACAAAACTGAACAAAAATTTTTAGAAGTGAGCAGTTTTTCGAGATTTGTGACTGTAATATAAATCACTTTCACGTATCAGTCCCCAAATAAAATCTCCCATCATGTTTTCGTTGTACGCTCCTTGGTAGCTGTGTTTAAAGTCCAGTATATTCTGGTGAAGGCGTTCGCCTTGCTCTTCTGAGTATGCTCCCATGTTCTCCTTGAATCTATCAAGATGAGTGTTAAGGATATGGACTTTCAGGAACATCTTACAGCCAATTTTGCCGTAGTTCTTCACCAGAGCCTCAATCAGTTCCACACACTTTTCGGCCTTGTGATTGTCCAAGATGCCCCGAACCACTATGACAAAGCTGCCCAAGCTTCTTTTCTTTCTACTGAGCTTCTTGGGGAATTCTGAGCACATCAAGATCTTCTTTATTTATGGTCCAACGAAGATACCAGCTTTGACCTTTGCTTCAGACACTTTAGGGAAGAAGTCTCGCAGCTACTTGAAGGTTGCAAACTCCTTATCAATAGCTGTGACAGATTGTTTTATAAGACCCAATTTTATGTGCAATGGTGGGAAAAACATCTTCTGGCTAACGCTTGACATTGTGCCTCTCCAAAGAGAACTCGGTCCTTTGTGGTTAGTGCTTCCTGTTGTAGTGTGCTGCTGTGTTCCTGCTGTTCTAAAGGTAAAGATAACAGGAAAGCTTGGTAAAGTTTCCTTAGAAACCCATCAGGAATGCTACCACTTTGAAGTTTCCAAAAATCTCTCAGCCATACTCATCATACTTCAAGGCTTCTCGCTGTTGTATTCTTTTTTGAGGTGCACCGAATGAGCCTGGGAAAGAGATGGATGCTTATTCCCGTATGGAGCAGCACAACTTTGTAGCTTCTACAACATTCCAGAAAGTTTTTGAAAATTCTTGTAAGATCGAGAAAATTCTCTATCAGCTACTCAATATTAAATCTACCTGGAATGTTCTGGAAAAATGGGTAAATTTGAAAACTTCATTATTCAGGTCACAAAAGCAAAGTTTGAAGAGAAAAATTGGTGTTTTCCATTTACTTCAGGCATAAGTAATTGGGAAATTACACTTTCTGCCCAGGAACAAGAGAAACTAAAAATTTTGTTACATAGTGAATTATCGGTAAAAGTCAAAAAAAGGAAGGAAATACCTGGAGCGTAATTTAAGCCGGGATCTTTAGCTAATAACGACACTATTTTATCGCGGTGTTACTTAATTAATATTTAATGGTAGAAATAAAATACGTCAATATGAGCAGTTTAGTCCTTAATTTGATATAACTTAGAAAATTTTAAACATTTTATTTTTTATTTATAATTTTTAATATCACAAGTAAGTGTGATATAAATATATATATGTGTGTGTGTGTACGTATTAGAGGTGAGTAGAGGTCTATATATTAAATCCACACATTTTATTGTGAATATTACTGTCGTTTGGTAACGAAAATACCATGAGTGATTATGTTATTCGTTACCTCTGTCCAAGTAATATGTATATAGTTGGTAATTTATCTTAAAATAGAAAAACCTTCTATGTGTTAATCAATTATTTCTTTATTGCATTGAGGACCGATTGCTTTGTTTGCTGTTAAAATTATATTATCAAGAATGTTTCTGTCATTGTCAAGCAGGATTCACTGTTTTTGTTGTTTTATTTTTTTTCACTGGTATTCAAGTTATAGGAAGTAGGTTGAACTTACCATGAAGTCCAGGCCCGCCAGGCAATCAGGCATTTTCCCGATGGCCTGCTTATAAAAATGGCCTGCAGTCTCCAGAAATATTAACAAAATGGTTATTATAATATCATTGATTATTATTTAAATCTAGTTCTTCGAATGTGCTCCTAACTTGTTAAAGCCTAGTAAATGTTTACTTGGATGAGTGATCGCTTATCTCTACATATTTGAAATAACTGTAGCTTATTTGGTTTCTAGCTCTCCACAGCTCATATGGTTTCGCCAATGAACTTTCAAAACATTGAGTGTAAATATACTGTCCTAACTTAGTGATTTATAGGTTTCGAGCCAAATCGATTGGATATGTTTGGAGAAAAAGGCCATTGAAATTTAGACAAACCTCATAAGGGAATGCACTGATAAAAGTATAAACAATGGAACTTAATGTTACTGCCTTCTGATAAAACTAAATTGAGTTAACAATGGTAAAATAAAATCAAGGTTCTAAAATCACTTTGTACTATTCCTTCTTCAAAAATAGCATTTTACCATAAATAGAGAAAACAAACATGTTTTTGTAGTTAATGGCTAAGTACTCAGAATTTGTAATCTATTTACACAGAAAGTACAATAATCAGTTTCCCTTTGCTCATCCTGCAATGTGTCAAAATATAGTGTTTTCGTAGTAAAATGATAAAAAATCTTTGTTTTTCCCATATCTCGCATCTTTACTAGTTACTATTTTATACAATGGATGATGTTATTTGTTGATTTTTTTCTTTATTTTGTTTTGTCACCCGGTGGAACAACGATAAGTTTAAATATTTACAACTCTATAACCTAATGTTCGATATCCATGATGGACACAGCAGATAGTCCAATATGGCTTTACTTAAAAAAAAACACAAATAAATTATTGTTCTTTTTTTACTGAAAAGGTGTTATGCGAGTTCCAGTAAAGATTAAAACATAACATAATGTTTATGGACAAAAAGAGACCTGTTGATCCATCTCGGCTGTCCCATCCTTCAAGTCAAACCCAAACTATTAAAAAAATTTAAAGCCAGTCCTTATCATTCATGTGTTTATTAATTTTCTGGGGGTTTAGATCCCCGTCACACCAAACATTCTCGCCCTTTCAGCTGTAGGGTCGTTATAAATTGACGGTCAATTCCACTATTCCTTGGTAAAAGAGTAGCCCAAGAGTTAGCGGTGGGTTGTGATGACTAGCTGCCTTCCCTCTAGTCTTACACAGCTAAATTAGGAACGGCTAGCGCAGATAACCCTCGTGTAGCTTTGCGCAAAATTCAAAACAAAACAATCAAGTTTTCCTTAAACTTACTTAAATTTGTTGCCTCTACAACATCCAAAGGCAACTCATTCCATAAGCCAATCATCCTATTTGAGAAATGAAGTTATCTTAGCTGAAGACGGCTTCTACCTTGCCTAAATCTATAACTCACATGCAATATATTCCATTAATCATAATTAAACCCATATATATTATTTATTTGCCTAACTGACCAAATGATCTAAATCCTTTAGTGAAGCAGCAACACCCAAGATCTTGATACCACCAGTAAACTTATTTAATTTATTAATCATTTCTTCATCTATGTCATTAATGTAAATCAAAAAGAGCAGTGATGATAAGACTTAATTCTAAGGTACATCACTTGTGAAAATTAATTTAGTTTGACTGAGCTCCATTTATAGCATTCCTCTGCTTTCTTCTATCCAGCCACTTCTCTATGTAATTAGTTAACTTTTACCTCCCATGTTTTAAGATATTTTTTCAAGCCTCTTATGCAGCACTTTGTCAGATGCTTTCTGAAAATCCAGATACACCAAATTTACACCCTTACCCTCATCTATATACACAGTAGCCTTTTCAAAGAAAGTCAAAAGATTTGTAAGGTAAGGTTTTCCCATAGTGAAACCATGTTGACCAACTGATAAAATTCTAAAGTTTTTTAAATGGCTTTGCAAATTATCTTTAGTTAGACTTTCCAAAACGTTTCCCACAATTGATGCAAAACTAATAGGTCTATAATTACTGAAACAACTTCTACTACCTCACTTAAAGATAGGAGTAACATTAGCTAACTTTCAATAGATTGGTACTTGTCCACTAATCAAGAACTTACAAAGAATTGTGGCAAGTGGCTCACATGTCCAATACTTGTCATCCTTTAAAACCCTTGGGAAAATATTATCTGACCCAGAAACCTTATCTTTCTTTAAAGTTCAAAATTTTATTTTAAGAAACTCAAAATTTACGCAATTGTCTCGTTCAACTTTGTTTTCATCTATCTGGAAACATGTCTAGACCTATCAGTTTATCAAGGATAAGAAGAGGAAAGATTGTGTTTAAAAAGAGTGAAATAAAATGCGACATTTAGTTGAAGTAGCAGCTAGAAAATGTAAAACGATTACAGGTTTATTTAGCAGTGTATCAACTTCTCGTAACCACGACGCAAAGTTTAAGTAACAGCCAATCATCCAGTGAGGTAGATCTATCTAACAATGGATTCCTGGATTCACACCATACATAAGTTACAGCAGTAATCCCGACCCCTAAAGTGCAAGACCAGCAAGCAGCTTTTGATAACGAAGGATGTTCAAGATAGTTTAATTCGACCATAAGCAAAGATACAACCTTCATTCACTAAACCTTATCTGGCTGTTTCGTTCATTTCTTTAAGTTGCATCTAAAACAACAACTACCCAAGAAAAACAAAGAATAGTTGTCTTTTGACCATGGAGGAGGATAATTTAGAGTTAATCCTTTAAATAAGTAGTAACCAAGCCTTTGTACAGAAAGTCAGCAATAGTTTTATACATTTAGTATTCCCTACAGCAATATGGATGAACCTAACAGTTTTACCAAGAGGATAAATGGTTGGAGACAAGTTTACCAACGAACTGTGAACATGAAAGCTTTTATAGACATAACGAATGTATTAAGGTGTATCTATTATCTGGTAAAAGAGTTAACATTCACAGGTTATCAATCAGAATCCAGAAGTCTGTGTGTGAAACACAAGATGAGAAAGAGAGACGTGCTTAAGGGTTAAAAAAGTCTCAATTATCCTGACAAGAACCGTGAAGTCGCTTATTCTCTGAATGATCATTCATTAGACCACGGTAACCTTTTGGAAATGATTACTCTTCTTAGCGAGAATGATATGGTTTTAAATAAATAAGTTAAAAACGTTACAAACAGATTTAAAATCGCTCACGCTCGAAGACAGAGCTATAGCGAAGTTAACACCAGGAGTCGTGGGGTTAACTAAATTGTTCTCTAACTAACGTTAAATTATATAATAAGTGCAATAAACAAGTTAATAAAAGTTATCATATCAGAAAATAATAGAAAGTCAATAGTATTTTATGTTTAAACTGACACGACGCAAAATTGCGCCTTTCAAGAAAAAGTGATCGAACAATTGATAAGATTACAGACATAATTGCATTTCATCTGTTTCGTGGAAAAAATGCATTGAGAATTCCACAGATGAAGCTGCGAACAGGAACTTTATAAATAATCATCTAGGACTCACTTTCTTAATTTAGTTATTACTGACGTATTACAAGTGGCAATTCAAGAAGCGTATTTGTTTGGTTGCTTAAATTCAATCGCAGTGTTTCTGAAGGAATCTTATAAGCGAATGGATTTGGGTTAATCACGTAAATTAGGAGACAAAGAAACGGTTATCACCGATTTAGGAAACTCGTTGGTCGGCTAAAAGTAGAGTTAGGAAAACCCTTTGTTGGATTAAAGTGAATAATAGAAGAAAATGTTTGTGAGTTTCGATGGTACCGATATTGGTTTGTTTATAACATTAGTATAAATTGTAGACTACTATGGTCGAATCCCCGTCACACTAAACATTCTCTCTCTTTCAGCCGTGGGGGCTTTATAACGTGACGGTCAATCTCATTATTCTTTACTAAAAGAGTAGCCCAAGAGTTGGCGGTGGGTGGTGATGACTAACTGCCTTCACTCTAATCTTACACTGCTAAATTATGGACGGTTAGCGCAGATAGCCCACATGTAGTTTTGTGCGAAATTCAAAAACAAACAAACAGACGTTATTACCAGTGAAGGTATGGACTCAATTTAGATTCAGCTCTAAAACGTTCAGAAATTCCCCAGTAGAGTATTCCACTATTTTGTCTGCCCAAGTGAACCTGAAAATATTTTAGCGCACATAATACTTACAACTACTGACACGATGTTCTGAAACCACACATGATAATGATGATAACCCTCAAGATCATCCAAGAAATATTCAGAGACTTCATTGGTGTTATGTAGGCAACATGTGTCTTTGTTAAGACAGTGAACAATATATTACAAGAAAGTACCAGTAAAAGAGTAGATTGATTAAGTGTGCCATCTGAATTACTTGCTATTTGAATAAAGAGTAAGAATCTCTACTGATGAGCCGATTACAATCACAAATAACACATTTAGTGTTACAATTTACGTCACCCTAGACAAAGTTCTTACAAGTATTGAGGCCAGAGTTCCTTATCACGATAATTTTTACTCCAAACTCGCCACATTACATCCTAACAACTTTAAAAGCCTCAAATCAATAAATGATTTATCCCAAACTGAGAAAATGGTAACTATTTTGAAAAACACTGGTCCTAATATCTCGGTTCATAACATTAGTGATTAAGTGTTTGATATTTCTAATGAATGGGATACCTTATTATAGTAGCACCCGGTGAATACAACATTTTATCGTTAGATGACGACAAAGCAGGAACAGGTACTTACAATGAGACTGATGACGATAAGAATCTGTACGAACCATTCAGGATTCGTACCAACTGTTTAGAACTTGAGCCAACTATTCAGAATTTGTAACAACTGTTTATAACTTGAGCCAACTATTTAGAATTTGTACCAATTGTTTAGAATTTGTATCAACTACTTAGAAACATATACTAACTGTTTAGGACCTGTATCAATTGTTTAGACCCTGTACTAACTATTTAGAATTTGTTCCAACTGTTTGGAATCTGTACCAAATATTTAGAATTTGTACCAACTATTTAAAAGCCTATTCCAAGTGTTCAAAATTTGTACCAACTGTTTAGAAACTGTATCAAGAGTTTAGAATCTACCACTTCTATAGAAAGTGTACAAACTGTTTAGAATCTATATTAAGCGTTTAGAACTTGTACCAAGTGTGTGTAAATCATCAAATTCCATTAACGTACAAGTTTGTTTCAAAACCAAATTGAAATATCTACTTATAACATTTTCTCACTTTATTCATTATTTAAGTAATATGTGGGCAATTTTTTTTCAGTCTGAAATACACCCAGGATCGCCTCACAAGCACACTGTCTGAGGATCATCTGGAAGTCTTTGTGCTAGTTTCTTGTGAAAATGGCAGTTTAAATGAATCAGACTGTGAAAAAATAATTAATGAAAAAGTATAAAAGTAGCCTCTTAAATACAGCTTTAACCTACTAAGAAATGTTGTTTCAGCCTATGACTATTCTTCGCAAAGTTTTATGTTAGTTTCATTTTATTGTATTATTTGTAATTATTTCATTGACCGGAATCATTATTCAGTATTCAGTAGTTTATTACAATGTGTGTAAGCTGTATATAAGTTGTATAATATTAGTCGTAGCAAATAAATCATAGCACTTTGCAGCCTTTTCTCCTAATAAATCAGTCATACATATTCATCACCTCAAGAAAACTGTATTTATTATGAATAGAAACTGACATCTCTACTTAATATGATCGAAATCCAAGTTTCCCATTGCGGGGCTGCCCCCCTTGCAGATTGGGCTTCATGATGTACTATCCTGGTAAATTTGCCTAATCAGCTCCTGAATTTTACTAATCAAGAGAAAAATCGTTTTTGTTTCTTTATTTGTTTAGAACTAAGCACACCGCTACACAATGGGGTATATGTGCTCTGCTCATCACGGGTATTGAAATCCGGTTTCTAGCGGTACTACTGGGGGGCAAAAGCTCTTTAACAAAATTGTGAAAAAACTTACTTTGATATAAAAATAACAGAAATGTGATTGTTTAGAACTTACCTTTGACAATGGTTTAGAAAAAAAACATTTACATTTTTGGAACATCATTAAAGGCAACTTACATACAGCAGCATCTTTTGCTGTTTTCAGAGACAACAAGGCCCGAATGATGATAAAAGAAAACGTCAAAGAGCCAATAAAGTAGCTATTAGTGGTTCCGGGCACATTTTCTAACAACTTGTGTCTTCTGTGCAGCCTACCAAACACTGGTGTTAAGATGGTAAAGATAACAATCACCAGAATCAAACTGGCAAGGTTGAAATAGGGAATTGTAAACAGAGTACTTAAAGAAAGCGGTAACAAATTACTTACAGTCATTTTACAACTATAGCACTGTCCAATTGAATAAAGAATGAGCTAAATATCTTACAGAACAAAGCTAGATACATGTAATGTGTCTAAACCAATGTTTATGTAACCATTGGTAAAAAAATATATATTATATATTTATTTCAAAATAATATTGGATAAGACAAGAAAGTGGCCCACCAATCAGATAACTTCGTCTTTTACTAGCCTTCACACTCACAATAAACAAGTTCTCCTACACGACCACTTCACTTAATCCACACGCAATATACAGAAAACAAAAACGAAAATAATTTCTCGCCTGCTCTTTACTTTGGGAAATATCCATATTCTACTTCCTATCACCGTCAAAAGATAATGTAGTAAATTTCCTTTTCGTGTAAAGAATGCACTTCTTCAGGTCAGCTTTCAAGTTCTCTTTCTATAACTTTATAATCTAAATTTATGGTCTGTTAAAATTAGAAGTAAAACTAAATAAAAGTTTAAATTACATTTGGTTATTGTTTATAATTAAAAATAACAAGTAATGACATACTGAATGTATCATTCCTTTCTAAATAACGATTTCAGTACAGCATTATTAGGACAAGACTGAGATAGAGGTAAAACTGTTGAAACACAAAAGATAGCAGTAACCAACACCATAAAATAGTGTATACGTGGTTATTTAAGAAGTAAGATAATATTTCATCCTGTACTGAAATCTTAGTAAACCGAATGACAAACTGACTGCTGCCATATGGCCCCCCGCTAGTACAGCGGTATGTCTTCGGATTTACAACGCTAAAATCAGGGGTTCGATTCCCCTCGGTGGGCTGAGCAGATAGCCCTATGTGGCTTTGCTATAAGAAAAACACACACACACACGCTGCCATATGATTGTTACACTTCACGTTTATCACTCACAAAACAACAACACTTACAAAAAATAAAAAAGTAAATCATAATTTACCTCCTTCATACGCAGTGAATAAATTAGTGTTTGTTTGCTTTAAATTTCACGTAAAGCTACAAGGGGGCTATCTGCACTAGCCGTCCCTAATTTAGCAGAGTAAGACTAGATATAAGGTAGTTAGTCATCACCGCCAACTCTTGGGCTACTCTTTTACTGACGAATAATGGGATTGGCCGTCATATTATAACGTCCTCACGGCTGAAAGAGCGAGTATGTTTGGAGTGAAGGGGATTAGAACCAGCGACCCTCAGATTACGGAATAACTCAGAGACAAGTGCCGTGCTGATATTCGCTACAGTTCTGTCCTAAGAATGACTAAACAGACTTTCCGGTTTGAATATAGCTCTTGTTTAAGTGGAAACTATCTGGACAGCTGTTCTAAAGATCTTTATGAAACAATAGGTAACGCTTTTTGAGAGAGAAGTAAAATATCCCTAAAGTCATGATAAAACAATATAGTATCATTCTAAGACAGTTAGGTCGCGATCTGATAAGTATTTTATTACCATCTGTACAGGTGAATAGTTACACGAGAGGTTTCAGCAATGATGTTTGTAAACTCAAGCCGAACAAAATAAACAACAGAAAATACCTGGCCAGTATGTAGATTTTGTTCTTTGCTTCGGTTGTCTATTTGTATCGACCCATTTTTCAGAAATAAATTTTTTTAACCGTTTTTAAGGCTTGGTCAGGAGCAACCATTTGTGTTAATCAGGGGAGTAACTACAAAACATGGGATCTCGCATATAAAAGTAATTGGGCCCTCTACATTTATTTCCCTATGTTGATATCATTAACCTAATAATGCTACTGATATTTTATTCAAACAATTTAAATATTACATATCTCTCCCCTTTTCGGCAATTCTAAGGTTTGTTAGGCCCTTCAGGTTCACTTTTGACCTGCCCAAAGGGCTGTAGGAGCATACCGCCACTGGTGAAATTATAGTAGGGCAACTGATGGCCAGATACCAATTTTCAGCGAAATTCACCCTAACTAACCCTACTCTACGTAATCATAAGATATTTCTTCTTTCAAAATTGTTCCACCCATTGTCTTAGTGACGAGACGTTATAAGTCTAAAATCGGGTTTCGATAACCGCATTGGACACAGCACAGATAGTCCATTATATAGTTTTCTGCTCAATTAAAAACAAACTTTTAGGATTGTTCCCCTCCCTTTGTTCAACATAAAATACGCTGTACTGTGACAAACTTACAAGAAATAAAACAAAATTCCAAAGTTAACTTGCTGAAAGAGGTTTAAAAATATACTCATTTTAACTTTAAAATATTTTATTAAAATAGAATGAAATTATATATAAGGGGTTATGTAAGGTACTGTGTGTATATTTTCTTATGGCAAAGCCACATCGGGCTATCTACTGAGTTTACTAAAGGGAAACAAACTCCCTGATTTTAGCGTTGTAAATACGTACCTCTGTACCAGCGGGGGACGAATCTATAGAACAAAATAATAAATGTAAATGAAACAGAAACTGTTTCCACTCAAGAAATTCAATTAATACATTATATTTATTCACTATTTTTGGAATTATTAATTAATTAAGATTTAGTGTTAAATGCCGATTCCTTGAATTTAATTTTTGTATTACTTTGTTCTTGAGGAAAACTACAGTATATATATATATATATACATGTGCCAAAAATTCTTATGTATTCTCTTTAATAAAAAATGTTCCAATAAAAATATGTGCTTAATTAAAAGCAAACTTGGTTTTGTCATTACCTATTGAGGTTATGGGAATAACGTATAGTATTTTGAAATGCCTTTTACTCACACAATAATTATATGTTTATATAGAAATGATCTTGATGGTAAATTTTCTCTTGGCCTAATTTTACAAGAGAAACGATTTTATTTAACAAACAGGTTTATAAACAAGTACCGAGTTGAATTTAGTGGATAGACAAAATAGGTCTAGAGTATCATATTATATGCGAGAATAGAAATAGTAATAAAAAATGTTAAAAGTTAAAATATTAAAAAAGGAAGAAGCAGCCTAAGAGAGCAAAATGTAAGAGGAATAAAAACTAAACTTCAGTGAAGAGGACACTGTTTAAAATAAAACGTAAAAAACAAATTTTATAATATCACAACAGTGGACATTCATCATATCACATTTCTAAATCTCAATGTTTATCACTTTCCGAACTTTAACCTGTGCATTATTACTGTACAGTACTGTACTGTACTGAGTCTACATCTAGACTTGCAAGAGTCTCTTGTTAAGATACTGCATAGAAAAAGTAATTTTGAGAATAAATCTAGATTATTCCATTTTCGCTTATTTTTTTGCTTTGTAAAAAAGATGTAATGGTGTTGATCAGTAGATCCCAAACCATATCATACAACGGCCCAGCCATTTCTAATATTAAAATATCACGAATTACCACAACATGAATTATATAGCCAACATACATTTTATTGCACATAAAACATACATGCACTCGTACACTGCTACAGACAATAGACTGGTGTATGGAAACCATTGGTGTATAGTCATGTGAAAAAGTTAGGACACCCTGTGAAAGCCTGTGTATTTTTGTAACATTTTTTGATATATAGATATTTAATTTCAATTTTAACAATACTGAGAGATTATAGGAATATAACTAAACAATTAAAACTGAAAAAAAGACTTTAAGATCTTCTGTAAATGTAATTCTACAAAAATGCATATTCCAACTGAGGAAAAAGTTACGACACTCTACCCCCTAATATCTAGTGTTGGCTCCTTTGGCTGAAATAACTGCAGTGAGACGCTTCTTGTAGCCATCTACCAGTCTCTGACGTCGGTCTGAAGAAAGTTTGCCCCACTCCTCAATGCAGAATTCTTTCAGCTGTAAGATGTTCGAGGTGTTTCTTGCATGTACAGCCTATTTCAAGTAACCCCACAGCATCTCAATGGGATTAAGATCTGGGCTTTGACTTGACCATTTCAGGACCCTCCATTTCTTAGTTTTCAGCCAGTCCTTGGTGAATTTACTGGTATGTTTTGGGTCATTATCGTGTTGCAGGGTCCAGTTCTGCTTCAGCTTTAATTTTCGTACAGATGGTTTAACATGATCCTCAAGCACCCTCTGATACACAGTAGAATTCATGGTGGATTATATGACTGTGAGCTGTCCAGGTCCTGCTGCAGCAAAGCAGCCCTAAACCATGACACTTCCATCTCCATGCTTCACAGTTGGTATGAGGTTCTTTTCCTGGAATGCTGTATTTGGTTTACGCCAAACATGTCCTCTGTTCTGGTGTACAAATAATTCAATTTTGGACTCATCTGTCCAAAGAACATTATTTCAGAAGTCCTAGTCTTTGTCTACATTCTCTCTGGCAAACTTCAGTCTGGCCTTGATGTTTCTCTTAGAGAGCAAAGGTTTCCTCCTTGCACACCTCCAATACAAGGTAAACTTGTGCAGTCTCTCTCTGATTGTAGAGACAAGCACTTTCACATCAACATTACCCAGAGCCTGCTGTAGATCCCTGATGACATGTTAGGGTGTTTGGAGACCTCTTTAGCATCTTGCAGTCTGCTCTCGGGGTGAATTTGCCTGGATGACCAGACCTGGGCATGTTAGCAGTTGTTTTGAAAGCCCTCCACTTGTTGACTATTTTCCGGACAGCGGAATGATTGATTTCAAAGTCTTTTGGGATCTTTTAAATACCTTACCAGACTCATAAGCTGCTACAATTTTCTTTCTGCTATCACCATGGTGCTCACTCTCACTTCAACAGTCAGGAGCACACCAAACTAAATGTCTGAGGTTTAAATAGGACAAGACTCATTCAAAATGCTGAGTAACGATCTTCTAATCATGTGCACCTGGTGTGATACACCTGTGTGTGAGTTGAGCCATTTTAAGTGGGAATAAATGTGGGGGTATCCTAACTTTTTCCTCAGTTACAATATGCATTTTTGTAGAATTACATTTACAAAAGATCTTGAAAAGTTTTTCTCCAGTTTTAATTGTGTAGTTATATACCTATAATCTCTCAGTATTGTTAAAATTGAGATTAAATATCTTTATATCCAAAAATGTTACAAAAATACACAGGCTTCATTGGGTGTCCTAACTTTTTCACATGACTGTAGATGAGTGTTTCCTCTCTTTAATTAAGTACAGTGCAGCTTGACAGCGCAATTATTAATGTTCCGTAATAAATCTATTGAACTGAGTGACTAATCAAAAATACGTAAAAGCAACATTTACAGTAGGCAAGTTTTTATTTTAATAATTACAATTTTTCAGACCACAAAATTGAATCATCACCAAGTAAGAGTTACATTCACACAAGAGTTGAATTCCAGGACAGACTCGTTCTGGTAAGGACAAGTTTGCAGATGGCGTTAAATTAGTTTCTTTTTTAGCAAAAATAAGAAAGATAAAATATTAATATGAAGAGGGGGTTCTTGGATAAGTATTTAGCGTAAGGTTTGACGAACGTTACATACAATTCTTCAGTTGTTTTTTTGCAATTTACACCTGACTCTTTTACGATAGTTTCCACATTGTTTTCTGTGATGTTTAATTTCATTTAGATGTTCAAAAATATGTGTTCCGTAAGTCTGAGCTTTATTTTTTCCGGTTTTTCCAATATGTGTGTGTTTTCTTATAGCAAAGCCACATCGAGCTATCTGCTGAATACACCTAGGGAATCGAACCCCTTATTTTAGAGTTGTAGCTTCGTAGACTTACCGCTGTATTAGCAGGCGACATTCTCCGATATAGAAGTGTTTTCATCAATTGAAGTTGATTTTGTAGATGACTTCGTTGTTTTTATTTTCAGTGTGGAAATTGTAGTAATAAAGTTCTCGACTTACTGCCTGCATGTTTTTTTGTATTATTATTGTATTTAGGTTGATACTGTGTTGTTTTTTTTCGTTAGTCGTTTCCGTAATTCATTTTATGTTTTTGCTGACGAGTTTGACGTGAAGAATTGTGGTGGTAATAAAGTTGAAGCTTTCATCTTTAAAATTTGTATCGAGTGTGTGTGTTTTCTACATGTGTCGATTATTTTGAACTTCTTCCAAACAAATGCATTTTTATTGAATTTTAAATTAATTATCGTAGCTATTATTTTTTCAGTAACTCTAATTAATGTATTAAATAACGTTTAGTCAAATGAAGACGGATGGCAAATATCGCCTGTTTAGCACTGAATAGGAAAAAAAGAGCACCAAGTACAAGAAAAGAAACATATACAAGTTTCATTTATAAATGTGCAAAGAAGAAATTTAAGGCAGTAAACAAAATAAGCAAATGAAAAATAAAATAACTGTTAATTGAAAAGAGCGTGAGATTGATGCGATTTTTTAACCATAAACTGAAATTTGTCAGCAAAGAAAGAAATTGATAACAAATATTAGAGGCACAGTGATATCAAAAATATCTTTAATTGAAGGCATTTCGATTTTTTAAACTCCATCTTCAGCGTTAAAACCTCAAAAAGTTACTTCAGACATTCTGACTACAACAAACGACATCAACTATCAAACGAGAAGTTTCTGATACAACCAAAAGAGCACATATTTAAATGGTAACACTATAACGGGTTGTACGGTAAAACATGCGACAGACATGTTTTTAATAATATGATATTCTTAGAGAAAACATCACAGAGAAATAATAAATCAGTTCTTGAAGCGAGGCGAAATAGGATCGGATAAGTTCCAGGCTTCTATTTACAAATTTGTAGATCTTTACTCAAGCTATGACCGATTGTGTTTAGGATTACAGAGCACATCTTATACTGTATGGATCACACACAAACCAAAGATATAATAATGGCACCGAAAACAAAAACTTGTTGTCCAATGCTTCAATCAACCGGGTTTTATTAGCAATGTCATTTATATAAACACTGCAGCTGGTTTCAAAACTAAAGCTGATAGCGAGATAATAGAAGCCTATTGGGCTTCCAATTTAAATACCATTAAACTCTACGAAGTAAATGTAGATCGTGTATTCAGTGATCTTCGACCATTAGTTAGTTCTCTATCAGAAGAATAAATTGTCTCATTTGTGGTTTGAATTATTTTTGTATCCATAATCTTTCTTAATATAATGTATTTATTATGATAATCTTCAACATTTTTGTCGTGTTCTATCTACGTAACATTTTCTTTTCAGTCAATTCTCGTATCACATCTCAATTCTTTTTTTTAATAAAACTTATTTAACCTATTTATGTATAACATTTTAGTGTCCTGTGGTATTGTACAAGGTAAACGAGATACTTGGAACAATCAGTTTTGAGCTAACCAAAATTCGTCCAGGTTATCATGCTGATCTACCATTGCATAACTTCACCTTTTCTTACACTTTGTTCTACTTAGTCTTTTCCTGCCTCTGGTGACGAAAGATATGTTTTGAAAACACTCGACTATAGGATAATTGTTTAATTTCAGTAACATGCAAGGTGCAAGAATAAATATGATACGTTTATTTTTGTTTTTGAATTTTACACAAAACTACATGAAGGCTATCTGCTCTAGCCGTTCCTAATATAGCAGTGTAAGACTAGAGGGAAGGCGTCTAGTCATCACCACCCACCGCCAACTCTTGGGCTACTCTTTTACAAACGAAGAGTGGGATTGACCATAACATTATAACGCCTCCATGGCTGATAGGCCGAGCATGTTTGGTGTGACGGGGATTCTAACTCGCGACCCTTGGATTATGAGTCGAGTGTCTTAACCACCTGGCTGTACCGGGCCTGAATATATACGTGATAACCTACAAAGTCAACATAGTTGATCAATCAGAACAGCACATTGTCTCCCAGTCTGCACTTTCCACCCGATATTCAAATACGATCATCGATACAACTGCTGTGCACGAACATAATTTTAAACTAGCTTCCTCCTTTTAAAGAAAATTTACGAAAAGGAACCGCTATCAACCCAATGTTTATTCTTAGCCGCCACGCCTGCATTTAGGTAAAATACTGTTATAAGCTATATTTTCAATGTTTTAATTTAGATATTAGCAAGAGAGACATAAAATGTTAAAGCAGACCTAGAATACCCTGAATGTTATAGGTGATGGCATGAAAATCTTGAAATTTCGATAATTTTCTAAAAGTGAGACATTTAATATAAATACTAATTGGCTATTCACTTAGCAGGCTAGCAGTGAATCAGAAGTTTTTAATTTTTAGATAGTAGTACCAGTCGTAAATGAAACATTTAGTTTGAATGATGTATTTTGATCAGTGTTCGTTATCACCAATATTCTACTTCTCGATTGATTATATAAAAATTATGCAAGTTTAATTTTGTACTAGTTGTAGTACCTACAGCGAGGAATTTTTGTTTGAACTCCGTTTGAAACTTAGGCCTCATAGTTACAACACTGTAAACGTTTGTAGAAACGTTAAGAAGGAAATACACAAATTTGTTGTCGTTATGTGGAGAAGACTTTGAATTATTTTCATTAAATTATTTAAACTAACCCCCCCAGAAAAAAAACCACGTTTCAACAATACATTCACTGTATAACTTAATCATCAGCCTCAACCTTTCCTAAGTATATACTACAGAAGAACACTCGCTATGACAGAAAAACAATGAACATAAAACTATCGTTACCACTATTACATTTCAGTTAGTAGCGCCTAAGTATGTGAATAACGAGATTCTTTTCTCAAAACTTTAAGACAGTTTAAACATATACAACTAGAAATTTCAAAACTGTTGGGCCTGGCATGGCCAAGCGCGTTAAGGCATGCGCTTCGTAATCTGTGGGTCGCGGGATCGCGCCCGAGTCGCGCCAAACACGCTCCCCTCCCAGCCGTGGGGGCGTTATAATGGGACGGTCAATCCCACTATTCGTTGGTAAAAGAGTAGCCTAAGAGTTGGCGGTGGATGGTGATGACTAGCTGCCTTCCCTCTAGTCTTATACTGCTAAATTAGGGACGGCTAGCACAGATAGCCCTCGAGTAGCTTTGCGCGAAATTCCAAAAACAAACATCATAACTGTTTTTATCCCCAGTCAAGGGTTTAGTTCGGTCTGGTCAGGTAGAACGTTTGACGCCTGATTAATGGAACTGAAGTCAGGTAGAACGTTTGGCGCCTGGTTAGTGGAACTGAAGTCAGGTAGAACGTTTGGCGCCTGGTTAGTGGAACTGACTTTATCTTGCACATTTCCATTTTATTCCACAAAAATGTATTGTACATTGGTTTATCTATCCCTGCTCCTTTTTCAGCATTGGATTTTTTTTATTTCTCCTCAATAGAAATAATTATTTTAGGATAGTCTGGGCTCAAGTTAAAAATAACCTATCAAAAAGTTTAAATCTTTAACATGCCACCCCCCCTTCCCCAACAAAAACACATATACACAAACCCTCATCGTTTTCAGAAAACTCGAAGCAAAGAGAAGGATGCAAGTTATTCTACTATAATTATAAAGATATAACAGAGGGTCCAAACTTTACCATTCTTCAACCTTCAATTTAGTTATAAACGTTAATACCCGTCTTTTAACAATAAAATCATTTAAAAAACTTGGAATTCAGATTATTTCTTTAATATCAAAAGCATAGTATGTGCTTAAATTAATACAAACTCGTATGATGGGACTTTTATGTAAAAACTAACAAGATAAACAACAGGGTTAAAATTTTATAACTCTCCAACGAAAATTTAAGAACTTTTGTTTTATCTGAAAAGAGGAAATTAAAGAAAAATACTTTATCTTGGTTATAGTTTAAGGTATACAATTCAAGGGTTTAATATATTTTGTAAAGAAACGTCTAGCTTATGAATTTTTAGGGTTTCATAATCTTGAGGTGCATGAGAATCAGAATGCCGAAAGAAGATGCATAAATTATTAGATAGTTGGTCAACTTCCCCAGAAATAAAAAGCTTTTCTTTGCAATTTCTACCCATGAGTTCTTTGCAATTTAGAAAATCGTCCTGAACTACATGGGTGATTAACCCTTCGTGTATAAATAGGAGAAATGCAAAAATTCCTGCACCTCTGATATTACTGCATTATAATTATTGACGTACAGAGCGTTTCAGTTAGAGATTCCACCTAATCTATATAAAAGCCAGTGTGTGTCACATCACATTACTCTTAATTTCTCGAAATAGGAAAACTCATAAAAACCAAAATTAATTTATCCAGAAAGAACAGCTTGATTATTGTCGGCTTATCACAATTTTAGTGACTTGAGTGTAAGGTGGCCGTTAGGAAATGTGTTCCGTAAACCTTGTAAGTGCAGTGAGTGTTGGTATGATAAGCCTGAAGTAAAGACTTACATTTTTTACATAGATGACATCCTTGTGATACAGTTACTTACATTTTTTACATAGATGACATCCTTGTGATACAGTTACTTACATTTTTTTCTTCCTGTTTAGTTTTTCTTCTTTCACACGCAAAAATCAACTTTTATTTAAAAAGTCGGAAGATTTCACCATATATTATGACCAGTTGTATTTAGGATTAGAGAGCAGTCCCTATACAATGTTACAAAATGCACTCATTAGAAAGTAAATATTCTGGTAACGCCGAGAAAGAACCCACTGTTGTCCAACACTTTACTCAACCCGATCATTATATTAATGATGTGATTCTCATAAGCACTTAAACTGGTCTCTAAACTAAAGCTGACACATAAATAAAAGAAGCATATTGGATTTATACTTTAAATACCGTTAAACACCGCGAAATAAATCTAGAACCTATGAGTAGCATTTCTGTAACTCAGCGTATAAATGTCCTGCATTTAAAGAGACAGTGACGTCAAGAAAGTTAATTAATGCAGGACTGTAATCCAGATTAAACGTATTTCGTGAAAGAAATTAGTCTAAGAAATAAAGACTTTAAGTAATACTTATTACAATACCGTTACTCTGAAAGTAAAGCTTGTTGTTGAATTCAAAGTTGTTTAGACGTAAAACTGGCAAAATTGGTTATTATTTTGAGGTTTTGATGGTCTGTAACGGATTAGAATAGATTTCAGGATTGCAAGTGTAGAACATTAATGTAAAGGAAAGAAACATCCATTGTACACAAAAGGCTGCTTGAAAAGAAATGACCATTGCATTGATTTTCTCTATAATATTTATAAAGCAAGAATAAAAAGTAAAAGTAAAAAGAATATTTTATGTGGTGATCAACAAAAGCATAAAACTTCTCAGCAGCTATGTTTGTGTTAGAAATTACGTTATTATATTATTAACGTTTTCCAAGAGAGGCCTAATGTAGACTTTATAAATGATTAACTAAATGTGAATGATAATCTTTAACCCTACTTAAGATTTTGAGAAGATAGATAATTCTCTGACTTCTTTCTGTCTATTCTTTTTTTAATTTAATGGTGCCGTTAGAGCTGGCTATTGAATGTTATCGTTATAAATTAACTGTATTAATGGAAGTTATCTGTATACCATAGTTTTAATTTTAAATAAGGTATTTCTTGTTGTTTTCTTAATGCTCTTCTGAAAAATGTTTACTTGTGGTTTGCTCCGGTTTAGCACTACACACTCGATGTAGTACACCACGTGGTAATCAAGAGCAGTTCGAGCTTTTGATACAGCAACCAGATGGTCACGAGGCGCGCCCCACATTGTCAGTGTATTAATGCCACATATATACATCAGTGGCTCAAAAACCTAATGACCTTAATAAAGATAAAAAAAATAAGAAGTGAGCCCTACAGCATTCCAGCTTGTGACGGGAAGAAGTCAAAGACCATATTGTTTAATATTACCAAATCCATTACAGAGAAAAAAAAACAAAAATCCAATGGATTAAAATAAAGGGAGAAGGAATCTTATAATTTGAGAGTCTGTATTAAAATTTCTATGCCAAACGAAGGCAAAACTTTTCTTAATGTCTATAAATACTGTCAGAGTCGCACTGTCAAGATTAAACTCTTGAAACACTATTTCTATTGATTTAATTAGATTATTGGAAGTTTGCGTTGGTTTACGTCAAGGCATCTGAATGGAAAATGACGAGTTATTAGTTTATAAATACCAATTAGCCTTTAGTTATATTTTTCAAGAGGTTTACTAATACTGTTCAAGGGCCCGGCATGGCCAAGTGGGTTAAGGCGTTCGACTCGTAATCCGAGGATCGCGTGTTCGAATCCCCGTTACACCAAACATGCTCGCCCTTTCAGCCGTGGGGGCGTTATAATGTTACGGTCAATCCTGCTATTAATTGGTAAAAGAGTAGCCCAAGAGTTGGCGGCGGTTGATGATGACTAGATGCCTTCCTTCTAGTCTTACACTATAATATTAGGGACGGCTACCTCAGATAGCCCTCGAGTAGCTTTGCGCGAAATTCAAAACAAACCAAACCTTACCGTCGGAGCAAGAACGCATGCATGTTAGTAAACAATTGAACAGTGGATAAGGCGAGATGATACAATAGCAAATTTAATTCTGTATCAGATTTTTTTTGTCTCGTTATGGTTCGTTCCCTGCTGGGACAGCGGTAAGTTTCGAATTTACAACACTAAAATCATGAGTTCGATTCCTTTTGTTGGGCAGAGTAGATAGGCCGATGTGGCTTTGCTATAAGAAAACATGCACAAGTATGGTTCGATCAATAGTGAATATATGAATTTTTTTTTGTTTTTCAAATTAATATTTATAAAATAAATATATAAAAATATGTAAACATAATAAATTTTTACGTTTTATAAATAATATTTATATTGTGATAAAGTTTTTTCCAAAAAATACTGTTATATTTCAATTAGATAATAAAATTATTATTATTAAATGTATATTTTGACCTAAAATGTATTTATATTTTGTGAATAATTTAATAAAATTTAAAACATAAATTTTTGGCCTTTTTTGCGTATTTTAGCCTGACCAGGGTAGGGGTGTCAGGGAGGTCATTTGTATAATAAATATATAAAATCAGTTTTTGTTTAACATTACACTAAACATTTTCATTTCATTGATACCCTCATTTTTGGACTAATCAATTTTTTACCTTTTTCTGTTCTAGGTCTTTTTCGTAGTAAGTTTAAAGATGCTGGGAAAAAGACATGCAAGTGATTGCCACAAAGTCAAATGCTTAGAATGTAAAAAAGTCACGAACAATTACTAAAGACACGCACATATTCCAAGCTATCACAGTGATATGCTGAATACCAGTAGAAGTTCAAAGTTCTCTGAACTCGTGTCAGAATCGCAAAAAAAGATATAAAAGTTTTTTGTTCCGCTCTATCTTTATCATCACTCATGATGAAAATCAAAACTAATGAACAGTCAGTCGAAGTAGAGACTGATTCAAACTCTCAAGAAATAAGTTTACATGACCCAATTTTGACAAAAGTCGAAAGCACTGTTTCAAAAGAGGCACAACGATTTTCAGGAAAAAACTCTTTCGGTAGAGGTGAATTCTTTTATTCGTCCAGTGACAATTCAGAAGATGATCAAAATTACACTATTTGGAAAGAGTAGTCAGCAGGAAAAGTTAGTTATTTTGAATTTGCTGGTCCATAACAACCACAATTTTCCAAATTCCCATCTCGGATTATCTACGGGATTCGCCGATCACTTCAAGCTAAGTGGTATAAAGAACTCCCTTGGGTATCTTTTCATCAAGATTCTGATTCTGCAACTTGTGACACTTGTAAGAAGTTTATTCCAAAATTTGTAAGACATCACATTCGTTAAATGGTCAAAACCAGAAAGATTGCAAAAACTAAAAGTGTAAACCATCAAAATTAAACGATAGCATAAATCCGTTCAAAAGCAACAGAAATTCGTCAGAGCTCTGTACTGGTTCAAGCCAAAAACAAAGGGAAAATGAAGTACAACTGAACAGACTTTTTCTTTCAAAACTGATAGAAACACTCGTATTTTTTGTTAAACAAAACATTACTATCAGAGGTGACCATGAAGATCGTCGTAATATATGTAATTCTTCTGATGTAAAGAGATTGAATTTTCTTGAACGTTGCACCTGCGGAACAAAGATCTTTCATGGTTTAAGAGAAAGTTCACAAAGCTTGTTAGCCGACATAAAGAATGACTAAGTTGGAATATTCAAAATAAAATTTTGAATCCGGTTTCAATGAAAGTGAGAAAATTAATTCAAGTAAAATACAGTGGCTTTTGTTCCGTCATCGCAGATGAACCATGGATGTCAGTCGCGACGAGCAACTTTTTCTCTGCGTTTGCTAAGTTTCAGAAGGTGTCATTAAAGAAAAGATAGGCTTCTTCTTGGCAAAATCAGCGAAAGCCCAGGTCATTTTTGAATTAATCACAGAAAGTTTAGTGCAACAGGATCTCGATCGTTCTTTGATAGTTGACCAAGGATACGGCGGCGCCAGTAACATGAAAGGTGAACATGCTTGGCTTCAAAGTGTAATCAAAACTGTGGCAACAAAATCATTTTATGTCCATTGTTTGTTCACTTGTTTATTTTGCTGTTCATAAAAAACCCTAAAGAAAACTCAATTACTGAGAAATACTCTAGGAACAATAAAATCAATTTATTTTTTGTCGAGGGAAGTTCCAAGCGTCACCAAAATTTTCAGAAAATTTACAAAAGTCACGGAGAGAAAGCCATTGTTCTTCAGGCTCAGAACGAGACCCGCTGGGCATTAAGACATGCCGCAGCGGCGGTCTTGAAGAAACGCATTGAAGCTACAATTCTCGCTCTTTTTAAAATTGTTTCAAACCATCCCAGCATTTCAGCCATGGGTAAAGACCTTTTAGTTTCAATCTGTGACTTAGAATCCATCTTCTCTCTCCTAGTATTAGAAAAAACTTTAAGTGAAACTTCATCTTTGTCAACTTACCTTCATTCATAAAAAATGGATATATTTTTGGCGAGAAAATTTGTTGATGCTACAATCAACAACCTTAAATCACTAGAGACAAAGGAAAGTTTTTTTTCTAATCTATAGGATGAACCCACAAATTTGATGAAAGACATGAAAGAAATAATTAAGGAAGAACAAGATATCAGTTTCAATTCCTCGCCACCGAATACCGACAGAACGTGCCTTAGAAGCTGGATTTGCATCTGCTACTACAGATTTTGATAGTCCAACCTCTTATGCAAGAGACGCCATCTTCTTTCCTAATGTGCAAGGTTTTAAGGAGGAAGTTCAATCTTGTTTCGACGAAAATCGAAATATGCTTTGCGGTCTCTCGTCTGTCATGATGTAACCAGAAAAAAAGATGCTGCAGATGATGTCTCATTACTTTGTGACTTTTATGGGCTGAATGACAATCAGTTGTCTTCAGAAAGAAAGATTATGCTTGATGTTATCGATCAAGAAAAACAAAATCCATATTTGTCTTCGCGATATAATTTGTCAAAGTTGATTTATGAAAATGTCATCTCTCAACTTCTTCTAACTTATTATCAGTTCTTATGAATAATAAGAAAAGTTAAACATTGTCGTAGTCAATTATAACAAAGTGTACACACAATAACAATTCATTTTATTCGCAGTCACCTTTACATGATAGAATATCAGAACTTACCCAACACAGCACCTGTAGATATATATCTTGTCGTTACTTCCTGTTTGTTAAAAGTGTGTCAAGGTAACATAATCGTTATTTTGTTTTCCTTTGATGCGAAACACACGTGTCCTGAAGTTACTACACCGTAGGTAATTTTCACGCACATAAACGCAAAATCACGATAACTGTAGTTGTTAAATTATTTTTGCTTTATGTAATTTTTGTGAACTTGTACAATCTGCATCTTTCCTGAATAAAATAAAATGTTTTCAAGAAATATTTACAAATGTCATTTCACTGACAAAGAATTATCTAGTAATTTGTATGTATAAAACTTAGCTTTCATTTTATTAACATCATTGAAATTTTAGAAAACTTTTTCATTAATAAGTTGTATAAAACCCTAATATCAAGAAAAGTTTGCTATTTATAATTATTATTACACAAATAATTCTTTTTTCTTAATAACATATTATATCGTTATTGTGATTACGCTTCTACCCAAAGCCCTTCATCATTTATTGCCTAAAATTGGTGTAATAAAATAAATCAGAAACACACATTCCATTTGCTATACGAGCAGAAAGAAATGAAACAAACATAAAGAAACTTAGAGGCTGAAATATCAGGTTAAATTTTGAAGTTTTATTGATCAAACAATATTTCAAACATACATATTTCCTCACGTGTATATTAATTGTTGTTAAAAACATTGAGAAAACAATAAAATACAATACAAAGAAATCTACTAGCTGAATCACGATCTAGTGTAATGCTTTATCAGTCTCAAACATTCTACAGCTCTTCGTGAGATGCAGCTAGTCAAACGCACGTACTCTCGTGCGTAATATTGATAATTCAAGTGATAATATGTTGACATTTTAGGGAATGACGTTAAAGAGGCATTTGTACACAACCCGCAGTTGTGCCGTAGTCAATATACTAATTTTCAACACTAACACATTGTATGTACAGAGATGGGTATTACCAACTTGTAACGTTCCACAAGTATCCAGAAACTTAGTTTCCTCACTTCAAAGCAACAAACATCACCTTGTAAGTCTCCTTTACTTTCTTGTGTTAAACGTTCTTTTCTGTCAACACACGATTTTTTCTTTTGCATTAAATTGCTCAAGAAAAACCTTTTGTCAAACAATCCCAAACAGCACATTTATTGGGATATAATTTTCGTTGATGTGAACATGAAGTGGGTATACGTCGAAGTCGAATGGGTTATGCACAGCGATATTCATTTTCCTTGCTGGATTCATTATCTTCCTCAAACATTTAACCAAGGCATATTAGTTACGATTTACATTCCATCCAGAATTATCACTTTTATGATGTTATACGTTTGTTTGCTCTGGAGTCAAATACTACGCATTGTTATCTACTCCACTAATTGTATCTTTCGCAGTTGTATCATTTTACTGACATCAGTTATCACAATCAGTCTCAATGAAAACTTGTTCATTTCGCGCCACACTAGGTCATATTTCTTGTTTCTTCTTACCTTTCTATTACACTATGTAACAAAATTTTTGCTTTTTCTCGTTCCTGGACAGAAAGTGTTATTTCCCAATTACTTATGTCTAAGGTAAATGGAAAAGACCTATTTTTCTCTTCAAACTTTGCTTTTGTGACCTGGGTAATGGAATTTTCAAATTTGCCCATTTTCCAGAACATTTCAAATAGATTCAGTGCTGAGTAGCTGATAGAGAATCTTCTAGAACTTACAAGAATTTTCTAGAACTTTCCATAGTAATATATACATATATAGGGGTTCACCACTTCAGTTTTGTTCTAGCTGCCTAAGTGAACACATAGACCTATTTCATTTTATCAGAGATAGCATCAAGAAGCTGCAAGCATTCTGAAGACGACTTTGCTATATATGTGGCTAATTTATCAACACAAGACCAAAAATTTATTTAGTAACAACATCTGCTAAAATGTGTAAAGCCTAAAAGGCATATTTCGGCATGTCCGTTGGAGATTAAGACAAACCTGGGTACCTTTTTTTTTTTTACCTGCGAGCACTGCAAAAAACTTTAGAAGTTAAGACAGACAGTTTTTGCTTGCTTGAATAGTAAGATTTTATATTATACAAATTTTAGACCTAATCAAATTTAAATATCTTTTAATTAATTTTTAAATTTCCAATAGTATATAAAAATATAACACATAAAATATTTTGTATGAACTTCTTACACATTAGTTGTGGATAAAATAAAGTTATTCTTCATAATAACAATTTTATTTTGCTCTTTTGCATGATGGTACAGAGAAGAAAAGAGGGCCATGAAGTTCGCTATTACAAGAATTTAGCGTGAAACCACTGACCACCCAAGCAATTGCTACTTCTGCATGGTGGACCCTTCCAAACGTTGGGCTAGCAAGAATGCATCTGCTATTATGTATCCGGACCTTCCATCATCCATCGCCTCAGTACCATACTGCCCTTGGCTTTCTGTACCAACTCCGCCAGAAAGAAAGCAACCATCCTCAGAAGAGAGCAGCAAATCAAAAGAGGAGGTGGACGTTGAAGATCCATATTACAATTTTATAGGTGTAGCTGGTGAGAGAAACCCATACTACCCCAACTAAAGAGACCTCAATGACTTTCTCAGAGATCTTGATCTAACAAAGTCTAATGTCGAGCTTTTGACATCTAGGCTCAAGAAGTAGGACTTTTTAGATGAAAGTGTGCAAGTCGCAAGTCAGAGAAACCGTCGGCGACATTTTTCAAGCTTCTTCACTCGTCAGAATGAGCTCTGCTTCTGCCACAATGTATCCAGTCTATGCGAGGCAATTGGAATTACTTGTAGCCCCAACGAGTGGAGTCTCTTCTCTGAGTCTCTTCATTGATATTTCATCCAGAAGTTTCAAAGCTGTGCTGCTCCATAAGGGTAATAAGTATCCGTCTCTTCCCCTGGCTCATTTGGTGCACCTCAAGGAGGAATACAACAGAATCAAGACCTTGCTAGAAGCCTTTAAGTGTGATGAGTATGGCTGGGAGTTTATCGAAGACTTCGAAATGGTGGCATTCTTGATGGGTCTCCAAGGAAGCTTTACTAATTTTCCCTGTTATTTTTGCCTTTGGGGCAGCAGGGACACCGCAGCATACTACAACAGGAAGCACTGACAGCAACGGCGGATCAAGTTCTCTGTGGGGAAGCACAATGTCAAACGTGAGCCACTAGTGGACCTCCAGAAGGTGTTTTTCCCACCACTGCACATAAAATTATGTCTTATGAAACAATTTGTCACAGCTATTGATGAGGAATCTCCTTCGAGGCTTCTTTTCTATGGCCCGGCATGGTTAAGCGTGTTAAGGTGTGCGACTCGTAATCTGAGGGTCGCGGGTTCGCAACCCCGTCGCGCGAAACATGCTCGCCCTTTCAGTCGTAGGGGCGTTATGTGACGGTCAATCCCACTATTCGTTGGTAAAACGTAGCCCAAGAGTTGGCGGTGGGTGGTGATGACTAGCTGCCTTCCCTCTAGTCTTACACTACTAAATTAAGGACGGCTAGCACAGATAGCCTCGAGTAGCTTTGTGCGAAATTCAAAAACAAACATGCAAACAACACTTCTTTCCTAAGCTGTCTGAGGCAAAGGTTAAAGCTGGTGTCATCGTTGGACCACAAAAAGAAAATCCTGGAGTGCACAGAATTCCCCAAAAGCCTCAGTAGAAAGGAAGGAAAAGCTTGGAGTGGTTTTATCGCAGTGGTTCGGGGCTTCTTGGGCAATTACATGCCGAAAATTATGTGGAACTGATTGAGGCTCTGATGAAGAACTACAGCAAAATGGACTGCAGGATGTCCATGAAAGTCCATACTCTTGACGCTCATCTTAATAAATTCAAGGAAAGCATAGGAGCATACTCAGAAGAGCAAGGCAAGCGCTTCCACCAGAATATACTGGACTTTGAACGCAGCTACCAAGGAGCGTACAACGAAAACATGATGGGAGTTTATCTTTGAGAGCTGATACGTGAAAGTGATTTAAATTACAGTCACAAATCTCGAAAAACTGCTCACTTCTAAACATTTTTGTTCAGTTTTATATAAATACATGTAAATCTTGACTCATATGTTGTTTTATTCAGACCTTATATAAATGAAAATGTGCAAATTTGCTCGTTTTTACTTAGAAAATAGGTTAATTTAAAATTTCACTATCCAGGTTACAAAAGCAAAGTTTGAAGGAAATAATGGCCATTTTCTGTACTTTTAGAACATAAGCAATTAAGAAATAACACATACTATCCAGGAACAAAATTTGAGTAACATTGTGTTATCTTAACCTATCTCAGTCCAATTCGACTCCATTAGTATGTTTTATCAAGTAGAAAGGCGCATCTCAATAGTTATCATATTTTTGACCATCCAGATACAAGCAGATCTATTTTAGATTATCGCCATGCTAATTGGACAGCTCTCTCAATCTCGTATTGCTTGTGTAGTTCCACCTTTAAACAACATTTTCTTTAGTCTTGGTCACAAGTTGATTACCACATTTGAATTTCTTATTACTCTACTCGTTCTTTTGCTATTTCATCTTCATATTTCAGACTTATTCAACTGGAAATATTTTGTTTACAGGTGTTTCAGCATTATCGAAATCGTCTTCTATCCAATTATCGTGGTTTGCAATAAACAATTCACAAGTATTTTCAAAATTTTCTTGATCTTGAAAACAGGCTAATTTCTTGCAGATGGTGTTGCATCTATTTTCTGAACTTAAAAGCAGATATTTTTGTTTCATTTCTGGAATTGGTCTTTATGTTCCTAATCAACATTCACTTTACCGTAAAGATGTCAGAGATATCCGTCATCAAACTGGTATTTCTCTCCCTAAACTCACCTCATTTAATTTTGATCAACTGGAGTATTGTTATCTATTTACAACCATTACTGTAAACGATATTCAGCTGTCCCATTGTGGATCTTTATTCTCTTGGCAAAGAATTAGAACTTTGTACTTCACACAGGGTTCTATCCTGTTTTTCGAAGATGGCGACAGCTTTATTATTTTTAAAATCGAACAATCCTTCAGTACGTATTGGATCATATCATTCTTACAGCTAACTAGTTTTTGTAGTAAAATCCTTGAAAAGTTATTGTTTATAGACTTTGTAAATTAAATACAGACTATTGTTTACCCTCCAGTACTCGGGTAGGCTTTCAAACTCAACTTTCATTTCTTGAATCAACTCCTAAAACTTTATGACATCATCTCATATAATTTTAATTCATCTAAACTTTCTTGCACGCTATTGTTTTAACTTGAAAGGTCTTTTGATTCCATGTGGTTTAATGATCCCCCAGTGACACATCGGCATATCTGCAGACTCAAACAGCTAGAAATCGGGTTACGATACCTGTGGTGGGCAGAACACAGATAGCCAGTTGTGTAGTTTTGTGTTAATTTTAAACAATAAATCAGTCATTCAACTATCTAGTACCATGGCTTCATCTATAAACACCACGATATGGCACTTCCACTTATGTTTATTGAGTTCCTACATTCATTTCTTCTTAAACGATGGGTCACTGTCTTCATTGAACGTATTTATTTCTTCTTCTTTTTTTTAGTTTAGTACTGTTACCCCCACTTTATATTTTTCATATAACAATTTGTAAATCTCTGAACTATCTTATTCAATATGTCAATGACACAGTTTTTATTGATACTTGCAAGATAATGGTCACTCTCAACAAAGCCTTCTTGATTTCGGTTCGCCATTAGTACTTTATCAGTAGTACTAGCTAAACCTTTCGTCCAACTTTGCTTTGATCATGCTATGACCAGCACTTTGTCGCTAATGTATTATGGAATTATCATATAGATCGTAAACATATCTACATATCTTGGAGTTACATTTCACAAACATCTTACCTGGGGGATGCACCTAATGGCTCTTGAAAAAAAAAGTATTATCCAAATTCCATGTGCTTTAACAATTGACAGGAAGTTTCAAGAGCTTCTATTCTTTATTCATGTAAAGCCTACATTCGGCCTTCTCCGTCTTGTGGCCATATTGCGTAGCTTTCTATATCTGACACTTTTACCACCTACAACAGATTCTTGAATGACATGCCATTTTGATAGCTTTCGTCATACTATTTAGTCCAACTGAGAAACCTCATGACTGTAGCTCTTTAATACAGAGTCTGATACATCTCATAGATCTTCAACTTTGATATATTCTTTTTATGTTTTTTGGTTTGTATTGATATATTTGGAGACTTTCTCTCTCTTTTTCTCTTTTCCTGCATAATAAATTCTTATCGTCCGTAAAACTTTTGTTAAACCTTTATGTTCTATCCTTGATATCAGATAATCCTCCTTATGAAGATGATCCAATGCACAGCCTGCCAAAGTGTGGCTATTCAAAAGATTAATTGTTATTTCTGTGTTTATAATGTTGAGGTAACACTCTTCATTCTACGTTGTCCTAGAAATTTACATTGTCTACATTCCTGGCATATCAATACAACTCATATAATCACTGTGCTCAGTCATTATTTCGATATCGTTACATCGCAAGACCAAAGAGACGACATGATACTGCTAACCCACCAGAAATGAAATTCCATATCACTTACTTACCATGGTTTTTTTATCTAATTTTCCTACCCAAATAACAGTTATAGTATTAAATAAAAGGCATTTTGGTAATGACGTGTGGAAAATAAAAGATAGATCTATAATGATATCGTTATCCACTTCTGATTTTGTATCTGCAATAGACAAATCAAGTACAGTTTGAAAAATAAACAACTACAGTGAACATGACTTTCATTACAAGTTTTTAGGCCTATTGTTTTTTAACAGTTTGTCAGTTTTTTGCGTCTGAACCACATCTTTTTCTATCACCGAATTATTTAATTGTCATGTGTACATGTACGTAAAAGCAAAGACATTTATTGCATGTGCACAAGCGCTCCTTTCAGTGCTGACTTACAGTAATGCTTACATGACTGGTAACGTTAATAATGTTATAGTATTCTCTCCTCAAATTCGTGAATCAGTTAATCAAATTCCTTGTGTTCGTCATTAGTAAAGCAACGGTAAAGGTCTGACATAGGTCTAGGACAAAAGCACTGATGATAAAAATTAAGTTTTTTGTTCAAGAAGTGAGTTAATTTTGTGCAAACCTTATTTGTTCTCCTACTAGATGTGCCACATGTGGTCTATTGGTTAGATTGCTGAAACTTTTTTCACTGTATTTTTAATAATCTATTCAGTTAAGCAGATTCCTTATAAAATACAAATAACTGTGCTTTCGAGTTGCACTGTACTTAATTAAAAAGTGTGAAAACAGTTACCTACACCATTACACCTATTTATATAGCAAACCACTAATGAAAATGGAATAATCTAGATATAATATCTTTTAACAAAGGAAAAATGTTTATCCTTAAAGTTACTTCTATTTCTTAGTAGTCTGGTAAAAGTCTTCTCTTGAAAGTCTGGGTGTGAACTTGTTACTGTTTGCCGCGGCTCGATTACAGAATATATCGGGAAAATTAAAACTGAAAATTAATAAAATGCCTCTGTACTGACATTATAAAGTTTCCTAATAGAGATTTGTTGTACTCAATACTCTCCCTCCAATCAAGTTTAGTCTTTACCCCTCTTAAATTATGCTTCTTTTTCTTCTCTTCTTTTAATTTTGTCATTTTAGTTTTAATCAAACTTTAATTTTTTGTTTTTAGCATTTCCTTATTACTACTTCTTTTCTCGCCTACATTTTGCCACTCTAGACCTATTTTGTCTATCCACTAAAACAAACTCGGTACATGTTTATAAACCTATTTGAAAAATAAAATAGTTTGTTTCTAGTAAAATTAGGCTGAAAATTTTTTGATAAGTTGTTGTTGTTTTGAAGTTAACCACAAAGCTACACAATGGGCTAGCTGTGCTCCTCCCATCACAGGTATCAAAACCCGGATTCTAGCATTGTAAGTCCGATGACATACGGCAAAAAAGAATATATAGATGATAAAACTATGCATAGATCTTCCCAACATGACTTTTAATATTAAAATTTAATGTTACGCCGTAAAATATACAAATACAAAATAGTTACGAGGTTGGCCAATTCGAACAACCTTGTAACGAGGGTCTGTAATAGTCTGTAATAATTAGAACATGTTTTAACTCAACTTGCTTTTTTTTTGTACATAAGATTGTTTGTTTGTTTGCAGTGAAACAAACCTGATTCTGTACAAAGCTACAGAAAGACTTAGCTTTGCTCTGTCTACCACATTTATCAAAACCTAGGTTTTGGCGTTGTACCACTGGAAGAAGCGCATCGTAAGTTCGTAAATAAGTTCTTTGTTCTTAGTTGCATTACACTGATGCCTATTTTGACATGATTATGATATTACGATAACTAAGCTGCATACCAACAGTCAATAATACAAAACTTCCAAAATAGCGTGTGTGTTTTTCTTATAGCAAAGCCACATTGCACTATCTGCTGAGTCCACCGAGGGGAATCGAAACTCTAATTTTAGCATTGTAAATCCGAAGACTTACCGCTGTCTCAGCAGGGAACTTTTAATACTGGATATGACGTAGGGATGATCTATACAAAACTGGACAATCCTTATATTGTTGTTTGCATTTTCGTTGGCACTGCCATTCCTACATCAATTTACATCTACAAAATGTTTTTTGTATTACTTGTTTTGTGATGTTACTACCCTCGTTGCTAGTTAATGTATTCTATGGATGTGTGTAACAAAATTAATATTATGTAAATTGATTTTTTTTTTACTCCTTCACTTAGTACATTATACAGGGGCTGGCTCACTAAAGAAACTCATTGTATAGTGTACAAAGCATTGAGCATTCTTTACCGTCTCTTAAAAATGACTCGGCATTATTAGGTAAAACAAATAAATGCACAGATGTTGGTGTCAGCAGAATAAGGTTATTTTATTAAGTCTAAATTTACTGAATAGTCATACTCAACAATTCTTTATTATCAGAGACGATGTCTGATATCTATCTACATGGATGTTTATCCTTGTAAAATGTATATAAAAATTCCAAAGCCGACTCAGAACCAAAAACGACCATTATTGGAAAATACTTAAACTTTTATAAATGTTTGGAATTTCATGTCTCTAGATCTGTTGTTTAATCTGTAGAAAATAATATTCTTCAAATAATAAATATGTTTTTATCTGACCTTTTGTGGAAAATCTGTACGCGATGAAGAAAAACTGATATCGTTTCGGATTCAGCGTTCAAGAATTATATGTAAAAATTTCAAGACAATAAAATCACCATAGGCCATTGTACTTAAGTTTCTATTTCAACATTTTTTTAAGAGTAAGACTTACTGTCATACAGATACATATATATATTGTAGTTTCGCTCGAGAACAAACTAATACAAAAATTAAATTCAATGATTCGACACGTTACGCATTATAATTTATCTCGGTCGAGTGTCCGATTTATTATGTTACATATTACGATTTCTAACAGTAGAAAATTTTAATTTCAATTTAGAGGTTAAAATTTAATATCCACCATTATTTTTCGAACAACCTAATAATTCTATACAGATACAGAGATACACTTCACTTGATGGGTAGCTAACTAACTTCTTCACTGACGAAAGTATCTAATGTCCTCGTCTGGAGTTAATTCACTGAAGCTAAAGGATTTGTAATGTTCGATATATATAAACTTTCATACTCAAATATCAGTACTTTTCCAATTAATAAGCGGTTATCAAAATTGTAGCTTCCAATGTTTACAATATACTAACTGCAGCAAACCAACAATATATGTTGTCTCTTGGCGCGTCGATTTATAAACTTTTAGAGTGAGGCTCTCGAAAGCTCAGTTGGCAACACTATTCAAAGATACACTAGTGCTTCTGTAAAACATATATTGTTAATTTTTTACTTGTAAATCTTCTTCAATTTTTAAAAATAGGGGTGAATTTTGCAACACACACTTAACAGTATATTTACATGCATTTCTAAATATATATTAAACTGAAACAAACATAGATATTAAAATAAATATATAACCGTAAACCCGTCACAGACAATTAAGTTATAATTACGAAAGAAAATATACAAGTAGAATTTTTTAATCTAATCCCTTAAGTGAAAGCTATGTTCGTTTCATTTGCATTTATATTTTGCTCTAAAGCACATTACTTAATCCTTTGTTTATATTTGCATTCTATTTTAACAAGCGATCTTTAAGTTAAAAAGAGTGCATTTTAAAACCTCTTTTTCTTTTCTTTTATTTCTTGCAGTTTTTTTCACAATACAGCATATTTTATGTTGAATCAAACGGTATTGAACAATTATGAAAATAATTTGTTATTAATTACGAAGCTATACAATGGACTATCTATGCTATGCCCACTGTGGATATCGAAACCTGATTTTAGCGTTATATGCCCTTCGACTTACTGCAGAGCCAGTGTTGTGAAACAGTTTTGAAAGAAGAAGATCTCATAAATATAGTGTGTGGTTAGTGAGGGCGAATTTTCGCTGAAAACTGGCTTTTGGCAGTCAATTGTCCCAATGCAATTTCACTTTGAACCACTGACGTAAGTATGCCCTGCAATGGCGGGGACGCGAGCACAAAGGGCCTAACTAACATAGGAATTGCCGACAAGGAGAAAGACATACAATTTAATTTATTTGAACTAAAGAGTGATTTCACTATTCTATTAAGTTAATGATGTCAATTGGTCAGAATCGTAACTACAATTATAGGGAAATAAAATTAGGAAGTCCAGTTACATTTTATGTGGGAACTCATCCTTTGAAGTTACACCACTACTGCTTTTCTTTAAAATCTATATGTATTAGAAGTTGTTCATCTAAAGGATTTTACCAATAAGTATTGTATACATACGCCAGGAATTCCTTTCATGAATGAATTTCATTTTGATTGACTCACAAAGGAAGTTACCGATGTTTGACTGCCTCAGCTGCACTTTTCTGCTTTTTTGTAGTCAAGATTGATTTCACAAAATTTATTTATTTCAATTAGCTATGAAATGTGAGGTTAGGGTTTACTGCAGGTTGGGGGTTGTAGTACTTGTCATTTTTCACGGGCTATACAATACATAAATGTCATGCTGATTCATAAATAAATAAAATGTTGACATTTCTCAACGTTATACCAAATAAATAATTAAAGTGCTTGCAATTACGATTCACAATAAAATGTGTGGATTTAATGTACAAACCTTTACTCAGCTCTAATACATAATGTCGGATAACAGAAGCAGAATTATATTGGTTTCGTAAAAGTTAAATTAGAACGTATCTATGTGTAAAAATTGTCATTATGAGTTACTATCTTTATTGATAATATTAATGTGATTATTATGAGTTACTTCATTCATACTTCAGTTTTTTTCCTTGCTAATGTCTTCCTGATTTTTGCTGGATCTAAGCGCAGCATTGTCACAAATGTTAGACTTTTGCCTTTTTTCTACAGAAACTTTAGTAAATTTTTAAAGACAAATTAAGTGAACTTTTGTATAAGCTATATTTAATATGTGTTAGTATTAAAGGAAATAGAAACAAAAACTTTAATTCAGCCTAGAACTGATATGTAGAATGTTTAGTATTTGCCCAAGGGCGAGGGGCGGAGGCTTTAGCGTCGATATAAGCAGCCTCCAATATAATTGGAGGCCTTGAGAATTATGTCTCTCAGGTAGGAATAAATTTCAAAACCTTTTTAAAATACTGAAACGTAACATTTTTAGTTAAGACATAATATATTGTATAAAACAACTATATTTATATTTGTGTGTGAAATTAATGTCACCAGCACTCATAATAATCTAATTTCTTGTTTACAGTGGATATTACTTGTTCATGACAAGCTAGATTTGAATACGTTTTTGTACTAAGGAAAGTAAATATTACATTATATTTATTTGTTATTGTTATATTTTTAATTTCGTGCAAAGCTACTCAAGGGCTATCTGCGCTAGCCATCCCTAATTTAGCAGTGTAAAACTAGAGGGAAGGCAGCTAGTGATCACCACCCACCGCCAACTCTTAGGCTACTCTTTTACAAACGAATAGTGAGATTGAACGTTACATTATAATGCCCCCACGGCTGAAAGAGAGAGCATGTTTGGTGTGGCGAGATTCGAATCCGCGCCCCTTAAATTACGAGTCGAACGTCTGAACCACTTGGCCACGCCGGGGCAATACACTATCTGAAAATGTGTAAAGAACAACACAGTCATTGTCGTCAAATCAACATCTGATTTCTGATACAACAATATCACACGATATCAGTCTTCACATCAATTATAAAAGAATAAATGTCATTCATTTCACTAAAGAGAGCTCAAAGACGTCTTGAAGGTCTCTTTTCTTATACTTTGACTTTTCTAAATTTTGCAAAGGCATTTTAAAACTCTTGTTCTACTAAGCAAGCCTGGGGTAAATTTCATGTACTTTCATCATTTCTGCATCCTTTGTAGTGTGTAAAAAGTAAGCGGTCATCTTTGCTATTATAATACCAATTACTTTTTCCTTTAAATATCGATTTATTAAATCTGTATTTGACTTCTTTTTTTTTAAAATGTCGGCTAAAGACGACCTTAAAATCGCATACTGCAGTTAAAAGGGCAAAAGTGTCACTTTGCGTTTTGGCATTAACCCATTCTGTAAGTTTAAGGAGAATTTGTATTATTTCTGGTGTCTATTTCATAGTGCTTTAAAAACTGCTCACCTACAGCACCATCGATTTTTATTTGTGGTTTTAGTGTCATTTCTTCATCATTTTATATTGTTCTATTTCTTGGAACATAGCATGGCGCTGTGGACTTTCCTTGATAAATTTGTGAAGACTCTGCATTGATCCAAAAGCCTTCCAAAGAAATACATTAGACGACAGTGAGTACTACATTGCAAATCTTGATAATGGAAGTAAATGGCTGTACAATATGCAACATCCTTTTCCTTGTCTTTCATATTGAACATCCTATAGTATGACTGACCAACTAAAGTTTGAAACTACAAGCCAAATTCTTACAGTGTAGATTTTGAAAGACCAAAGAGGGTTTCTTCGGTTGTCGAAACTTCAATGAAAGTTTCTTTTGTTATCCCTACATGTAGATACTTAAGGTATATTGAAACGTGCTCTGTTTCATTTATGTCTGCCAGAACAACGTACGTAACTAAAACCCCGCGGTTTGTATTCTCAAGACGGCTGGTATGGGAATTAGCACTTCAGTTAAAACAAAGTACAGAACAACGTTTCGACCTACATTTCGAATACATTTTTACTTCAAGTAGGTTTCTCGTCATCACAAAATCCTGCACTATTTATTAACTGGCGCAAAAAAAAAAGAAAATCCATTACAAAATTTCCAGTTTTGGTATTCAAAATTCAAACAATTAGAAAAATAAGTGTGATATGTGCAACAATCATTTCTTTATAATAGTAAATAATTTTAAATAAAAGTGCTCTCTTTAAATAAAGTCCCCCGCTGGTACAGTGGTAAGTCTACGGACTTACAAAGCTAAAACCAGGGGTTTGATTCCCCTCGGTAGACTCAGCAGATAACCCGATGTGACTTTACTGTAAGAAACACACACACACACCTTAAATAAGAACACGTCTTTAATTAGGACAATACATGAGAGTTTGTTTTTAATTTTTAAATGAAGTATTGAGAAAGTGAAGTTCTTAAAAACCTGTTATTTTTTAATAAACGGTAGCACTTTAATATATAAAAACGTTACAGTTAATACTACGATTTAGTAATTACTGGACACAAATAGCTGCTCGTACGAGCGGCGTTTCTGCTTGTAACAGAAAATGTCTCGCTATGTGTGGCTTCATTTCTTATTCGTGCCATTATATGATCCAATATTATCTTGATAATGTTATTCGGAACAGGTTTTCATAGCTGACTTCGAAGTTTATTTTTCAGACTAGGTAGGTCATATGATAGTTGGTTCACTAGCTTCAAAAGTTTCTTCAATGTATGTCAGAATTTCACAGACATCTCTATGTGTACCCTGAGGGAATATTTTGTTCTGCTGCTGACATAATTGTTTGGGTTATCACTTGCAAGTGCTTGCAATACTTTCTACTTACGTTCGCTATAAACAGCTTACAGTTTAGATGTTTCATTTTTCTACATAGTTTTTAGATTAACCATTTGGTCGTAGATTCGATATTCTTTTCGCTATGTTTATGCTTCTGTATTTTTTCATATCGTTTCTAGTTGATGAGTAAAAACGAGTTGTTACCAATAAGCTGTCTACAAACAAAAATAAGTAGCCTCATCCTTCGATGTATTATATGATAGCCAAAAATAGTTTTTAAATCATTAAAGCAGAAAAGAGCGTTCATATTGTTCATTTTCGAATTTGCTCTTAATAACTTCTGATAAATTTGTTTGATTAACAGATATTATGAACTTAATGTTTACATTTTCAGGAATGTCAACAATTTCTGAAGCATTTGTGTCAATGATAGAACCCGTTGTCTCGGAAACCTTAAGTGATGACTCATGAAAGGCTGTCAGCTGATCTTTCAGAACTTGATACACCATTTTTTATGTCTGATTTTTTTTCACTTAGTTACAAAAAGAAAGTCGGGTTCTAGTGGATACCCTAGTTTTTCATAACTATCATGTGGATGTACATGACTTAACACTTAAAAATTATTGGATAAGAAAGGATTATCGCGAAAACAGCTGAAGTGTCTGGAATTTATAGTTCACTTGAAAAAAACGAACTGGTCGGAGAATTGGAGACACCTCTCAGATTTCACCTCCCTACTGATGTTAAAAAAAACAACTAAACTCATTTGCAACTGAGTTCTCTCTAGAATGTGGAGAAATGTTTACTTTTCCTTAGGATGTGCTCTGAGAGCAGAAACTTGCTCTCTGTAAATTAATAATAGACGTACAATTTTATGTATCAATTTGAATTCTAAAGGTAGAAAAAAACATAAAAAATGGACTAACAATGAAACATTTCAATTAAAAATATACAAAATATTTAAAAAAGAAGTTATTTTAAAGCATTATTATAATAGTATTTGTTTGTTTGTTTTTGAATTTCGCGCAAAGCTACTCGAGGGCTATCTGCGCTAGCCGTCCCTAAGTTAGCAGTGTAAGACTACAGGGAAGGCAGCTAGTCATCATCACCCACCACCAACTCTTGGGCTACTCTTTTACCAACTAATAGTGGGATTGACCGAAACATTATAACGCTTCCACGGCTGAAAGAGCGAGCATGTTTGGTGCGACGGGGATGCGAACCTGCGATCCTCAGATTACGAGTTGCACGCCTTAACACGCTTGTCCATGCCGGGCCTATTATAATAGGAACAAAAATACAAACAGGTTAAATAAATCGAAGAAAAATGTATTACATATATAATCACAGAGAAACTCACTTTTCAAAACTCATTCTCAGTGTTCAATATTTTCATTTTAAAGCAGAGATTATCTTCACTTCAAATGCTGGAAACATAAAACTGATGATATACCACAATATAGATGTCACAACAGTCTCTGCGCCTGTCAATCACAACTTTTTCTACTACATGTTTTATGCATTTAGTGATTACCAGTGAGTCAGCGAGTAAGCTCAAACTAATTATCAAAACTAACTCGATTTAGGAGCTTTGTTCTATTGGAACAAGTTTGTCACTTAATTAAAGGATAAACTAATCAAATTCAGCTTTTATTTGAACTTAGACCACCGCATAACATTTCTAGACTGACTCTTTGTTATATTAATTCTGTCGCATATTTGTTGGCACATACCTTGCAGACACCAGATTTTACCTATTTCGCTGGGCGTCCAATCTATTAAGAAATACAATTTACACTGTTACATGAGTTAAAGGGATTAGACGAGGGATAGGCGAGAAGAGAAAGTTGATGAAAATATCTTGATAGAAAACACGTTCATGGCTACGCGTGTTATTCAAGTACTTCTTACCAATATTAGTAAATAAAAAATCGCAGTGATTTATATCGGTCAGTTTATCCTATTACTACAAACTTGCATGTCATTTGTCGATATTTAAAATAACTCCATTTGATTATTTTGATTTTTTCTTTCCTACAATTAAAGCGATTGTTTAGTAGCTTGATGGTCAGAAAAACATGCTCGAATTTTCATAGAAAGGACAAATACTCCCCCACCCTCTCCCACACATATCCTGTACGCTTATGGGTGTACCAGAATTTTGGTACCAGTACACCGTACCAGTGAATCATATTATCAAGGTTTATGTTTCAACTAGTCATAATGTTTTTTTTTTTTTGGGAGTTATGTTACATTGTAAAAGATTACTGCACTTCAGGCTCGATACCCAGTCTAGTGGAACACATTCAAGTAATTCAAACTGACAGAATAGGTGATTGCCATGGGAACTGCCTCAGGATCGATCGGCGATGTTCGGTTACCTCACCCTGAAGATGTTTTCAAATCAAACTGATCTGATTGTTTCAGTAATCACGAAACGAACAAACATCACTTGGTTATAAAAGTGGCCATTATAACGTATACATCGAGTCATTCTTATTAATGGAATTGGCAGTCACAATATAACCCCCGCCCGAATGAAGGGGCGAGCATGTTTGGTGCGACGGAGATTCGAACCCGTGACCCTGAGATTACGAACAATTTACATAGCATTCACTACTGAACTTACAATACTATATCAAAATTATAAGTTGTTCATTGGCACGATAGACCACAAGGCATTTTTATTATGGCAGACGACGAGAAGGTAAAATGACAAATAAAACGTGGTATAAAATACCCTATTCAGAGGAAAGAATAGCTGGTCTATGTTTCAGATAAATGGTCTTTTTTCACAACCGGAAAGAAAGCTGTTTAACTGAAGAGATAGAATTACACAAGTGAGTAGCTGCAGAGTCAAATTAACAGTGATAGACGAATGTTGTGTCTATGAGGAAGAGCGTGCAAACATTTGATAATAGAAATAGCCGTGATTTAAAGCAATTTCACAACAAACCACGACAAAAAAATGAAGAACTTACAAAAATAATTAACAAAGTGTCAAACCTCCAAATATATTTAAAACCATATATAAATGTATAAATATAAATCAAATTAGAGGTGATGTAATAAATACACACATTCCTAAAAAAATAATGAAACCATTATATAAAGACAAAACCATAATCGTTTTGTTTTTCGCGCAAAGCTACTCGAGGGCTATCTGCGCTAGCCGTCCCTAATTTAGAAGTGTAAAACAAGAGGGAAGGCAGCTAGTCATCACCACCACCGCCAACGCTTTGGCTACTTTTTCACCAACGAATAGTGGGATTGACCGTAACATTATAAAGCCCACACGGCTGAAATGGTGTGAGAGGGATTCGAACCCGCGACCTTAGGAGTACGAGTCGAACGCTTTAACACGCTTGGCCATGCCGGGGCAACTATAGTTGTAATACACACAAACACATTATTACTAAGCAATATTAAAAAACCAAACAGAATAAAACTAATACTTACAAAAGGATTTTTACTGTAAAATATTCTGTATAAAATCAGTTTTACCATATTTTCATTAACACTTTTTTATAAACCAAAAGTTTAAAGATGAATGTATGTTGGAAAACCGAAGTTTTCCGCTAGCAAAATTTGGATTACAATATCACAATTTCTTTTCTTTGCGAAAATTTAAACAATCGATTTTCATTATTTGAGCTGTCCATATAAACATAGAAAAATATTGAAATTTAGTTTACATGAATTCTATCAAAACAACTGTCCCAATATATTTATATATAACGATTCATTATCTTGTCGTATAACTGCCCCTTCAATAATTATTTCAGTAAAACGAGATGAGTCGCGGATCTAAAATTTAATGGAAGAGTAAATGCTATATATTTAGTATCATTATTAAGCAACATCAAGCAAGGATAAACTTATTGCCATCTAGGGGAGTTTATGTCTATTAAATTTCAACATTTTTCCAGAACAATCTTGTAATTTGTGTATTTTTAAGTATTATTTAAATTTATTTATCACTTTACTAATCAGCAACAGACAAAGATGAAATGAATAACATTTCAGATTTTAAAATATTTTATTATGAATACAAAATCCAGAAGGATTAAGAACTTAGATTAGGGTGACCAGACATAATACGTTAAATACTGAGACAAATTTCATTTACTGGGAGTACCCTTTCCAGTCCAATGGAAAATTTTGAAATATAAACAAAAAAAGTGGTGAGAGTTTTCAGAGTAAATTTATTCGACTATTTGGTTATTTCAGAATTAAAAAAACAACCTTAAGATATCGGAACTCAGAATTTAAACATTTCTTCCATTTTGTGTTTTGTTTTTAGATCATTATTTTAGATAAAAATTTCGTGTCTATGAGATAATAGGTTAACTTGTAAATTATTTTAAAGTGCTGTAATTCGTCTTTACTTATATACATATTTGAGTTTGTTACAGCCCAACATTCTAAAGGGTCATAGTTCTAAAGGGTCGTAAATCCGTAAGCTCAGAATTCCAAAGGGTCAGTATTTCGAAGTTTCATAAATCCGAAGAACTATGTTTTTTTTATTATTTCGTGCGAAGTTACACGAAAACTATCTGTGCTAGTCTTCCCTAGTTTAACAAGATAAAACTAGAGGGAAGGCAACTTGTCATCACTAATCATTTTCATCAATACCTTCTTCAAAAAACTGGATGTAACTTGTTCATTTCGTTCCTTTAGCAATTAATAATACATACTGGTTTTGTTTGTTTTATTTGTGTAGATAGGGTGGAGTGAAAGCAACTGCTCAACACCATCTGCAGCCATCTCTTAGGCTACCCTTTACCAAAGAATAGTGTGATTAATCGTTACGTTATAACGCCCTCATTGCTGAAAGGGCAAACATGTTTGGTTATGAGATACGAATCTGTGACCCACAGGTTGTGAGTCTAGTGCTTTAGCTACCAGGCTCACATATTACCTTTACCCACTTTTGTACCCATCGTTGAAAACTACAGAGTTCTCTTTATCTGATAAATAACACCAATGTGACAATACGTAACCACTTTACTTTCTTTTAGTAGCAAAACACTTTTAGAAAATTAAATAAACAGTTAATTAATAAACAATAACTGATAAACGTCTACATAATCGCATGTTGTTAATAAAAACGCGGTTGAGCTGCTTTCATGTCTTGCATTGTTCTCTAGACGTTTTTATTGTCCTCATTTTTACGTGATTAAAGTTATATGCTGTGACACAAATAACATTGTATAATTATATTTTTATTACGTATCAGATTTTTAACTTATAAATACACTGGCTTTTAGTTTCTCATATTTGTGAAAAATGCTTTTTAAACCTTACTTTACAACAGTTTATTGAGTATCTTAGTTCAGTGAATGTCACAGGTTCGAATCTCTCTTCCGCCAAACATACTCGCCTTTCAGCCATGAGGGCGTTGTATAGCGACAATAGATCCTACTATTCGTTGGTAAAAGAGTAGCCCACGAGATGGCGGTGAGCGGTGATAATTAGCTGTCTTCCTCCAAGTTTTTCACTGTTAAATTAAGGATGGGTAGCACAAATAGTTTTTGTGTAGCGAAATTCTAAACCAAAAAACCTTATCGTTCAACGTTCTATGGAAATAGATTTGCAGTATTACTCGAAATTTAGTAATAAAATAAGAATTGTCTTTGCTGTCAGCAAAGTTATACAAACTCTACAAAAAGAAAAGTAGTAACATGTATAAAAATATGTGAACTTCAGATCAGCCACTAAATCAAGTGTATTAGAACACGTCCTAGGAGAGGGTAACATTATCATTCATTCTAATTTGTTTAAGATCATTTCGGTGCCAGTGATGAACAAAGCCTCTATTGAAAAGTCTTGATTCACAAACTGAGATCTGAAATTAATTAGTTAGTAAAAATATCGTATCTACAAAGTTATGAAATATTTTGGGAATTGACATAAAAATATACATGCATCAAACGGCAATTGTGTCCATGGAAAAATCAATGAAGTTTTAAAATGTTATAAGTGAAATATGATTTTCTAATGATTAAAAATATAATTTATATATGTGAACGCATGTTATGAGAAATCCTGCGTTAGGTTTTATCATATACGTTGACCAGTTTGAATAAAAGTAAGAGTAGAGAAGACTGATTGTGGAATTCTGGCTGTTTGGGAGGGCACTCGACTCGTAATATGAGGGTCACGGGTTTGAATCCCCGTCACACCAAACATACTCACCCTTTCAGTCGTGGAGGCGTTATAAAGTGACGGTCAATCCCACTATTCGTTGGTAAAAGAGTAGCGCAAGAGTTGGCGGTGGGTGGTGATGACTAACTGCCTTTCCTCAAGTCTTACACTGCTAAATTAGGGACGGCTAGCAGAGATAGCCCTCAAGTAGCTCGCTGCGAAATTCCAAAACAAACAAACAATCCTCTAGTTTTACACTGCAAAATTATGGACGGTTATCACAACTAGCATTATGTTTTCACTAGGCGAACCAATCAATGAATGTTCATATCTTTTCAAGTTTTGGATAAACTCGGTAAAGAAAGGCCTTCAATTATTAACTGTAATTTTCCATAATGTGACTGTTTTACTTCTGAGTAGCACAGGTGTTATAATATGCAACTATTTATGTTTGAATTTACTAAGAAAAACTGCTTTCAACGACACGTGATTTTCCATGAAGTACTTCAGGCAAAGGTAACTCCAGTTTTGGATTTATGAAAACTGTTAGCAGTATCAGCTAATTCATCTCAGTGATCAATATTAATAACAGTAATTATCATACAAGTGAAAGAGTTTTACATACCTAAACATTTTTTGTTGGATTTTAAAAGTTGTTCTTTATCATATTTCACAGCGAGAAGTACTTGTCATGTCTTTCTCCTTCATTTGGTCCTCTCAAAGTTTCCAATAAGTAATTTCAAGTATTTTTGGCTCACTGTTACTGTTACTTCAATGACGCTGATCACTGCATAATGAACAGGATATGGACGTTCAATGAGTGGAGTTGTTCTTACAATATTTAAAGATACTCCTTCTGCACTTTTGTATTGTTGAGCTTGGTGATACTTTATCATAAAAGTGTATTATTGCAATGTAAATAATTAACATGCAATCATAAGTTCTGCTTATAACTTTGTTCCTGTCTAACAGTCGTTGTTGTCTGAATTGATATTTAGTCACTTTGCAACTAGGGAGAGTCAAGTTCTCATTGGAACACTTTCCTCCTCCTTTACTGTTATTAAAATAAGTCAAATGCTACTAATAGTATTAGTTAATCAGGTTTATATTAACGCATTACATTTTATAAACGATAACTTATCTTCAAGTTTGTCAGGGCTATTCAACAATCGTGTGTATGTGTGTGATCTTAATCGGAGTTTAGGTCTTAGAGACCTGGGAGGGTCAGATACATTTGACCTCTTCCTCCTTCCTGTTTGATGATAACTGGTTTTTGGATAATATTATGTAATTAGTACATGATGGTCAGAGTATCCTGCACTTACACCGTTCCCTTTCAGGGCAATGTCTATGTATTTACTTGCAGTAATATTCATGTGAATAATCGCATTTTCTCTTTATTCATTATTGCGAAAGTCCTACACACGGCGAGCAGTTCCATATGTATATTCAAATTTTTATTACTTTTACTTATTCCACGAGAGCATTACGCATACATACTCTATTAATGCTGTCGTAGCAGCTTAAAACTAGTGTTGATTTCTTAATGTATGGTAGTCTTATTAAGTATTTATTTCTAATGTAAATATCAACAGGTGAGAGGAACTTAAGTTTATCTTCATCATGTGTGCAGGAGTGACCTAATCCGCATAGCAGGTCATTTTCATGCTCGCCCTTTCAGCCGAGGGGCCGTTATAATGTGACGCTCAATCCCACTATTCGCTGGTAAAAGAGTAGCCCAAGAGTTGGCGGTGGGTGGTGATGACTAGCTGCCTTCCCTCTAGTCTTACACTGCTAAATTAGAGACGGCTAGCACAGATAGCCCTCGTGTAGCTTTGTGCGAAATTAAAAAACAAACAAACAAACAAACAATAATCCACGTTAATTTAGAATCATAGGTTAATCCTAGAATTTTGGTTGAGGTTATTCTTTAGAGATGTCCATTCTCATACAACTCAGGTGGATTTTTTTGTGTTTAATTTGCTTTGTAAATACCTTTTGGGGACGTTTATCTTACTTAGTTCAGTATTTTTGGCAAGATTCCCCAATATAATTTAAATGGGATATAAATTTGTCTTTGCTATTGGTAATATCAGCGCACTCTTCCAGACTGCAACACCATCGGTGGCCCGGCATGGCCAGGCGGGTTAAGGCATTCGACTCGTAATCTGAGGGTCGCGGGTTCGAATCCCCGTCGCACCAAACATGCTCGCTCTAAAATTAGTGGTTCGATTCCCTTCGATGTGCTCAGCAGATAGCACGATGTGGCTTTGTTATAAGTAAACACACACAAACACACACTGTAGCGTGTGTGAGTCTTTAAAATCCATTTTGAGTTTCTAGTAATTTTGAAGTCGTTGAGAGTTTATTGCTAATTATTCATTCTAAATATTTTTCATATGCAGTTGATCAGCTTGATCGAATGATAATTGTTTGGTTTATAAACGGTTTGTTTTGGTTTGAATTTTGAGAAAAGCCATCCCTAATTTAGCAATGTAAGACTAGAGGGAAGGCAGCTAGTTCTCACCACCCACTGCCAAGTCTTGAGCTACTCTTTTACCAACGAATAGTGAGATTGACAGTCACATTATAACGCCCCACGTGTGAAAGGGCGAACATGTTTGGTGTGACGAGGATTCGAATCCGTGACCATCAGATTACGAATCGAGTGCTTTAACCACCTTGCCTTTTCGTGCCCTTTGTATATTTACGGGCTTTTCATCTTTGTGGAACATTAAATTGATTCCTTTCTTCCAAATAACTGGGATATATCTTCAATTTAAAGATAATTTAAAAAGGGCTGCCAGGTATTCAAACAAGCTCTGACTGCCTCGTTTGAGGAAAATAGTGTGAGTGCCATCTTCTCCTTGAGTATTGATTGTTTGTATAACATTTGTTTCTGTTACTATTTTTGTCAGTTGGTACGCTATCGGATTATTATTTTGATCGTTTTCTGTTTGTCTGTAGCCTATATTAGCTAGCAGTTATGGTATTTACATGTTCTTGTTTTCTATTATATATTTATTTTTCTTTTTGGAAATGTTTGTTCATGCTGGTTCATGGTGAGTCTGAATGATATGTCTCAACAATCGTTTTTATGCTACACCGTACATTTGAATTGCAAGTCTCTGGCAACGGTAGTGAAAACAGAAAAATTATTTGAAACGCTGTTTTAAATACCTTTAATTTAAAATCTGTAATGAACTAATAAATATGAATGTCAAAATATTTCCAGTTTAATATTTATTTGTTTTTTAAATCAGGAAGTTAAGCTCTTTAATTCAATTTTTTTCTAGTTTTCGGCATTTAACAAGTAATATATTTTTCGTATTGGATATAAATAATATTTTAAACAGATATTTGTCTGTCATTATGATTCTTCCCAACCAACAACTTTTAATATTAAAAGTAATAGTATCTAAGAAGTAATCTGTAATAGACAAAAGATAAATCTTAGGTCAATCTTTTGCACGCACATCTCTGATTTGAAATAGACTAATTAAGAGAAATAGAACATCTGTAGTCACACTTATAGTTTATGATAAACATTCGACAAACTGTTTCAGTTATCTCAGCAGCTAACAGCGTTTAACAATTTGCACAATATTTTTCTTACACATAAAACTCATATTTCAGATAAATTTATGTTACCATCAAAGTTTCACCCGGCTGAAATGTTCTTGTATAGAACAAGAGAGTTTCGCATACTTAAAACTGGAAATTCATAATATAACAGTTAGGTGGAAACTGATAAAATATCTGAATTTTATGACAATAAAAGCAAGTGATCAACCGAAACACAAAAAATATTTTCTTTCATAACACTTATTCCCGTCACATTATATCTGGATAGCTTTGCGAGTTCTTTTAAACCGTAACCAACACTATTAAATAATTTTCCATGAAACACATATGATGGTCAGGGCAAAATAATAATAATAATAACGTTCCGAAAACTGATTAATTACAAATAGATTAGTACTCAAAGAAGAATTTTATTATCATTATTCACATAAAAAGATTTGTTTGTTTTTGAATTTCGCGTAAAGCTACTCAAGGGCTATCTGCGCTAGTTGTCCCTAATTTAGCAGTGTAAGACTAGAGAGAAGGCTGTTAGTCATCATCACCCCACTAACTCTTGGGCTACTCTTTTACCAACGAGTAGTGGGATTGACTGTAACATTATAACGCCCCTACGGCTGAAAGGGCGAGCATGTTTGGTGCGACGGGGATTTGAACCCACGACTCTCAGATTACGAGTCGAACGCATTAATCCACCTGGCCATGCCACGCCCCACATAAAAAAGACAGAAACAACATATCTTACATTAAAATTGAAAAATATAGTTTATTTGTCCGAAAGTTTAAGAGCAAAGGTAAACAGATGTTGCCTGAAACTGTCTCCTCTGATTTTGAACTTACAGACAAGAGAAAAGACAACTAATCGTACCCCAAGTCACGCAGATGTATGTTTGCAGACTATCACCGCTAGAAAGTTGGTTTTGATATCCGTAGTGGGCAGGGCATAGATAACTCATTATGTAGCTTTGTGGTTAATTCTAAAGAAACAAACAATACCTTTCACCGCCGTCTGTTGAGATACTACTCTTATAGGCCAAAGTCCGAGCTTCCGAAAAACTTCCGTCGAACTTAGTAAAAGCTCTCGGCATTAATACTCGTTCAGTTAACAAGAGCAAATACAACGTTGGTACAACAGAGTCAGTTTTGTTTGTTCTATGTTAAAATGGACAGGTAGATAAATGTTGTTAACAAGTATGACAGAAATCCTGAGCGATGTTCTGATTGCATTAACCCAATGGTTTCCAAATTGGCAAGTTGCTTAGGGTGTCGAGAGAGTTTCGCTAAACGAAGAATGATTAAGTCAATAAAAAATTTTAACAATACATATATATATATGTATATTGCGTGTTGCTATAAACATTCTGCGAAAATTACGGTAAGTGGGCTAAGATGTTGTCAGTGGTAAAAATTTGGAAACTACTAGACTACGTCTGATAAAGCAAGGGCAGTAAATAATAAATCTATTCAGTTACGTAAATTGTGAGTTATAAAACAAAATAAATCCACGTGAATTAATTTATGAAATAAAATTTGCTTTACTTCAGTGAAAAATGTATTTTAAATCATTGCTGTTTTTAGGTATATAATTCATATTTACATTAAATTAACTTTAGTTTATGAAATGATCATGAAAAAATAATGAAGTATTAAAACATTCTATAAGATGTCGCTGTCGCCCTTTCAGAGAAAATGTGTGAAACTGTCGAAGAGAAATCGATTTTGAGGTTTGTTTTTGTATTTTCAATTTTTCTTTTAATGTCTAAGCTGTAACGTTAGACTGAGTTTAGTGTGACTTAAATTTAAGAAAGTTTGTAAATTTATAAACAATACGTGGTACATAATAATAATTATAGACATTGTAAACATCGACTGATTAAATTAATAACCTGGTCATGCATGTGACAGAGCTATCGTTTAAAGTCAGGAGGTTTTTTGTTAATCGTCATGTTTTCGGAACAAAATGTAATAACTTAGAAGTGTTTGCGTGTAATTTGCTGTTATTTTACCAAATGCTAGCCATATATTGTTTAAGTAATGCTTCTTTTGCCATGTATTTAAATAAACAAAGGAATTGAGTGCGTGAAATTTATTATCATCTATTACATGTCAATGCATATCACAATATCATCTATCTTATAAGCACTGATCACTAATCCATCAAAGACGTATTTGCATACTGGTCTTTGTCAGTGGTTCAAGTAGTCTTGGCAGCCCTTACAATGTCAGTTCTTGGATTGTACTAGAAACTATCACAATGGTTGTTAATTTTTACACTGAGGAGACTACGAATGGTCTTTTCATCTAGGTCAGTGGTTCCCATCCTTTGTTATGCCCCACACCCTAAAAAATTTTAACATGTTCTCACATTCCCTCACAATAATTATTTATTTAAGAATAAAGGTGAAGGTGGCCAAAACAAATGTTATCTTGCACCCCCTGGTACACTATCTCGCACCCCTTGTTGGGAACAACTGATCTAGGTTGTCTCTGGAATTGGTTTGGATTTTCCTCAGGATAGAAAATGCCCTCTCAGTGTCAGCAGTTGAATGGGGCAGAGTCAGCATCACCTTGCTCAACTGGCAAAGAAGGCCATACTGCATCTTTCCACCTGGTAACTTAAGCTTTCTCGTGGAATTCCAAAACTAAGTCAAGATGGTGTACTAGTCATCAAATTTAGGGAGGTCAGCATTTGAAGTAAGGATGTAGTCTTTTACTTGATCTTCCAATGGGCTGTTTTTTTTCTAAAGAGACTGGCATAAAATCATTAAATAGATTGGCAACTGTAAAGCAAAAATCAAAAGATTACAAAGAGTTCCACATGTACTTGAAAAATACCAATGTTATAGTACTTTCATAGGAACTCATATTCTTTTTGTTAAATAAAAAACAAAAAGTATTCAAGCTTACCATCTTCTGTAGTAATTTTTGTCTCTAGTCTTTGGATTCAGGTATAAGAGGGCCTGTAGTACTGGGTCCTTGAATGGAAACTTTTCTATTCCAGTGGACATGTTTGTTCATTCTGATTCATGGTAAGTCTGGAAGATATTCCTCAATTGTTTTTGATCTACATGGTACACTTGAATTGCAAGCAAAAAAAAGGATTCATCTTTAACTTAAATTCAATGTCTTTTGTTTTAAAACTTTGTAAAATCATAAAAATTGACAACTGTACATATCTTATGTAAAATAATTTCTACTTACTTAAATTATGATGAATAATTATATTTGATACTTTTATACTTTTAACTTTCAAATTCTTAACACTGCTTTTTTATTAAACTACAATACATACCTGAAGAATTTGCTGGCTACAGTTGAGGAAAGCTCATAATTCTCCTTGAAGTACTCTCTGGCTGTTCAACCAATGGCAATTTGTCATTATCCAGCTTTTTGTCTGTCAGTTTGTAGTCAACTTTTGTGATATCATCCTTCTCTATGATTGCTTTGGCATTGACAAGTCTGCCCATCAGTTTGCATAATAGGCAGATTATCTCTGTGTGCAGGAAGCTAACCTTAAATAATTAACAGACATTATAAATAACATGAATTAATTTATCAGTTTTCAAATTACCATGTAATTCATTATTCACATGTAATCTTACTTGGAACATAACATTTAAATTATTGAGAACTGGAATGATCAAATTCAAGAAGGGATAGTAAAGTAAAGCCACATCTCCACTCAGTAGAAACTTGGTACAGCACATTACACGGCCATGTTCCTCCATGTCTGGGTGACTCTAGAAATAGGAATGCAGTGCTGGCTACTGTTGAAGCTACCTGGTTCCACAGTGCTTCAACAGCTTCATTAGTTCTGTATCGGTCCTGGAAACTGCTGCACTCCTCTTTGTGCTTGGAACTGAAAATACACATACTATTAACACAACATTCCACACTTAGTCTGATAAAAAGAAAGCAATTTGAAACCTTTTAATTTCCTCTTTTTCATATTTTTCTTTATTGTAAACTCTTAGAATATTTTATTGATATATTTATGATAAAAAAAGACATGAACTAGGAGGTCATCAACTAGTAGTGGAAATGTATTCTCACTCAGCCTTTTGGGTGCAGATGTAGGCTAGGTGGCATACACAGCCGACATTGAACACATTAGGGTTCATCTCTTGTGTTCTTATTAGAATGCTTTTGTTTTCCCCACCATGATGTTACAATTATCCTATGAGAAGCCTACACAGTGGTCCATGGAATATCTATCACTAAAATCAAGATTAAAAAGTTAAGTATCTGATGTTAAGACTTCTTAATGTTTACATCATAATTGTAATTTTATGATGAAATAATGAAAATTGTTACAAAGTATCTTGGTGAACTGACATGGTCAAAAGAATAGAGGTTGAATTTCTAATTAAATTATCAAAAACTAGCTTGATATACTTACATGAATACCTTATTTAGGCATACAGAGATATTCTCGCTGGTGCCAACGTTGCATGTCGGTATCCTAACGAAGTGAGTGCATCTGGTTGTGCATACGCACAAGTATATTTAGCTTGCTGTTGTCACTTTTGTCATTGCTCTCCTTGATCGTGATGGAAAACTTTTCATTATGTCCCAGTGTCGTATTAATGCCTGTGTAATATGTGGGTCATCTTGGTCCTCTTGCAGGAAAACATTTATGCCTTGGAAGAATCTGGAAACATCACTTTCACAAGTTACGTGAAATGGTCCACTATGGTGAAGAGAAGGTTGTGCTCAACAATGAAGTTGGCAAACAGAATCTCAGAAAGGGCTACTTTGTCCACATTACTGTTGTTTCTGCCAAACATTGAGATCAAGCAATGATGGAGCTGATGACACAGCATCATGCTTATGTTTGTGGGATGGGGTCTGGGTGTGTCTAGTGTCATCATTCCTGCCACCATAACAAATCCTGAAGTTAAGTTTACAGAAATTACAATGGGCATAGTCTGTCCCCTTCTCAATTGATGTATACTACCTAAGAGGAGATAAAATAAGTTTTATTTATAGTTAGTATGTATAAAATAATACAACAAAACTCATACAAGCTTTTAACCAACAAACATTAAAAGTAAAACAAAATCACCTGAATTTCATTATCCGTGCTTTATTGAATTTGCTGCTGAAGTACTCCATCTGTTTAGCAGGTGACAATTCTGAAGAAGGAGATAACACACTTTTAGGCATCTTGAAAATTCATTGATGTCCTATTGTTAAATAAACACAGGTGTACACACACCACCAACTGCAGATTGCATGTGCAGACACTGATGTGGATGATTTTGCGAAGGTATGTGCTGTTAGGGATTTGTATTAATTTGTTGGAAAACTCAGTGTGATCCCATTACTATGGAAAGTTCTAAAAAATTCTAAAAGGTTTTTGAAAATTCTTGTAAGCTCTACAACATTCTAGAAAGTTCTCTATCAGCTACTCAGCACTAAGTCTACCTGGATGTTCTGGAAAATGGGCAGATTTGAAAATTTCATTACCCAGGTATCAAAAGCAAACTTTGAAGAGAAAAATAGGGTTTTTTTTCATTTACGTTAGGCATAAGCAATTGGGAAATAACACTTTCTTCCCAGAAACAAAAAAAAAAGTAAAAATTTTGTTACATAGTGTAATAATCACACAGGTATGGGTTATTCCATGTCAAATCATCCAGAGGGCTGCAGAGGACCCCTACAGAATGCCTTGAAAAAATTCACATGTGCTCATCTACCCATGTAATGAAAAATTGCCAAAAATTAGATCAATATTTCTAATAGTTTCTGATATGCAGCCCTGTAAAATTTAATTTTTTTTATATTTGGCAACTTCATTTTCAGGCAACTTTAGCATCTTTAAGCTGCAAGAGTAATGGTGGTAGAAAGCTGAAATTTGCTACACTGACTGAATTAATCTCACAGATTAAAAAAAGAACCAACAGATGTAGAATTTGACAATGGTTAATCATTAGTTATCTTACATTCATGTATAAATAAAGCTAACAAAGTGAATTATCTCATCAAATGTAAATTCAAAAACAACAGCAATATAATAATACTACAATGATACGATGAACTAAAAAGTTGCTTTTTCAGAGATAAAGAAGAAAAGAAAGAATGTTCATGTATATGTGTTTCTGAATGTATATGACCTGTAGTAATTAAAAATGTTATTTTAAAAACTATAAAGTGTAATTTATGTAATAAACCAATTTAGTGCAGTAGTGAGTAGATACAAAACTGTCAAAAGTAGCTAAACCAGACATTAAAATTATCACTCCAATACACATAATAGCTAGAAACAGCAATTAAATTATCAGACTGTAAGAAGTATTTGAGAGGTCAAATATTTTTGATTTGAATAAATAATGTCATTTAAAAATCTGATTTAATAAAAGATGCTTAGATGAGAAGATGCTACCACATAGGAACATATAAAAGGACAGACAAGAATATGGAATTAGTTACAATATCACCATTGGCAAAACTAACAAATAATCTAAGAAAACAAAATGTTAGTGATGTGTTCTTTTAGCTGAAAAACAATCTTTTTTTTATTTCTGTATGTATTAAATAATGATATTAAAAAAACTTGAAAACATTGATATTGATAGATAATGTGTTGGGTTATAGTGGTAATTACCTAATTAATAGAACACAAAATGAAAATTTTTTTTGTTGAAGACTGTGAGATGTCTCAGCTAGCTTTTAGAATTTTTAACCACAGTATAACAGCTCATAGAATGGCTTCAAGTTTGTTTGTTTTTTATTCAAGTACGAACTTTTAGTTCATAGCTCCATCATCTCTTGACAGATTTTGAGTTTTAATTAAAATTTTTGTACTTGGGATGGCCTCCCTTTTGATTGATGCATTTGACTGTGCATGAGGTCTCATATTAATTTACTTTAATCCTGCCCAAAAGAATTTTAAATTTGAGAGTGGGCTGGTGAGTAGTAAAATTGAATTGGGTATATGCTCATTCTACGTACATTATCGCTAGTGCACAAAAAGGTGTCGTGGCATAAATTACTCTAATCCTGCATTAAAGAATTTCAAGTGCACATCTATTGAGAATTTCCTTTTGTTTTTTTCTGTATGTTTTTAAAAAAGGATATTAGCAATATTCATTACCCTGAGCATTTTAAGAGAAACATAATTGACCAAAATTACATAGAAATTAATCCTTGATACTAAATTAAAAGGTTAAAAGTAGATAAAGAACAGCTACCAGAGTTTTTCTCTGGGTTTCAAAGAAAGCCTAAGATCAGTTCTATAAACTTGTTACTTTTATTTTTGGTAGGTAAATAGGTAGTGGGTAGATATTCAAGAATTGGAGAGTTTGTAATGATACCCATACTTTTAAAAGGGGTACTAAATAATATCCTAGGAGATATGGGCCAGCTGCCCTTTCTTTCATAATGAAATATATTATGAAGTCAATACAAGTTCACCAAAACAAAATCTTGCCTTACTAATCTGTTACTATTTTTAACATTTTGACAAGAAAATGAAAAATGTGCAGACTTTGTGTATTTCTGTATTCAAAAAGCATTGGATAATGTTCCATACAAAATTTTAAGAAAATCACCTTGCTAGAAGTTTTGGAAAGACTAGTTCATTGGGTTGTAGATTATTAGATGGAAGAAAGCAAAAGTTATTATTAATGGAATCTATTAAACCTGAACCCTTGTTATTAGTGGAATGCTGTAGTGTTCAGTAGTTGGTATTTTGCTTTTGCATTAAAGATATTGATAGTAGTTACTAATTTAGTAGTCTGCTGATGACAATAACCACAGGATATTTCTAGCTGTGTTGAGAGTGTTGATATATTGCAGAATAACTGGGTAACTTGACGAGTTGAACAGATATATTTTGTAAATGTCCTTTATTTATGTTAAGTGTGAAGTAATGAATTTGAGTTGTTACAACAAAAATTTAAAGACAAAAGAGGCTCTGTTGGCTCATGTCCCATCCACTAAACTAAATCTTAAAGCAAAAACATGTATATAAATCCATTTTATAAACTCTAGATTCATTATAACAGTCGTGTATGAAAACAACCAATTCCAAAGGTCAAGAACCCTGTTATAATAATATAAATGTCCTGGCTGAAGATTGCCACTATCCAACAAAAACTTTTTGTGCCCCATACCCTACAGTTCTCACCATTACATAAAAAGAAAAAAAAAAAGATGCTAGAGCATAATCAGTTCCTTTAAAAACTTCAGTCATATCCCTTCTAACTTCTTTTTTGAAGAGATCTTAACATGCCCTTTTATAACAACCTTTCCATCCTGGCAGAACTACTCTGAACATTTTTTCAATTATTCAGTGCCCTTCCTAGGTAGTAAGCCCAGGAATGAACAGTTTTCCAAATGATGTCTTACCAGTTATCTATTTAATGAAATTTTAACCTTCTTTAGATGTATGTTCAATACTTCTGTCAATATAACCAAAAATCCTATTTGCCCTACCATTAGCAATAGCTTGGATGGCTTCAGAGACTAATCAACCAAAATGACAAAAAATTTTCTTGTATAATATTGTTAAGATTATTCCTATCAAAATTATACGTATCATTTAACTTACAGTAACCCACGTTCATTATTTTGTTATAATTTAATACCATCTGTCAAATAATCCAAATTGTTATTTTCAAAGCAGTGGCACGTCCTCACAGTCAGCAACACCCAAAACCTTATCAGCAGATTTAAGCACTTTATTAACCATTCCTCCATCTGTGTCATTAATGTAAACCTAAAAAAAAGTAAAAGTCCTATTACTGACTCTTAGGCACTACACTTGAGACATTAATCCTGTGTGACTTACTCCATTTATAAAAACTCACCATTTTCTTCCATCCAGCTATTTTTATTTCTAATGAGCTAACTTATCTGACACTTTTGGAGACAAAGTACCTTTTATGTAACATTTTGTAAAATGCTACTTGAAAAAAAAAGTTTCCAAATCCACACTTTTGTCTTCATTTACATAAGGTATAACCTCTCCAAATAATGTTCACACTGTTAGCAAGGTAAAATTTTCCAATAATGAAAACATACCTATTAAACAAATTTTTAGCTTGTACCACACATTTGATGCAAGTGGGAATCCACTCAATAGCACGACTGAAGAAAAGACATGTTGGTGAATGTCATTCAAGCTGCTGAAGTACTATTCTGTTGCTGTTAGTAAAGCTAATATAATTTGAGATATGCTTATTGATTACAAGTCAAAATACTTCATTCCCTTTATAAACAATCATTAATTAATAATAACTTAAATAAAATACTGTGTACAGTTGTTATCATTATTTAAGAAATGATATTCACTTATTGAAAAAGTTTCAAATGAGGGCCACTATTGAAAAGATTTTAGAGTTATAGAGATAAGTTAAAATATATTCTTTTAAGAAAATGAGAGTAAAACCTTATCTTATTAAAGACCTCTGATTATGTTGTACTATATTCTGAAGAAAATGAAAAGTGGAATTCTGACACAGTACATTACCTCTGCCCACACACATATAGCTATTTTCATGAAAAATGTTTTTCCACGACACAAACTTCACACTCCCACATATTTCGTGAGTATAATGGTTCAACTGCATTTTGTGACAACCTTCTACCAATAGGAGTGTGACAGACTGTCCTATTGGAATTATATTTTTTGTATAAGAAAATTATAACTTCCAATATGGTGCATTACCTCCACTCACATATATAGCTATTCTCATTTAGTTCTGCCCTCTATATGCATTTTTTTTTTGCATGCCACACATTTTATACTCTATGTACCCCATAATTATCATGATTCAGCTTTGTCTTGGAGGCAAATCATCATGTTACAACCCTCCCTGAACAGGAGTGCAGTATACTTTCTTGATGCCTGCGATACCAAAGTTTTAGTTCTTGTTAGGCAGTGCTCTAGTCAGGGCATGCTTTGATTTTACTCTTACTCTTCCCTTATAAAGTGGAAATATTTATATTTTTGACTACTATTTTATTTTTTAAATTTTCAGTAATAACACTATGTGACAAAATTTTTACTTTTTCTTGTTCTTAGGCAGAAAGTGTTATTTCCCAATTGTTTTTGCCTAAAGTAAATGGAAAAGACCTATTTTTCTCTTCAAACTTTGCTTTTGTGACCTGGGTAATGGAATTTTCAAATTTACCCATTTTACAGAACATTTCAGGAAGATTCAGTGCTGAGTAGCTAATAGAGAATTTTCTCAAACTTACAAGAAGTTTCTAGAATGTTGTAGAAGCTTCAAAACTGTGCTGCTGCATAACAGAGCTCTTCCCCTGGCTCATTTGGTGCACCTCAAAGAGGAATACAACAGCGTCAAGAACTTGCTAGAAGCCTTGAAGTATGATGAGTTTGGCTGGGAGGTTATCGGAGTCTTTGAAATGGTGGCATTCATGATGGGTCTCCAATGAGGCTTTATCAAGTTTCCTTGTTATCTTTGCCTTTGGGACAGCAGGGACACTGCAGTGCACAGGCCACAACGGATCAAGTTCTCTGTGGGGAGGCACAATGTCAAGTGTGAGCCACTAGTGGACCTCCAGAAGGTGTTTTTCCCACCATTGCACATAAAATTGGGTCTTATGAAACAATCTGTCACAGCTATTGATAAGGAGTCTGCAGCATTCAAGTACCTCGGAGACTTCTTCCCTAAGCTGTCTGAGGCAAAAGTCAAAGTTGGTGTCTTCGTTCGACCACAAATAAAGAAGATCCTAGATTGCACGGAATTCCCCAAGAAGTTCAGTAGGAAGGAAAAAAAAGCTTTGTCACATTGGTTCAGGACTTCTTGGGCAATCACAAGGCTGAAAATTATGTAGAACTGGTTGAGGCTCTGGTGAAGAACTGTGGCGAAATAGTCTGCAGGATGTCCCTGAAAGTTCACATCCTTGATGCTTATTTTGATAAATTTTAGGAGAACATAGGAGCATACTCAGAGAAGCAAGGCAAGTGCTTCCACCAAGATATACTGGACTTTGAGTGCCACTACCAAAGAGCATATAACGAAAACATAATGGGAGACTATATTTGGGGGCTGATACGTGAAAGTGATTTACATTACAGTTTCAAATCTTAAAAAAATACTCACTTCTAAATATTTTTGTATAACTTTAGTATAAATACATGTAAATCTTGTTTTATTTAGATCTTATGTAAATGAAAATGTGCAAATTTGCCCATTTTAACATAGAAAATAGGTTAATTTCTAAATTTCATTATCCAGGTCACAAAAGCAAAGTTTGAAGGGAATAATGGCTGTTTTCTGTACTTTTACGACATAAGCAATTAAGAAATAACACATACTATCCAGGAACAAAATTTGTGTTACATAGTGTAATTCCTTTTTTAAAATAGTTTTTAAACTTTTTATGATATTATGATGAATACTAAAATTCATGTTAACACTTCAGAGGTTCTACTACCTTGCTGTCAGCACAATTACCCAGGCTTCAGATAGAGAGAGCTTGACTGAGAAATTTTCTGCCTTAATTCTTCAGAAGATTGAATATTTTCTAAGCTGATCTTCTTCCAAACTTCCTCCTAAATCTGCTGATTCTTTTTGTAATGATGAGGGGTTTAATAGCCTTTTTCTTCTCTCAATTACACCATGCCTCTCTGCACTTCTCCTGCAGAATTTGCTATTTCTAATTCAGCCTTTTCACACATGATTTCTCAGATTTGTTTCATTTTATTTATTTTCCCAATTTCTTAAAATCCTGTTCCTTCCTTATAACATGACACTCCTTCCTCCAAGTATTTTGTTTTTCTTCTTTTTAATGCTGTTATGGTTCATGCTGAACATTTTTGTTCTTGACTCTTTGATTGCCAGTTATCAACCTGCATTATCTTGCACATTCATCCTTACTGAGTTTGTATTTGTATCTCAGAATGGCTAGTATGAGTATTATCTCTTTTATTGATAAGAGGAGAACAATGTTTTGACCTTCCTAGGTCATCTTCATCTTTCTTAACCTGAAGATGACCTAGGCAGGTTGAAACTTTGTTCTCTCCTTATCAGTAAAAGTGATAATACCAATACCGATTGTTTTGAGATACATTTTTATTTTAAGTGAGTTTTTCGTCATCAAGAATGAGTTTGCATCTGTCTTCCACTCTCCCATGTTGCTTTTGTTGTTTTGTTCATTTTTCCCTTTCCACTCCTCCCCACCCTGTATCTTTCTTCGATTGGAACCTCAGTGTTCACCTTCATGCTCTGACTTTTCTTCTGTGTGAACCTTTATATTCATGTTCCTGGTGTCATCTTTCATTAAAATTCCTAATCCTCATGTTAGTGGCTTGTGACTGGCAATGATCTGAGAACTTTATGACTGACACTGTAAACATTTCCTGTGTTTTCCTCTTTCCTTGCCATTTGTTTTTTGCCCAAGACTTCTGCTGCTAGGGAGGAAAATTTCACTTTTTACATCACATACCCATTTCTTGCTTAATGGATTTTTGTTTACCTCCAGTCAATATTTTTTTTATTTACAGAAGCCTTTATGCAAGTATATTATGGATCCAACTTCGTGGAAAGAGAGGTCTAGCTGGGGATATTTTTTTTAATGTTTACACTGTACATCTTGTGACAATGCTCTATGTCAGTTAAATTGTAGCTTTTTCCCTCTTTTCATCTTACCAGTTCCTAGTCACTGGGGTGGTGAACCATTGAGGTCTGTCCTCCTGAGTGAGGCATCATACCACTCAACTGCAAGTTAAGGCAGTGGCATTCTGTAGGTTTTGGTTGTATATACAAACACAGCAATTTGCTTTTTTCCAATATGGAATTCCACCTTCCTACCATCCTCAAGATGTGCATTCCCACTGGGTCTGGTGTTGGTTTGAGAAAACCTATCTTGATTAAAATCATGTGTTGATTTCATGGCACCCTTCCTACTGTGGACCTGAGGTACAATTCCAGATGCTGTTAGGTTTTTGTGTTAGTACTCTTTCACATCACATCTAGTTATATGTACTTATTTATTGCAGATTGCCCTTCAGGCTGAAACATTTATATCTGGATATGCAGAAGTGAGAGGTAGATGGATAACAGTGGATGTTGAAAATTTGCACCAATAAAGGGCAGTATTAATGAAGAAAAGCTATTTTGTGAGAGAGAGGGTAAGAATCTATTGGAAATATATTTTAAGTTTAGAAAAAAACATTTATGTTGGAGTATTACCTTCAGTCTTGGTTTCATTATTTTAAGAAGGACATTGAATTATTGGAAAGGTTTGAAAGGAGGGCTGTTAAGATGATATCTGTAATTGAAAAGTCTTAAAACAAAGAAAGTCTAAAATCTATGATTTTTTTTCTTCAAGGAAAGAGCTAAGGGGATCTGATTGAGGTGTTTAAGATTGCTAAGGGAATAGATAATTTTAAGGCATCAACTTTTTTTTTTTTTGTACTTACTGTTGAGAATGGTTGTACAAGGAAACAAAAGTGTAAGTTTTGATGGGGTTGGAGTTATCTTTGGCTGTGATAGTTTTACTTTTCCAGCAGAGTATATAGACTTTATAATGGGTTGCATTCAGATGTAGTGCATGCAATAAATTTATGGAGTTTAAAACAAAAATTTGATAAGTATTTAACTTGATAAGAGATGAACTTGAGCTGATATTTTGTAGTTTAGTTTATGGTACAGTACAGTGGACCAGTCGGCCTGTTGTTCCCTTCAAATGTCATATCTCTAAAATAGAGCCCTGTTTCCTATTTTCACTTATCTGCATAACTTTATTTTAACAAAAGGAGCAACTTTAAATATTTTTTTGGGTTGTTTATATAGGTTATTAGATTAGAAGTGTTGATAATACAATGTAAACCAATTTCAAATTATATTTTTAATAATTTTGTTTCTTTATTGTATAATAAAAGATGGATATCATAGGAATTTAAGTTCACATTTTAGGTCCAAAAAATATCTTTTTAAGAACTTCATGTATCCACAAACTTAAAACGTGTAATAGAGTTAATTAAATCTTTGGAATAATAAGTTGCAAAAAAAATTTACCTTATCTTCAGTTTTAATCAAACTAGTGAATTAAGCCTAAACAACTCTTAATATTATTAAAGAAAATAACTTGCAAAGATATTCCAGCAAGTGAAAGTTTGTACTTACAAATCATATTCAAGAGTACCAACCATAAGTATCTGTAGATTTATTTCAATTGGAAAAGAACTTAAATGATTGAAAAATTGGCATGTACATAAAAATAGGGGCTCAGTATTTTTGTTTGAAAGTGATTATGTTCATGTTCAGCATTAGCCATAGTTATTAAAGCTTTTGATGCCCAACACCAATGAAAAGAAAAATCCATAATCTTATATTTTCAAAGTGAATTTTTTGTGATTTCAGTATTTGAAAAAAGCTATAAAATATGTAGAAATGTCTCAGATACTGCTGTATTGATTGTAGAAATGTGGCATTAGTGAATTGATACAATAACTATGCAGTTTGAGTTTGGTGTTCATCTTCCACATTGTTTCACAACTGATTGTGTGTCATCTGTAAACATAGTTCTGTTCCATCTGAGTTTTTAACCTTTTCTACTGCTACAAAACATACATTGCATAATTAAGACTTTTTATCTGTATATAGCAATAACAGTTTAATTGAAAAAAATGCCCTTTGATGGTAGGGGGAAAAATATTTCCAATGAGAAACAGTGCCATTGCAAAGCTAAAGAGACCCTAGAAAATGTTACTATTTAACACTTGTTGATGAATAAAAATATCTTAGTATGCAAAATTATTTTAACATATTGAAAAGGATAAATATTAAGTAAATGTATTTTTTTAGATTCAGAAAATATCTTGAATACAAGAAATAGGACTATGTAACAAAGAATTGCAATATGAAAATTAACTAAGCTGGAAGAAATTCTGATGTTTCTAGTGGTGGTCTATATGCTTTATCACTGAACAGTACAGGATGTTAATATTTAGGCATTACATATAGCTTTCTGTTAGTCTATCTTATCTATTTCTTTCATTGTTAATAATGAGATTATAGACTGAAAATATATAAGGGCAATCTGTCACTGTATAAGCCTAGCAAAACTAACGTTTCTAAGTTAAGCTAAAACATTTTGTCTTTTTATGATATAGATTATTTTAATTTCATCATTAACTACTACAAACCAAAAGAATGAAAAACAGCACTTAATTCTGTTCTCAATATCATTATACTGTTTAAAATGCAGTTTTTAAGTTCAAAATTATGTATGTCTGTTGAGAATTATCATACTTTTTTTGATGTAGAGTTATGCTATATGTTAGGATTCATTACTGTACATCTATATGAACACAAAACTTACAAAACATCAGCATACCATAGTGCCTATTTTTCTTTTGAAGGGAGCAGTGATTTGAATTAATTTCTTTTTTGTCTGTTTTTGTGTTATTCCTTTTTTAGTGAATTATTTAGAAAGCTTTTCAAGATTCAATGCAAAATATATACATGTATCATATTTCAATTTGTTTGAATACAGCTTATTCTGTTAGTAAACTGGTAAATAATAACTGGATAAATTTTACATTTATTTTTGCTGCTTTTTATCAGGTTATAAACATTTTGATACCCATGTTTTACTTATGAGTGTTTGGTCATCAAAATAAATTCTAGCAATAAAAGTAGGGTGAGCACAAAATTCTGTGATAATATGGTAGCAAATAAGTAATAAAAGTACATTATAAATTGATGTTAGTAGTTTAATTATCTTATACTCAACAATCTTATATGCAGTTTATCTTTAGTGAATGCCCTAACAAATTTCTCATAATTAACTAAACACTTCTGCCTTAAAAATTTAAGTATGCTTCTAATACATAACCAATTCAGTGTAATTTCTAGTGAAGAAGATATTAATTACACTAACAATTACATTGCTAATGTCTTAAGCTTCTATTGTGAGCTACAAGTATTCAGTAGGAAATCCATCAGTAGTTAATACTAGCATTTGCTTTGAGTAGCACCTGCATCTGTATGCAAAATGTACAAGATATGTCTACATTTATCCTAATAGGCATGGTGATAATGTGTTTCAGGTATGAAGTTGTTCAGATGTGGCTATGATCAGTGCATGCAGACATAAGCAAGATTATCTAGTGGATGCATATGAAAGCTGTTAGCTTTTGTATGCATTTTAAGACAAGATACAGAATTGAACATGAAATTTTGACTTATGCATGTAATACTGTACATATGTAACTTGGTCATTTTAAACATGCAGTTTTCATCATTTCTGTACAAATTGTTTATTATTTTGTACTTTGTAAGCAGTTAAATAATTTTTTTTTTTAACTACCCAGATGTTTAGTCATAGTTAGATCATGTATTTGGATATCAAGTTATCGTTGGTTAATAAAATAATCCAATTTTACCAATCATTATATAATTTTCTTGTATGTTTGTTTATAGATGTATAGCAAAAGTTAACTTAGAGAAGAAAACTTCTGTGTGAAAATGTGGCTATTGACATATGAAGAAATGGCTACAACATACCAGGTTTGAAACTTATTTTTGCTAACAGAATATTTAGGAAATTAACTTTTTATTTTATATAATTATCTGTGTCTGTCTGTTTCAAAACTATCCTATCACATTCCAAATATGAGCAGTATTGAGATAAGACTATAGTAACATGTATTGTCAAATTTGATAGCACTGTTCCAGTTAAAAAGTGTAAGTAAAGGCAAGGAGGGATACGGCTATTTGAACCATTAAGGTCATCTGTACTTCAACTTGAAAGTAGCTTTTCATGTTTAATTCATTTTTATTAAACAGTTTCAAAAGCATTCAGATTGACAATACAAACTACATGTTTAATCAAACCATTCTAAAAACTCTTAAACAAGAAATTGTTGCAAGACTTGACTGTACTCTGTTTCTAAAACATCAGCTCTATATTCCAAATATTGAAGCTTGTATTTCCTACCATTTTATTAGACTGCAAAATCAGACAACTTGTTATAGAAAGCCTGTTTGCTTAAACAGTAACAATTTTGAGCACCAGAAACAAGTCTGTTGTACTTCTACATTTAAGAGAAAAATATTTTTCAAACTTAAGTATTGTAAATATGTCATTCTAATATCCCATCTTTATATTTACAACATGTTGATATCCATCATGTATTAAGGAAATGCAAATTCCATATAAAACATTATTTTCAACTAAGATAACTTCACTCTTATGAGCGAGTCTACTTCACTAAGAAATAGCTACATATGTATTTATGTCACCAGTGTTAAATCAATTTTTAAAGAAAGACTTAATATGTTAGCATTCAACTATCAACAGTTTAACTGTGTAGGTTTTATTAAACTAATTAACTTACATTTGCTAATATTTTTTAATGTTTTAATATAGGCTGCACCATAAAACTATTTTTCAACTTTGGTTGGAGGTGGCTTATAGTGTAAATTCTGTAGCTTGTATTGTAGAAATTCTTTGTATTCAATGGCGTAGTTATGTTTTGTAAACACAACTTAAACATTTAACTTACACGTGTATCTGTAATCATATCATTTAAATTACTATGTAGGTTAGCTTGTTTGCTGGAGCTTTTATGGTATTAGCTTTGGTAGTGTGGAGAATTTCACGTCGACAACGGCATTACGAAGTTCCTGCTCGAGACATTCGTAAAGGGCATAGGTGGTGCCAAGTGGATATTTTATCTCACACTGCATACTGCAATGTGTGTGAAGGACTGATTGTGGATGGTTGGTACTGTGATTCATGTGGAGTTTGTGCTGACCATGGCTGTTTCAGAAAAGCTGATAAAGGAATCTCTTGCAAATTCCTTTCCAGAGCTGGTAATTCATCTATAAAACATCACTGGGTCAAAGGTGAGGTATAATGAATTCAGTTAATTCATTAGACAAAACACAACATGGTGATTTTTTTTGAAAACCTAAATTTTACATTTAAACTTATGCAGTGGTCATTTATTAAAAATTCAAATTGTTACCAAACAAATAAAAATCTTTAGAATTTTTACATGCATCTTCATTGGGTTTTGCATGGCTTCTAAATTGATTAAAGAAAGAAACTGGATAAAATATTCAAAAAGTTACTCAGTAGGCTTCTGATACACTGTTGACTACAGAAACATTATGCTATTCACTGCAGTGCTGATTGTAGCTTTACTTCCAGTGTGTGGTATATTATCTCTTTTTACATAAAAGCTTTTTCCATTCAGTACTGCCCTATATATGCACTTTTTTTTTGCCTGCCATTAGCCTTTGAACTCCCACATACCCAACAATTAACATGGTTTACTGTGTCTTCCCATGCAAATTATCATGCAACAACCCTCCACCAATAGGAATAGGTAATTTTCTACAATATATTTCATTATATTTTTTAAAAAAGGTATACTTTTTACATGCATTTTTCATGCAATTTAGTTCCATTACTTACATTTGTTAGCATTAATTTTCTACTTTATTTATTACTATTTCAGTCATAGTTCTTTTATTAGTAATTCATCCCCAGTGACTTAATAGTAGATCTGAGGACTTGTGTTCATAAAGCAGGTTTTGGTACCCATGATCAGCACATCATGAACAACCCATTGTGTGGCTTTATGTTTAACAACAAATGAAAAAACCTTTTACAAGTTATTTAGTATACCTGTATATTTTCTTTGTTTTTCTTTCCTCATCTTCCAGATTTGTTCTTTTCTTTCCTGCTTTCTGTCTCTTCATATTCAGTCTTTCTAATTTTTACATCACATTTTTGTCTATGTTCTTTTGTCTCTTCTTTTTTTCTTATTTTCTGAAACATTGCATCTCTGTAAATTTGAAGACCAAAATTAGAAGTAGTGAAGTATATGTGAAGGATAAAATTGGTGTGGCATAAAAACACCCTTTGAAATGGGAATGGTTAGAAATGGTCAATTGTAAAAATCCTTGGAAATTAATAGAAACACCTTTTTCTGAATAAAAGGATCAGTTGCATTAAAATTTGTGTGGAAGGTGTCAGACAGGTAATGCAATTTTGAGTAGTAAAGCTCCTGAGATTTTCAGAGTACATCACCACAACACCTCTGCCTACATCAGCCTCAGTTGCTTTCCATAAATTTTCCACTTTGACCATTTGTATCCTTCATTGACAGATACACTCTGGTGACAAAGGTTTTAGTTTATATTTTGAGAAGCTTTTGCACATATATATGTTAAATTTGATATATGTATACTCACTTTCAGTACTGTTTTGTTTATCTGTTTTGTATTTCATTGAGCAACAGGTTTTTCTATAAACTGGTAAATGTTGATGCAAAATTTCATGTTTTTATTCTCTGCCTTTTATTATTGTAACTAAAGATTATGATTCATTTCCAGGGACTGAAATCATCAAATGAAATATTAACAACAGAAATAGAATGATAAGAAAACAAAGAAATGAGATATGACTTCAGAATTAAAGTACCTAATTTAACTATTATAATAAACAATAAAGCAAAGCAATAACAAACTACACCATATGAAGTCTCTTGATTAAAATTAGCTTTTATTTACACATAGTCCTTTTAAATGTAAATTGTTCTTCATTTACATGTTCATTACTTTCACTATTAGCACATGGTTCTTAATATTGAAAAATGGTATTTCATGTTTAAATATTTTTGTATGCAAGTTTGGAGTCACCTAGCATGAATCTAATATAACATAAAAATGTGTGTTTTTAGACCTTTTTTTGTCCATCCCAGAGCATAACTTTATAATTGCTAAAGAAGTATCATCATTTGTGAAAATAATTTTTAATGTTTTATCTTTCATACTGTTCTCATTCTCTTTCTGTGAGTTAATACAGTCTCTTGTTCTTAACTTTTATGATGATGTGAACAACTCTTAATGACACTGAGCGTTGAAAATAACATGGTAAAATTTAGATACCATTGTACAGATTACAAACTATTTATATCAATATAGAATAAACAACAAAATGTGAGAAGTAACTTGTTATTTCCTGGAAGGTAATAAAATCTAGCTCCTACAGAGATCAAAATGATATAATGGGAAGTTTAGAACACTCAAGAATAAACCATACAACTGAGAATTTTTTATAGTTTCTTTACATATTCATTTCATTTCTGTAATTGTTTTCTTGTCAAATTATTTGTATGACAAGACATTAAGTGTAAACCCGATAAGGTTTATAGAGTATAAGAGGTAATGGCAAAATACTCTGATGAAACGAATTGTAATTTATTTGAATATTGTCACATTTATTTTATTCAAACAGCATAATAAATAAAACAACTTACAAGTGTATTTATTAGATATAAATAGTCTTCTCATGAATATTGCTAACAGAAGTATTACCTACCCTACTTTTACACCATTTTGAAATTCCAAGTTCATGGTCACCAGTAAATCTGTGTCAGTGTTTGAAGTACTTTTTATGGTGGTAACTGTTGGGATTAGTAAAATAAGATATCAATGGAAAAATGTTAATATGTTTATAAGGTGAAACTTTCTTATCAGCATTAAAAAAATGAAACTTTAAAATGAGAAGTATTTTTAATATTTTTTCATAAGGTAATTTTGAAAACATCCCAATATAACTTGTTTAAGGGAAACTAAAATGACATGCATTTTTAAAACCAAAACTAGATACATTTTATTAAGTTTGTTCTAAGTTTCATGCAGTTTTGTTAAATATTTCCACCTTGTGAATATAAAATGCATAGGATATCAATGACATCTCTCCAGTCAGAAAGAGTTAATTTAGCTTCTGGGAAGATTTGATGGCAAAGCTCACTTGACCCTTTTCCAGTGGGCTCAATATACTATTCATGAGTTTGTATTTTGTATACTCATTTGCAGATGTTAAGTATTTATACTATAATTTTTGATGCAGTATTGGTATCTTCACAAAATGTGGTAGACTTTTAGTAAAAATTGAGATTATAACATAAAAACACAAATGTTTTGTTTAAATAGCTTGAGTCTTATAATGCTGTATATTTATATATGTGTATTATTTTTGTTATATTGACCTTCCAGTCATGCCTAGCTAACAATACAGATGTTGCATTGATGAAATGCATGTGCACCCATGTTACCATAGTCAATAATATAAAATTGACTTTTATTATTTACAAAGTGACTCTGTCTTGGCTGTGTTTTAGTGGAATAGTAATATTTTGCAATATAGAGTCACATTTCAATTGTTATACATTGTAAATATGTATATATATAGATTATTACTATTTTGAAATCAGTTATGAAACTTATTTTTCTTAAAATATAGAACAATAAATAAAAAGGTAAAGCAAACTATTATCTCCTCTAGCTATGACAATTAAAATCGGTTGTTGCTTGACATAGGTTGTTAAGCCTTTTAAAATTTCATATATGGAAGGTATGAAACAAATAATATTTTTTGGTTGTATGTATATATACAGTTGAATAACCAAAAAATTACAGTTTTTATGCAAACTCTCTGTTCTACTGACAGTTCTCTATCTTTTTTGGGCTGTGTTGTTACAACAAAATTTAATATATGGTGTTAAACACTGCTTTTTATCAATGGTTATTTGTGGAGTGCTGTTAAATTGATTTCCTCTAGCATATACCAGTGCCATGTGCTGGATCCTTGCTAGCTTCTTTTTATACAATTAAAACACTGTAGGGGCACCATGACAGTTATATCAGACCCTAAATTTCATCAGTATGTTTATTCAACCAGAACTTTATTGACATGCTCTTGGTACAGGTATATGGGAATTATAAAAAATAAGTATTCTCACCCTGGCTCTTTCAGTTGTCAACAGGGATCAGAGAAACTTTACCATAGTGTTAAAATTTACATATAATGACATGGAAGAATTAGCCCCATAAGTTGGAAAGAATGAAAAAATATTCTCTTGTACAAACACTTTTGCATCGTAATGTACAAAGTATTAAAATACAATTCTTATCTTACAGTTTTCACATTTCCTTTGTATAGTCTCTAGAACCTCATAAATTAATATAAAAAAATTATTTCAAGGTAAATATTTATATTTTGTTTTCCACTTTCTCTGCTACATCATCAAATCTATTATCATGAGCATATAATGCAGTGAAATTTTTAAAATTAACAACTGAAAATACATATATATCTTTCCGTCTCTTCCTAAAAATCCACTAGAATAGTCATATTTTTTTAGATGTGTAATTTTATGTCTTTTTTTTTATATTCTTTGTATATTATTATTATTTTGCTCATACGTCAACTGCTGCCAGCAGGACTTTATGAAGATATTTGAACATACTTCCTGCAGAGATGAGTTGCTGAAATAATATGGTTCAATCCTGTTTATAACCTTTCACAATCCACGTGACAAGCTTATAAAAATCATTAAGCTATTCAGATATGATGTTTAAAACATGCATAATACATAATTCACTAAAATCTATAAGTAAGACCTAAATTCAGTTCAGTTGTCTGTAATTATAAAATATTTACTTAACATTGTAAGTGCTTTTCTTGATCAAGCAGAGAACAATATGAACTACAGTTAATGTACACTGTTAGAAAAGCTGCACATAAATTTCAAATTAACCATTAATAAATTATAGTGTAAACTGAGTTTTTTCTGACGACTATATACGTTTGTGTCAGCAAATTACATGTACATTGTAGATCTCAATTCAAAATATAGAAAGTTAGTGTGGCAACCACCAAGAGTTGGAAAATTTATTTCTCTTACTTTATGAATACAGTTGTAGGGCCTTGGATATCATGTATCTAGTGTCTACATACTTGTATATTGGCAACTTGTGTTGCTTTGAGTGAACCATTGCTAATGTTGAGATTTTTCAAAGCACGTGGATCACATGGCATGGAAACTGCAGTTTAAGTATTTATTAAAGGTTTCTTTTGAAATAAAATAATTAAAACTAAGATAACAAAAATTCAAGTTATGATATAGTGTTAATTTCATTGTGTATTTTGATAGTGAAGTGGTTTAATTAAATTTTGAATATAATGTGGTGACTACACAAAAAATAATTTAAAAATGGTGTTAGGGGCCAGTAGTGTTAAGTAGTCAGAAATAATATTGTTTATAATAACTATTGAAAAGTCATTTTCACATTTAAAATGTTTTGATGTTTTATATTTCTTTATATATAAAAAGTCACATGTAGTGGTAACTGTTTACTTTGTATCCTCAATAAATTAGTATTTTCACAGGTTTTTCTTAAAAATGTTTAAAATTATAAATTTTAAAATAGATGCATTGTAGTATTTTCTAAACAATTTGCAGTGAATGCTTTCTACCTGGTGGGATTTGGATTTACCCTGGGACACAAGTGAGGGTTTCTCTTCCATCCTTCTCTTGTTATGATATCTATCCCACCTACCTGTTTGGCTGAGACGAGTGGCCTAAAGCCATATCGACATTGTACATTCTAACCTTGGTGATATATAACCATCAGTGTTGGATGTTACTGATATACTTTTTTCCACTATTACAATAATAAAACAAAAGCAAAAATGTAGGGCAGGTGTATGCCCTGTCTGAAATGGGGTACCTTAGGGCTCAGTATCTGAACCATTGCTTTTTTGTGATTTACGTAATTCACATAGATGAAAAAATGGACAATGAATTATTTGGATTTGCTTATGATATTAAACTTTTTGTGGTGTGGCTGTCTGTGACAATGCTGCTACTGGTTTTCAAAATTATTTGGATTATTGGCAAGTTGGATGAATTAATGGCTTATAATAAATGTAAATGCAAGGTAATGCATGTGGGATATTGGAACTTGAATTATAATTATAATTTTGATATGAAGTACCTTAATAATGTTATGGAAAAAAATCTTGGTATTCTGTTTGAAAACTTTCAGCCATTCAAGCTATTGCTAGTTACAAGCCAAATAAGAATTTTAAGTTGTATCTACATAAATATTGAATACAAGACTTAAGGAGGTTATAATACCACGGTAAAATTACCCATTTCCAGTGACAGGATAAGTTAATCAATCATTTTAAGTTATTTAATGTACTTTAAAAGACGTAATTGTATCACACTCTTGGTTTCTTTCAGAGCCAAAGCTTTAAGCAACTTAGACTGCCCTCTGGCAAAGAGTAACTGTTGAGCATTTTAATCATACTAAGAGCTGCTCAAAAATAACATAGAGTAAACCTACATTGATTCCTTAACTTACATCACATTTTGAAATAAAAATAATTTTTTGAGTAATTTCTTACAATTTAATATAAAATAACTTGTTTGTGAAGTACAATATGGCATCAACATTATTCATGCCCTTCTCCCTTATTTCAAAAATGAATGTTGAGCTTTCCCTGTATATTCAACTTTTCATTTGGTAGGCAAATGAATGCTTAGACAGATACCATGCTTTGTAGTAGGCTGTTGCTAGTAGTAGGATAAATATTACTTTAGGTTATTTTTACAGCAGTATTGAATATAATTCTAAAGAGGTTATAACTTCATTGTGTAAGTTGCTGGTTAGACCACATCTGAACTACTGTGTTCCTTTCATTAGAAATGATATTGAATTTTTTCCAAGGGTGTAGAGGAGAGCTTCTAGGATGATATGTTGAATGACAAGATTGTCATGTGTGAGTATAGGGTAAAGGGAACAAAAATATAGATTTTGTTATGGTAGGTGTCATCTTCAGTTAAGCCAGCTTTATTTTTTTAACAGAGTGGTTGACCTGTGTAATGACTTTTTTTCAGATATGGTAGATGCAGTTGTTTTAAGGGAAAGCTTTACAAATATTGCAAACATAAGGACTGGCCTTGAACTTTTTTTTTATTCTTAAGTTTAGTATAGCACATGGGATGGCCTAGATTGACCAATAAGTTATTTGTTTTTGAAGTTGTATGTACATGCATGTGTGTATGCATATATTCATTGCTCTTTAGTGATTACAATACATAACTATAAAACCAGCTGATTCTAACTTATACACATGCAAATGTTACACACAGTCTGACAACACATCTGTTTCTATGAGCCTTAAGAACTGTATATTATACCAGATTAAAAATAAAAACCTGGTGGCCTTATTTTATAATATTCATATGCCAGTGCTTTATTTTTTAATATAATAGGTATCTAAGTTAATTATATTCTGTTTTTATTTGAACCTATTTCCAATTTTACATATTTAGTTACATTATTTAAAATTCATTTAACTTTTTTTTTATTTTTTCTAATAACTATATATATTAATATTTTTAATTTGAATTGAATTTGATATAGCTTGAGATTCATTCATATATATTTATGGGTTCACTTCAAAAATGATGGTTTTTAAATGACATTAAAGCATTACTGTGTACTTGAGATTCAGGCTAGGCATTAAAATAATTCTGATTTCTATAACTCTAAACTGGTTTAAAATGTGGGTGGTTAGGTAGTTTTTGTTTGTTTGTTTTTTTTGTTGTTGATTGACCAAAACATTTTGGAAATACCATGGTTGGTTGGTTTACAGCAAACAGCTTTTTTTTAAACCTGGTCTTATTACTGCTAGGCCATATTATCTATTCAGGTAATAGCTGCAATAAGTATTAAAATTTTTAAAATATTCAATTTTAAATTATTTTGGTGGAATAACATCTTTTAAGTTATTATTGAGCCAATACATGTTTTTCTCTGTTAATTAAAATATTATTATACAGCTTAAAGATTATATCATCAGAATAATAACAAAAAAATGTTTTTTCTTAGCTGGTTTAATTTCTTGTGCCTTTATGAAATTAAGTAAATGTATATAATGTATTTTAGTAATTTGCTTCTTTAAAAAGTGAATTTTCTTCTGGATGTTCTCTAATGACTGTATGTTTTTAAATTGCAAATACTCCCTCAAGTGATTATGTTGGGGAATACATTTTAAAGTTAACATGTGTTATATTTTTAATTTTACATTGTTCAACAAAGTCTAGGTCTAACTGATTTTTATGATGTATAAAATGTAGTTTTTTGCACTTTTTCTAAATAATGATAAAGTAAACTGGTTATATGCATTAGTAATTATAATAGAATCATGTTTTGAAAATGTAAGGCATAATAAATTATAGTGATCTAAGGATGTGTTAGTGGTTTAGCATGCCAGACTGTGAATCTGAAACTGATAATCCATGTTTTTTGATTCACTGTCACAAAATTGCACTCCACACTTAAAGGCCATGGGGGCACTATAAGAGTGATGACCAAGTTTTACTAATTGGTTAGTCTTGAAGTTGTTCAAGAGTAAGTGGTAGGTACTACTAAAAGTTTTTTCAATCTAGCCTACTGGTTCCAAGCAGGTGGTCCATGGGTTATATCTGGTCATCCAAAGCTTGATTTGTGGTCATTTCTCTGATTGGAAAAATTAGCAAAACTGTAGTTGAGAAATGATGTATTCCCCCAATAAGCTCAATTCTTTATTATTATCATTTGAACTAACCCCATATAGAAAATTCTTGAGGACTGTTGCTCTAGTCTGTTAGTAATGCAAAACATTACACAAACATATCGTTTGAAGTAAAAAGATAAGCAACAATTTACAAAGTGAGCTAACTGATTCAGTTTTGACCTCAGTTTATGAATAATCTCATTTTAAATGGAAATTTTGTTCATTATTTTACAATTTAAATGAATGGATAAATCAATTTCACCTTGTCCATGCTCCAATACACTTGATTTATTTACCATTCTTAAATGTTAATTTTCTTTTGCCAATGTAAACTTTATTGCAGCATAGTAAAGGAAATTGATAAATTACATCTGTTGCTTGCAGTGAAGATATTCAATTTTTATATGTGAAAAGTACCGTAGATAATATTTTGGTTTAAAAATATATCAAAATTGTATATACAATCATGTATTATGAAGTAGGGTACATTGTTGGCTTTGGACATACAAAGAACATCATATGTTTTAAAGTTATATAAATAGAATACTTAGGAACTTCATGTGCCCATCACTTATTAGTATTGTTTCTTCAAATAATTGCATATTACTCAATCATCCAAATAGATAGATAAATCTGTGCACAGAATATTTGTGATATTTTGAGGTTATTTATGACAAACATTTCTAAATGATTGAGATTTTATGTGCATGATGAACTAAATTCTCCAGGGATTTCATTAAACACAGCTGGTATGTTATCTTGTAGGATTAAAATAAAATCCAATAAATGTTTGCTTATGGTAAACTGCACATTCAGAATTACCACCATTAAATTTTATTAAATATATCTGATACAAGCAGACCCTGTTTGGTGAGGATCTTGGCAAGTTTCTCTGTCACAGAATTGATCCTGAAATCTAATTGTATAATGATGAGTAGTTTGATGTTCTTCTGTGTTTATGGCTTCTCACTGGATCTTACCTCATGACTTGATGAGTAAGCTCATATATTTCTTGTTTTTTCTTTTTGTAACTTGTATATTAATGTTTCATTTTCTTTCTCAAAGTTTCAGACTTACTTTATGAGGAGTCACTTTTCTATTTGACAGTTTTTGGCATTGTGATTTCTCATTGTTTCTGATCACTATATACTCATGCTGAAGTAAGAAATGCATATGTAACTTACAAAGGTTGAGCTACCACAAAATTTTTACAAATTGGTATGCAACTGACTTCATATGTTGGTCTTGTGATTCCTTCAGTCAATGAACAGTTCAATTCATAGCATACACTTGGGTTCTCCAGCAGAAAAAGTATCTTTTCTTCTGAAATATCATAATGATTCTTCAGTAGGAAGACTAATATATGTAAAAATTAATGTATGTTATTGAAAAGGAAGGAAGTGCTATTTCTCATTAAGAAAGCAATTTAGGGAAAAAAAAATGTAAGAAAATATGGTCCAATTGTTTTATAAATTTCAGCAAAATTCTGTTTTATAACATTTTTTTTCATTTTGGTGTGATATAAAGCTGATATTGACTTATTTCTTCAAGAAAGTGGTCACATACACTGAAACATTGTTTTTATAAGAGAACCAGTTGCAATGAAACTTTATTAAATACTTCTTCATAGGATGTCAAAAATCTACAATGTTTTATCCAAATCATACTTAAACTGTGGGATGAGTTTTATGGACAGACAGACATTAGTCTTTTATGTATAAAGATAGTGTGGTTGACATCTTTTTTAATTTATCTTTACTTTCGTAAAGTTCTTACAGTCACTGTTATGCATGTTTTTTAGGTACAAAGTTGTTTAGATGTGATCAAAATTATTAGGCATCCAATGGAGCAATAGTTTTTGTGAGTATGCTAATTATTATATTCTTTCTAAATATGTTTTTAAATTAAGCACAGTTATTTACAGCTAAAGTGAAACTGGCATTTGTTTCTATAATACTGAAATATAGAAGTTTACAAAATAGAAAAGCTGTCTCTGAATAGGTTATTTTTGTATTAAAGGCAACTAACCTATCATTAATACTAGTGTATAGCCCATCAAAGTTGGTAGGGCAAGTACAACCATAATATACCCTAATCTCACATTTTATAGCTGATTGAAGTAAATTAACTTTGTGAAATCAAGTTTGACCAACAAAGAGGCAGAAAAGTGCAGTTGAGGCAGCCAAACATCAGTAAATCCTGTATGAGTCAGTTAAAATTAAGTTCATTCACAAGCTATTTTATCTGGATAAATGCATTTTGGCATTTATGACTCCTCTTATTTTGAGAAATATAGTATGTTGTCACATGCACTGGCTTTTATATAGGTTATATGTTTTAAAGACATACAATACCTTGATTCTCTCTTATTTATAACAAATTAAAAAAGAAGTGAATTTGATTATGATATTTAGCATTTTGTAAATACATTAAAATATATCACAATGAAAAATTCACTAATGGTTTGATTATTTAACAACAGAAGTTTATCTAGTTTTAATGACTGGATTTTATAATATTGAAAATAGTGTTTATCTGAACATACAGCATTAAGAAAAGTCAATGAATAATGAACAAACAAGGGACCCAGAAAAATACCCAATTATCACAGCATTTTGCTTTCTGTTACTAAGTGGGTGTTTTATCCACTTCTTAACTTTGCCACCACTCCATCTTTAGTTTTTGTGAGGTATCTTTTGAAAAACTTTGTGAAAGATAAGCAGCATAAACAGGGTTGTTCTCATTCACACTGGAGGCTCTATCAGATATACTCCAGCAGACTTTCTCTCATATCATGATCAAAGTCATCAATTGAAGGCTAGTGTTTCAATCATATTTCTAAACAGCTTCTTACAATAGGTTCCATTATACTGCTAAGAATAGAAATCACACTAATAATAAACCTATACTCCAGCAGACTTTTTCTCATATCATGATCAAAGTCATCAATTGAAGGCTAGTTTTTCAATCATATTTCTAAACAGCTTCTTACAATAGGTTCCATTATACTGCTAAGAATAGAAATCACACTAATAATAAACCTATACTCCAGCAGACTTTCTCTCATATCATGATCAAAGTCATCAATTGAAGGCTAGTGTTTCAATCATATTTCTAAACAGCTTCTTACAATAGGTTCCATTATACTGCTAAGAATAGAAATCACAAATAATAAACCTATAGTTTCCTGGATTTTCCTTATTCCCTTTCTCTTTAGATATATGGATTCTTCCAGTTAGCAATAATTTATCTGGTGATTAGTCTTTTTAAGGTTTAAAGGTAAATTTTTCATGATCAAAAGATTTATTCTCCAAAAGTTGCTCAAACTTTCAAACTTTTCTAAAACAGTCACTTTTTAGCATTAACAAATTTAAGAGAAAATCCTCCTCACCCTTTAAAGGAATTTGTCTTCTTGAGAATTTTTTCTTACTTGTCAACAATAAAAGCAGTAATAAAACAGTTATTAAGGACATTCGCCATGTTTCTTTCATTCTCAATAAATCTGTTAAAGAATCCATATTATCCTTCACTTTCTTTCTGTTGCTAGCATAAGCTTGAAATACATGTTGAAATGGGTAGATTGATTTTTACAACCATTGATCAGTTTAAATAAATATTTTAATTGTGTATTATAAATTTTGTTTGCTAGTAGATATTAATATTTTAAATGTACACAAGTTCATCTTAAAACCCTCTGTGCTGTAATGATAGCTTTCTTGATTTCAGTTTATTTCCATAACCTTTAACTTCTAATTATTCTTATTTTCTTATAAACAAGAGATTTTTAATATCATTAGAAGAAGAAATTTGGTGAGAATGCAAATGTACAGTTGGAACAAAATCATTTTCATCTTGCTTGATCAAGCCTATATAAACTCCTAAGCAGCTTAATAATCTTTCTTTTTATATGGTTTAGCTAGCCAATCTCTCCTCCATGATATATTGAAGTTTTTCCAAGTCAGCTTTTGTAAGATCTGAAATGATACTCTTTAATAACTCTCTATCTTTTTTCAATAAAAACAGAAAAATGATAACATCATGACTTATAGTATTTCTTGCCATATGCCTTTCAGTGAAACTCATGAAGAATCAAAATTTTCCTTGGCTTTCTTTCTGCTGCTAACATAAATATGCAAACCTTTCATAATCTGAGAAAAAAAAAAAAATGTATAGTATGATTTGTAGAACCTTTCATAAGTTGTTCAGAATCTTGTGATAAGGGTGGGTTCAGACTATTTCAGAGGTTTAGAGTGGCCCAGGCAAGTGACTATGATAAAAAAAAATTATGGCACATGAAAACAAAATATAAAAGTCATTAGCCAAAACAAAAAGTGACACACAAGTTGAATATTGTTTGTTTAACTTTTGTTTAATAACATCTAATAAATGGATTTTTCTATCCTTGTTTGTGCATAAAAACAAGCCATGACACTTAAATGCAAAAAAGTAACAAGTATCTAAACTTTAAGACCCCTTTGAGTTTGAGGCTTGGGTCAAATGGCCCTAATTTTCCCCTCTCTAATTGACCTTAGGCACATTAACCCAGATTTACCCATTTTATTTTAACACTTTCAGCTCTTAAAAAAATTACTACTTCCCTTATTCATTAACAGAGAGGGGAGGAGCTGTTTTTTACCTGTTGATCCTATTGAATCTCTAAGCAGCTTTGTAATGCTACCAGTTGGTTATTTGGGTCATTACAGCCATCATTATGTTCAGACTCCTCACCATTATTGAGGATGTATGAGGCTGGAACAGTGAAGTGCATGGGACTTGATTGGTTGTTGTTTAGTTGCATAGCTTAGAGAGAACACTGCTTAACATACTAATTGTCACTAAACTTTTAATTATAGCAAGATTTTCCAAAGACTATTATTATTAGTATAAAATAAACTAAGTTTATTTTGATCTCTGTTGTTATTAGCAAACAAGATATTCACCTCATATTATCCTGAATTTATGATGTTGTTCCTTAAGGCCATATAATTTTTCTCATTGAGATGTAAATTCAGTTTGACAACCTGTAACTACGTCATTTAAAACCTCTCTGAAAAGTATTACCATTCTGCCCAAGTGAAATTGTCGTATGTAATCATATTACATTTATCTTTAAACATTCCTCACTGATCTAAGAAGTTCACTGTTGATTCAGACATATGCCCACTGACTTCTTATTTAATCCTTACATCCTGCTTAGTATTCTTTGTCAGCACCTAACATAAAATGAACTTCTAAGTAACTATTTTTACTTTATACTAATCAGTTCTATGTTCCTAAAAATGTTAACCCAAATGAGTACAAAAAATCTTCCTTAGTTTCTGCCACTAAACTACCCTTTCTCTATACAACAACCTGAAATTAACATTTGGTAAACATTTTGCATTCCATTATAATGAAACCTTTTAAAATAATCATTTAGAGATTTCTTTTCTACAAAGATTATCTTTTTTGTTTTCTCCCCTTTATCAATAGAGGCTCAGATTTGTTACCTGCATTTGATACACACCTGCTTCTTTAATTGTTGGCCTGCTTTTTCTATACATATAATTGAACCCAAAATCTTTCTGCTTGATAAGCAATCTTAACTTCAAGTTTTTCATTTTTCTTTCCTATTTCTGTAATTTTATCATTACACATTTTTCTTACATAATTATGTAATGTTCCCAAACAAAACTCTTACTTTTTCTCCAGTGATGAAATAAATTTCATTAATTTGTTCTGAGTCTTTTGAAAACTGCAGATTACCCAAGTCTTATATTTATTACAGAATCACCACTATTTACTCCCATTTCTGTTTCTAAACAGAAACTTTGTTTTTTAGCCAGAGTCTGTAACAGCTAAGTTAAAGAGCCAAAAGTATGTTGTTGTCTGAAAATTAAATAATTTGAGGAATTGTGTTAGTTCTTTGTAAATAGCAAATTAATACCATAATGAAGTGAGTTTAGCAATTTAAGTGATATCAACTCATATAAACCTTGTTGCATGTAGTCTGATTGTAAAACTAGTGTTCATTGGAATTTTACATGTGCCTTAAAAGGGAATGGAATGTAAAATTTAAGTTCCAGAAATTTTCTCTCACCTGTCTGCACATCAAAGAGCTATTACTTCCCACCACTACCATGAAGACCATTGCATATGTCACAAGCTTTTGACAAAGATTTCACTTTAATATGTACAAGCATTATTGTGCCAGTCTGTGAAGTAATCATCATCATTCTCCATGTCCAATAATCTCCATTTGAACAAAGGCTCTTTCTTTCCTCAATACTGCTTTGTTCAGGCATGTTTTTTTTTGGGAATTAATGGCATTTTTGCATTTATTATTTTAAGCTTTTGCTACTATTCATAATATATTTTTTCTTTTCTTAATTTTCTTGGTTATGGGGAAGAAAGATACCAAATTTAAACATTTCAGTCAGAACTTTGATCTTCACTTTCATTTTTTTCTTTTAATCAAGTGTGTAGTTTTGTTTCTGGAATATACTTCTTTGAATTGCCTTGCTCTCTGACATCTGCCTCCCACAATCTTTTCTCTGGAATCTGTGTTGCACCTTTTTGTGGTAATGAGTATTTTAGATGTGTTTCTTATATTTAGGAAATTTGAGCAGGTGTAACTGTTAGCAACTTTCTCTACTCAGTTTGGTTCCTTGCTGTTTTTGATCAGAGAGCCCCACCAGGTTTCTTATCATTTGCACAGCTTCACTTGTTCCCCTCCTCTCCTACTATTATCCAACATCCTCCATCTATGAGTACTAACTATTGTGGGTCGTAAATTGTTTCTGGATTCATCCCTTGGCTCTACTGTGGTGGGAACTCACATCTCCTTCTTTGTACACCTGTAGAATCTCCCATGCTACTTACTGTAATTTACTCAGGTGCTTTCTTAGGGTGTTTTTCCCTGTCTTTCTATTCTCCATCTCATCTGATGAGATCACTGTAATGGTTAATTGACCCCACCCTTGGATTTCACTCCTATCATTTTTCATTCCCATACAGACAGTGGTACAAGATGTACAGTTTTTTTCTTTCTGTGGTGAGTACTCTTCTAGATTAAAAAGATCTAGATTGAGGATTCCAGATGCTTTCTTCTCCTCATCTCAATTAGTCCACCTCTCTTCATTTCATAAGCTCATAAACAATGATCAAATGTTTGATTCACAGCCCTTACAAATGTTTTCCATTATATAGGGTAGGCTTTTGCTTAGAGATTACATTCCTGAGACCTATTGTTTTATTATTCTATGAATATTTTATCTCTGCTTGCTCCATCCACTGCAGCTTTTACTGTTTAAAACTCCTTTCTCCTCCAGAAGTCATGTCATTTGGGATGTTTGGTTCAGCTCTTCAAGTTTACCTCCCCTCTGTATCTCATTTACTTGTGTTTTTTCCAGACATGTTTATAGAGCAGGTTCAGCCAACTCTTTTATGTCTTTGAGACATGGAGCTTCTGATATCAAAGCTACCGTCATGCATCTTTAATTTTCTGTGTGAGGGGAATTTTGTCTTTTGAGGATTCTTTTCAGTTTATTGTTGCTCTTGGATGCACTCATACATGTCCCACTCAGTTGATCCTTGCCAATTAAAGAAAGTGTATCCAAAGATCCTCTGAACATTCCTCTCCTTCTCTTACATGGACTGGAATCTGTACAAAACCCCTAAGGCTCAATGGTAAGTCTGGGAACTTACAATGCTCAAAATATGCTGATTTTCATACTAATGATGAGTGCAGCACATGTTGTATATTATGTAGCTTTGTTCTTCATGTTAACTGAACCAATAAACAAAATGTGTCAACCAATGCTTCTATTGAAATGGATGCAGTTCAAAACACCTGCTCCATTTCTGTAGCCTTATATCCAGAGAAGCTTTTTTTTTTTATCTGTGTTCTTGTCATCATTACTGTCTCATTTCTCTGATTTTCTTATCTTTGTCAATTCAAACATCTCCTTTGTCATATTTTCTATCCATTGTCAGGGAGATACTCATATTCAGAACTTCTATTTTCTTTACTTCAAATTTCTCATTTAAGCTCTCAACCTTCATGTTTGGTTATAAGTCTGTTTTCATAGATCTTGGTTGTGGATCAATTATCTCTTCTAGATCAAGTCTTTTGCACTATGGAAGTCTTATCACTACTGCCTTTACAACTTCCCTTAATACTTAAAATTCACTATATTCATCTCTAAAGCTCAGGTGAAGCATTTTGTGTATGGAGTGGTTCAGTCTCATATATATATTTACATGCTTTAGACATATTTTTTTCTTTCTAATGGGAGTTGTTTTTGCCTTAGAAGCTTTTTTGCACTATTTACCTCTGCTCATGAATGTGATTGCATGTTTCCTTCATTCAGTTTCTCATGTTCTTCTTCCTTTCTGATTCAGATAATCTTTTTTTATATGTATAAAATATTTGTTGTTATTGCAGTCGTATTGCCTTTTTACAAGGTAGTTTACAATATAATATCTCGAAGTGGAATTTTTCTTCTTCTAGACATTTATCTCCTTCATCTTTGAACAGATGTTATACAACTTATCTGGCAGTTCCCTCATTGCCATTTATTAAAAATGTATATAAACTAGAGATGGTGAAGCAGGAGAATACAGAAAGTATTATACCCCTCTACCACTGTTCTATGTCTGCTATTTAGATAGGTTTTTCTGCATGACTGCTTAAGTGATGTGTGTTTATATATACATATATATCTTCCAAACCACACTTCTAAAACACATTTGGTTGGTATGCTCCTATTGGAATGAAACTGAATGGATGCACCCATTAATGGGAAGTATGTCTGGAATTTTACCTAGAAGTATAGTACAGATCTCTCCATTATATTATGAACCAAGCCATTCTCAATGGTTAGATGAGCTGGATGGTATTTTTATTCACCTCAGGATGCAGATCTGGGATATTTTCTCCATGCTTGTGATTTTTCTGATTAGTATGTCATTTGAATGTTTCTCCAATCTGGAATGACCTAGTTTATTGCCCTATTCGTATACTTGTGCTTAGCTGACTGTCTCCAGGTAATGACCAGTTAAACAGTTGCATCCCACCCACCTAAGGAAAAAGTTCTTTTGATAATATCTTTTACTCTACTCTGAGTGAAGAATGATCCCTGATTGAGATTGTCATGATCTCCTATTGAGTGGTTCCCAATTGCTATCCCCAAACACAAATAGTCTGGTTTTTATCTCTGTTTTCCACCAATTTTTATATATTTTGTATTTATTAAACAAAATAAATAGCATGATTTGGATACTCAAAAGGTTTCTTTTATACAAAGATTGTATGAAAGAGGTAATAACTCTTTGTTGCACAGAGAGTTAACTATTTGAAATACGTCACAGCCCAACCACAGAAATTACTGCTACATTCATACTAATAACTTGACTTTGAAAAATCAATTTTGTAACAGATTTAACTGTTTTCTAAAATACATCTAAGGCTTGCTTCAAGAATATCTAATGTAAGCTCATAAAGTTTATCTGTATTGGGATTCTTTGTCAATTAATGTTGTCAAAAAATGAAAAGAGAAAAGTTACAGTTTCTGGAAATTATATTTTCCAGAAATATAAGAATGAGGTACTACATTCGTAATGTTAGTCCATGGTGCTAATTATTTGGTCATTTGGTGACACATTCCATGTGTTTTTCCTTTGACAGTATTTAGATAGGATCTCATTTTTGTAATTTCATTATCTGCACTGGTCCCTCCACAGTCTTATCAACTTGGAATTCTAGCTCTTTGTTGTGTAAAATGCTTTATGAACATTTTTAAAGTTAGCATTTTTCATACTTCAAAACATATTTCAAATAGTTACTCATCTCTGCACAACCTCCTACCCTACCTTTCCACTTTTGATGTATTTATTTTACCTCATCAGAAATAAGCCTTTGTTCAAATAGTGCTCAAGGGGATTGCTGCTTATGAAAAACATTTCACTCTTATATTGAGTAGCACAGTTCACATTAGTACATATAGGAGTTTGATTCAAAGCATGCCATACATACAAATTTTCATGGTAATAGCTCTTTATTGCACAGAGAGGTAACTATCTGAAATACATTTTCAGGTAAAGAAAATGTTAACTAGTTTATATATTTAATCAAAAGTCATATTATACAGTACTTATTTCCTTTACTACTATCCCTCAAGTTGGATTCCTGTATGTGGTGAGGGGACCTCTCAGAGAAGGTTCTGTAATTTCACTTTACCTCCTCTGGGATCTGAACATCCACCCATGTGTTTGCTGTGCATAGCTATTCAGGAAGGAGAGGAGAGAATCCTGGTGGGGTTGAGGGATCAAACCCCAACACACAACTTTGACCTTGAATTTCTGCAGACAGGCTGCCATAGGGTACACCCCTCCCATGGTCAGTGGGCTGTTCCACTTGAGTTAACCAAGTACCAGTGTTGGATGTTCTCAACAGGTGTTGTGGGCACTGTGTTTGATGCTGATGTTTGGGTATAGTGCTCATGAAACCCTGGCATTGCAGTATTTTCCCTTGTCACCTTGTAGGGCTCCATGGTGGGTGAAGATAGTGAGCACTGAAATATTCTTATTTTATTATGGCTATCCCCATTTGTGTTAAAAAAAAAAAAAAGATCAGAAAACAACCATGTATGGACGACTCTGTTATACAGTCAAGATCAAAATCAGACTCAACACTTTGATTTCTCATTCTTCAATCATTCTCTGAGAAATCGTTAGGGCAGATGTCTCCTTTTTTCATTCAAAAGGGATTACAACTTCCTTTCTGGCTTCCCTAAGTCAGAAAGGAAGTTGTACTCAGAAGACATCTTGGTGGAAACATCTTTACCACAACACACCAAACTCCTTCTGAATTCATAGAGCACTGGGAATATGCCTGTAAAGAGTGGTCCCCATGCTACTCTGAATTCCTCAAGAGGAGTTATTGTTACATTTTCACTTATGAAGATGAAATTATAATGCCAACTAATGTTCTTATTTTGATATTTGCATCACTGCATCCACCTACCACAGTTAAGGTAGGTTATCTGAACTGTAAGATATGGCCATACATTCCCAACCCTCTTGGATGTGTTTGAAGTCAGTGGCTCAGTCACTTAAATACATCATGTTGTGGTTCTTTAACATGTTCTTGTGATGGTGGCAAAGACCATGACACCTATGAGTGTAAAATGGATCCACCCTGTGTTGACTGTAGTGGTTCACACCCCTATTATTCGTGCCTAAGTGAGTGGAGTAGGTGCAATGCTTAAAGACTGTGAACAATATCTCTTACCCACAAGCTTGAAGGTTTTTTTCCCTAATCCATCTTGGACATATGCTGAAGCATTCTGTCTCATTGCCACAGTGGGAGTGTAGAAAGATTTCTCCCTGCCTCCAACAGGGTCATTTACAAAACATCAGAAGAGCCTTTTGTCCTCTGTGGTAAAAAGAATGACAAGTCTATGTCTACTGCTATCTCTGTCCTTATCACTCCTTCCTGTAGCTACCTGGATCCACTTCCTTTGGCTTTGGGTGTTTCCTCGGGCCCATCTTCTTCTCCAGTCTTGAGATGCAAAATGATTATTCATTCATGCCCTCAGTCATTAGAATCTTTGTTCACAGACAGAAACCTGTCAACTCGACCCAGGGCAGGATCCATGTAGGTTAATAGACCTTTGTCCAATAAAAAAACAAACATGGTCAAAAACAGAAAGGCTCCCTGCCCCATTCACTTCTCATAAATAAAAATGGTCACTTTGATACAGTGGAACTGTCTGAGCTTTTGTTTAAATATAGATGACATTGAGGATTTGATTGATTCTTATCATCCTGTGTGTCCTTACAGAAAATATTTCTGAAACCTACTGATGCATATCACCTTTTGGTAGTTTTCTTCATACAGAAATGAGAGGTGTAATGGACAAGTACATGGAGAGGAGGTACTGGTGGTCAGTCAGCATGTGCTCACCCTGTCTTTTCCACTTGATATACATCCTTGGAGGCCATAGCCATCTGTGTTTCCTTGGGTTTTCCCATCACTACTTATTCTCTCTACCTGTCTCATGGAGAGACCTGTGATCAGTCAGACCTTGATGCCCTCATTAAACAGTTACCTTCTTCCTTTTTAATCCTGGGGGATTTTAATGGACATAATCCCCTCTGGGGTGGTACTGGCATTAATGGAAGTGGTTATTTCATATAGTACATGCTCTCTTATCACAACTTTTCTATTTTCATAACTGGTTTTTATACTTATTTTCATGCATCTAGACAGTCTTTTACTGTTATTGATCTCTCTGTCTAAAGTGATGACAGTAACCCACAGGGCAGCTGGTCAGTGTATTTCTAAAACCTCAACAGTATTCTTGTCTTCAGTAAAACCCTGTCTGCCACATGGCACAGAAGGCTCAAAAATGGGTCTGGGATACTTTCCTTAGATATCCCACACTTTTAAACTACATTGTTTTTCAACAGGCCTGTGCACATGGTTAGCATATTAGACATCAAAGCCAGAAGAAATTTTGGATTAACTACACAACTAGCATCTCTTCTATCACCAGTTCCAAAGTTATGTGGAACAAGTTTTGGAAGGTCAGTGGGCAATATGCTTCTGCCATTTACACCTTTGCCATTTGCAATTATTTTTACTGTATGCTTCAAAACTACACTCCTTACCACAGCACCCCACATGGAGTTGTGTGTTCCTTTCTCTTTTTCAGTGGGCCATGCTTTTTTGGAATAAACAGTTTGCCATTGTTTTTTTTGGCCTTCATATCCAGGTGCAGTTGGCTGAATTGGATCTGTCCTTGTATGATGTTGCTGTCTTCATTGGTCAGCCCATCCCACCATAGCTTACTAACATCCCAAAGTGTGACCTTCATGTGAAGAAGGCAAACACTCTTGATTAGGAATACCATCTTCTGTTTACCAAACATCTTTCTAACCATCCTTCCATTCCCAATTATACAGATGGTTCAAAATCAGGTAACTCTCTGGACACTGCCATGGTTTGTTGTAATTTGGTGGTTGTACACAGGATCCCCTCTACAGTTTCTGTATTCAATGCCAGATTGTACACCATTTCTCTTGCCCTGGATCATGTAGAAGCTATGCAGTACACAAACTGTACTATTTCTACTGACTTGCTTAGCTCTCTACTGACTCTGGAATAGCTTCATGTTAGTTCTCATCCTATTCTTGTTGATATTCAAAATAGACTGGCCCATTTCTCTTTATCATCTACATCAATCCAGTTTTTCTGGATGCCAGGCTACATTGACATTCACAGGAATAAGCTCACTGGCAATGCAGCTAAGTCTGTCTGCTATCATTACCATGCCTATTCCATACATGAACTATGGTCTTGTATTCAAGGCTTGGCTCTGCATTATTTGGCAGTCGACTTGGAGTGGGCTTTGGCCATCTTGTTTCTGTAAGAATCAGAAAGAGAAAGTTGTCCTAACATTGGTCACAGTTTATTAACTCATCATTTTCTTTTTCCTGAGACTGATGCACAAATATTTGGTCTGTGTGACACTCGAGTAACAGTAGTCCACATTTTACTGTCAATCCAACTCTGAGTGACAGCACCATTTTAGACATGTTTTTATCATAGATTTACCCCTGATGTTGGACAGTATTATTGGTGATGGTGACAGTGCCCACTTTACAAATGTTTTTAGTTTTTTAAGGACCATTGACCTTTTTAATTCTGTTTAGTTTTTATTAGATGTTGGGCAACTGTTTTTTTTAACTTAATTTCCCTTTACCCTTTATAATATTTTCACCATTATTTTATTTTTTTAACAGATGGTTGGCACAGATAGCTTAGGTGCTTTGCACCATAAAATGCCAAATAACAAAAACATCTGTTCTTACTACAATTTATCTAACTTAATGCTTATACTAGGTTTTTGTAGGTTCTTTCAAAGCAATTAATAAATGAAACTGACTTTTGATTTAAAGAAAGAGAGAGATATGCTTTCACAATAAATTATATTAAAAAAAAGCTTTTATTGATATTAAGATATTAAGTCAAAAGAAAACTGCAAAAATAAAATTTTTCCAAAGAAAAACATTGAAGAAAATTAAATTATAGAAGCAATTTAAAAATAACTTTAAACTTAAAAGACAATTAAACTTAAAATAAAAATAACATAATTGGTTTTAAAATACAATGATATAAAACAAAACTATGGGATGAGCCTTACCAAGTTTAGTTTTACCATTTTAAAAACTAAACTGGAATTTAACATCAAACAAATTATACCCTGAATAAGGATAACCCTGAGATAGATACCCAGTTACATATAAACAAATATGGTTTGTGATAATTGATTTTCCACCCAAACTAACAATCATTATAAAGACACAGATTGTCTATCTTAGCATTTATCAGTGAGGAGATAAATCTAAGCATCATTCTTGAGAATGATTAGCAGCAGGCTTGCTGATTTAAATAGGAATATTGTTGAAAGATATTTGACATTGAAATATTTCAGGACAAAATATAAAATATTTGTAAAATCACAGTTATGATATTAACTTAGAAAAACCATACATTTCAGGATAGAAGTGTTAGATATAACATTCTTTACTCTTATTTAATATTTAAATATTTCAACTCTACTTGGAAAGGTAATCATGTTGAAGTCACTACAAAAAAAACTAAGAGCCCAACCACATGTAATGAACTTTGAATACATTGTATTCACCATAAAGATTTTAGTAATACTGTAAATTTACTTTAAGATATGGGAAAAGGTTTCTAAAATCAAAATAGATTTTATGAGATTTCTGCCTGTGTATCTAATTTATGAATGTAAATAGTGTGGTATTTTTAAAATTATAATTGTATTTTTTTCTAGGAAACTTACCACTTGGGAGCATCTGTGATGTTTGTGAGGGTGAGTGTGGATTTCAGGCTCTAACTGACTTTCGTTGTTGTTGGTGTCAACGAACAGTTCACACATGTTGTCAACCAATGATGGCAAAAATATGTGACTTTGGCAGATTCAAATCTTTCATTGTTCCTCCATACTGTGTGCGGTTGAAACTGGTTGGTTGGAAGGGGAGACGACATCTTGTTGTTAGTGAAGTCAGGCTTCCCAATTTTAGACCATGGTGTCCATTGATTGTTTTTGCAAATGCAAAGAGTGGAAATAATGAAGGAGATTTGATACTCAGGGCATTTCGTGGGATACTCAATACTTCTCAGGTTGGTAAAGTTTTAATTTCTTCTTGTACTTTACCACCTCTTTTATGTTATGTAGTTTTTGAAGTATTACAAAATAATTATTTTTTATTGGTGTAGTTTAGTAGTTCACTGGTTTTGTGTAAAAATTACATAAGCCCTTTCAGGTCCACAAATCTGTGTACTGATGCTGTTCTTAATATTCCAAAATGTGATATATGTCTATGTTTTAATGTCATTTTTGAAACAGTGAAGAATTTTTTTTTAAATAACATTAATATAGATGTGATGTATAATTACATATATGTGTGTATACATATATTTTAGTGAAATTAAATAAATACATTTAAATGAAATTAAATAAGTAAACAAAATCATGAGGAAGAACTGTGTTAGAAACAGCAAATCCCAACCTGTGATTAATTATAACCATAATTTTTTAAGCCAAAACAAAATGCATTAAAATTAAACAAAGTATGCTGCATTTTTTAAAAAAGATTTTTGGGTACAAGCTACAGTGTGGGATTATAAACTGTATCCTAGGTTTTGGAGGTGACTAAAGAAATGGGACCCACATTGCTGTGGGGATACACTGTCTATCAGTCTTAACCTCCAATTCACTAGTCTCACATAAAAAGATTAGAAATTAGGAGAGCAAGATGTGGGTGCTCAATCCCACAACATCTCACATCTGTATCACCCTTCACTGCCTGCAGACAGTTGTGGAAAGGTGAATGCTCTCCCAAGTTAAAATAAGAATAAGAAAAAGATGAACATAAAAAGATAAACATAAAAAATAAGGAAATAAGATACTATCATTTGGAGGTAAGTAAGACAAAACTTACCTCTTGAAGTTAGCACTAATTAACATGATATTGAACCGTATCAGTATACTAAGTTTACTGTGACTGTCATGTTTTGTATGAGGCGTTAGGTGTACATGTGCAAAAAGTAGTGCCAAGTTCTTAAATGACCTTATTTTTAACTAAAAATAACTAGTAATTTTTAGTAAAATTTCCCTTTTTATTTATTTAGTACATTTTTGTACTTATTATAAAATAATTTAATAATTTTATCTGAAATCCATTAACTATAAATTGTTGTATCAGCATTTCAACATTATTTAATAAAATATTGTAATTTATTACAAATTTTACAATATTTGAAAAACTGTGAAGTTATAATGTTTATAACAGTTGGGTATGGCACATCACTATGTTAGGAAGGTAAACTATAAATTGGAAAATCAAAATATTTTGTTTTATCAAAAATATTTATATTGATAACATTTTTATCAAGTACTTTAATTTCTAAGTCTAAATAATGTGTATCTGTCCCCAGTAATATGTATCTACTGGATAAATGGTATCAATAATATTATATATTTCAGAATTATTTATACTAATAAAATCATCTATATACTTTAAATTCATTATGAGGAGCTACTGTTCAGAGGGATTTAAAGAACATCCCTGAGTCAGAAATCCTCACTGGTTTTTCTCCCCAAGGAGTTTCTGCTGTGAAGTGTATCTCCACTTGCAAAGATGGAATTATGATGTCAACCAATGTCTTAAATCTGAAGTTTACGTCACCACATCCACCTGCCACCATCAAGGCAGGTTATCTTAATTGTAATGTATGGCCATATATTTTGAACTCTTTCAGATGTTTCCGATATCAGTGGTTCAGTCACTCTAAGACACCATGTCACAGTTCCATGACATATGCTCGTTGTGGTGGCAAGGACCATTGTGAAATAGACCCTCATTGCATTAATTGTAGTGGCTTTCACCCACTTAATATCATTCATGTCCTAGGTGGGTGGAAAAAAAAAAGAGATGTACAGTGTTTGATAATGATTCAAAACATTTTTTACCTTGAGACTCAAAAGTTACTGTTCACTGCTCCATTTTGGACATATGCTGTTGCACTTTTTCCACTGCTACAGTGGGAATGCAGATGGATCTTTCCATGCATCCAAAAGAATCATTCTCAAACCATGATCTTTCCAGAACGATCATTCATTCATGCCCTCGGTTGCTGGAATTTTCTTCCAATGACAGAGAGCTGCCCAATCAGCCCAGGGCAGGATCCATAGAGGTTTACAGAACTCCTTCAAATAAAGAAAATAAAGAAAAAAGAAGTGGTCAAAAACAGAAGGGCTCTCTGCCCAGTTCACCTACACATAAGTAAAAATGGCTGCTTTGATACACTGGAACTGTCGAGGTTTGCGTTCTAATCTGGATGACATTAAAGCACTGATTGATTTTTACCATCCTGTATATCTTTTCCTTACAAGAAACATTTTTAAAACCTGCCTGATAGAGTCACCTTTTGGCAGTTTTCTTTGTACAGAAATGACAGGTTGTGTAATGGATGAGTGGTGGATGCTACCCAACCCCTGTGCCCCAGTGGAAGCTGGATCCTGCCTTCATCTGCAAGCCATCAATAGACTACTGCATGGCAGCAGCAACTGATTGTATTATCTAGTCAGCTGCTCAATGTATTCCCAAAACCTTGACATGTTTTCTACAGTATCCTTGTGCATGGTAAAATCCTGTCTGTCACATGGCATGGAAGGCTCAAAAATGGGCCTGGGACACCTTTAGTATGTATCCCACATTCTAAAACCTCATCACTTTTCAGCAGGCTTGTGCATAAACTCTGCAGGTAAGACATTAAAGCTAGAAGGAATCTTGGATTAAATTCACAACCAGCATCTCTTCTACCACCAGTTCCAAAGTCATATGGGACAAGATTCGAAAGGTCAGTAGGTAATATAATTCCGATTTTGATCTTGCTCTCTGATGGTCAGGAAGTAGCTGATGCTTGGAGCATTGCTGATATTCTTGGTGAAAGCTTTTGCCAGGTTTATAAAACTTGTGCTTCATCCTCCATCATCTTAGCCTTCAAGACTTGGGCAAAGTTATCACCTCTTTCCTTTCAGCCTGATCATTTTTTTGACTATAATCACTCTTTTACACTGATAGAACTCAACGTGGCTGTTCAGTGGTCTGGTAGTACATCAGTCAGTCCTGATAATATACACTACAAGATTCCACGTCATCTCTCTTGCTTTTCTTGTTATTCTTTTAGTTATTTTTAACTGGATCTGGCAAGAGAATGTTTTTCTGATGCATGGCACCAGACTATTTTCCTACCTTTCTCTAAGCCTGGTAAAGATCCCAAGTTTCCTTCAAACTACTGTCCATTTGCTTTGACAAGCTGTCTCTGTAAGATCTTAGAGAGGATGGTTAATGCTTATCTTATGTGGTTCCTTGAATTAAACAAATTCCTCTCACCCACCCAATGTGGGTTCCAATGACAGCACTCCACCATGGACCACCTGATAGGCTTGAAATGTCGATCAGAGAAGCCTTTCTCAAGCTACAACACTTTGTGTTAGTATTTTTTTACCTTGAGAAGGCTTATGACACAACATGGAGGTATGGTATTTTGCAAGACCTCCACTTATATGAATTTGCCCAATTTTATTAACATTTTTTTGAAGGTCAAACAATTCCAAGTTTGTATGGGTTTGACACTTTCCCATTCTTTTTTATAGGAACTTTGAGTCCCTCAGGGCTGTGTCTTGAGTGTCACATTTTTCATTATAAAATTTAATGCCATCACTGGACAACTCCTTCTTACTGTTACAAACAGGCTATATGTCAATAACTTCCACATCTTGTGTCAGTTGTCAAATATGAGATTTACTAAGCGGCAGCAACAGACTGCTCTCAAAAGTGTACTGAAATAAATCACAGCAAACGGCTTTAAATTCACTCTCTAAAACCATTTGCATACACTTTTGCCACCAACAGGGTATTCACCCTAATACTGAACTCCATATTATTGGTGAAGTTATGCTTCCTGTGGTAAAGTTCTTGGGATTTACCTCTGATCATAAGCTGACCTTTATACCACACATCAAGCAGCTATGAGTGAAATGTATAATAGCATTGATCATCCTCAGTATCCTCTATTCAACCACATGGGAGCAGATCAGTGTTCTATGCTAAAAATATATTGTTCTCTAATTTGATCAAAACTGGACTATGGGTCTCTTGTCTATGGCTCTGCCAGGACCTTGGCTTTGAAGGTGTTGGACCTCATTTATCATCAGAGTGCTTTCCACACTTCCCCAATCCAGAGTTTGTACACAGAATCTCATGAACCTTCTCTACAGCTCCTCCACTTGCAACTGTCCTTACTGTATACTTCAAAACTTCTTTCCATACCAAAGCATCCCTCCTGGGGTTGTGTTTTCCTTCCTTAGTCAGCCATGCTTTTTCAGAATAAACAGTCTGCCACTGTTCCTTTTGGCCTTTATATGCACATGCAGTTGGATGTATTGGGTCTGTCCTTGAATGACACTGCAGTATCCACTGGTCAGCCCATCCCATCATGGCTTATTACCATCCCCAATTGTGACCTTTCTTTAAGTCATCTGAGAAGAGCAGATACTCTTGATTGAAAGTATTGTTTTTTATTTGCTGAACATTTTTTTGAACTATCCTTCCATTCCCATATATACAGATGGTTCAAAATCAGGTAACTCTGTGGTCTCTGCCATGGTTTGTTATGGTTGCACACAGAATCACCTCTACAGTCTGTGTGTCCATTGCCAAACTGTAAACCATTTCTCTTGCCCTGGATCACATAGAAGCTAATCAGTACTCAGATTGTACTGTTTATATGGACTTGATTAGTTCTCTAGTGGCTCTGGAATCACTTCACGTTAATTCTCATCCTGTTCTCACCAATATTCAAAACCAACTGGCCCACTTCTCTTTAACATCTACTTCTATCCAGTTCTTCTGGATACCAGGCCATGTTGGTATTTGCAGGAACAAACCTCACTGACACCACAATTAAGTCTGTCTGCTCTGGTGCTTTCACTGCTGTGCCTGTTCCATATATAGACTCTAGTGCTGGATTCAAGGCTTAGTTCTGTGCAAGTTGGCAGTCAATTTGGAGTGAGCAACATGAAACCCTCTGTTGGAATTTGGCTGTCTTGTTTCCTTGAGGATTGGAAAGAAAAGTTTGTCCTAACTAGACTATGCATTGGTCACAGTTTTTTAACTTATCATTTTCTTTTATCCTGCACTGATGCACCACTATATGGTCTGTATGACACTCTTAGGCATGTTTTGTCCCAAGATTTACCTCTTATTCTGGATAGTGGCACTGACAATGGTGACATTATCCACCTTACAAATGTTTTTAGTTTTTGAGAGCCATTGGCCTTAACACTATTTAAGTTTTTAATTCAAAAATTAAACTTTCTTTTGTTTTAACATGATTCCTTTTTATGAATTTTAATAATTTTACTTTACTTTTAATTTTTTTATCAGTTGTTTGGTGCAGATAGCCTAATTGCTTTGTGCCATAAAACACCAAACAACAACAACAACTTACCTCATAATGACCTGAAGACTGAGGTGGCTTTTGCAGTTTAGCATGACAGTAACATCTGCTGTGAACATTAACACAGATCTCAGTATAACAATCACCAATGCATACTGCAAGCCACCCAGATAATACACCCAGTGTTATTTGCAAACACATTCAAGTCACCATTGTGTGCTTGAAAGTACACAACACATTCTATTGGAGATTGGAAGTTCTTGACAAATTGTTTGACAACACTCCTATGTATAAAGAAGTAGGAACATTCTGTGCCAGAAACCCCCACACACACTTTTCCTGTTTTGTGGATAACAGCATTAATTACTCCTCTATTTACTTTAATAGCCACCAGTATTATACTTTTAAACATGGGTGAATCAATAATAATCACAGAATACCAAGGTGATAGAGACTCCTTGATTTTTTTTTAACACCACCTTTAAGGTCGTCCTTATCTGGTATAATGAATATAATGTCAACTGTGATCACCTTGTGTGAAATGTGCTAGAAGACTGGAATACATAGTGGTATAAAACAATAAAAAAACCCATACAAGGATATTAAGCTTTCTGTCAGTGTTTGTATCCTCAAGGATATCTCAGCTATCAAATGAACTCAAAGCAATAACTTTAACAGCTGGTAGAATGGTGTTAGCATTTTAGCTTGGAGGGCACACAGTCATGTCGAAGCTAAGTTCCATTAAAAAAGGTAGAAAGCAGCCTCTGCAGAAGGGGCAGAAATTATACATGATAGAGCTTGTGCTTTCTACAGATAAAAAATGCTTAAGTTAAAGTAATCCTTATCTGCTACAGTTACATGTGATGCCCAATACCATAAAAACATCTAAAGATTGAGTTCCAGTTCTGCATGATGTAAGAATCTTCACCTTTAAGAAGTTGACAGAAGCCAACCTATTGAAGCTAGTGTCAGAGTATCAGCATAGCTTGGCATAGCATTCTTGAATTATTGACTGGTGCATTTATCAAAACCTTACTCAAACCTGTGAATGGCCATGCTCTTCTCAAGAGTCTATCAAAAAATTATATTAAAAACATCAATGGCAAAATCTCAATGAAGTATATAGTATTAGTGTGTTTATTACAGTGGAAGAAAACATGGTAATAAGAAGGTTTCAAACAAGTCAGAACACCTTGGAAATAGCTTTAGGTCTGGAGAAGTCTGTGGTGGAGAGTCTGTTTGCCCATTCTTGCTGAAAATGCACAGAATAAACTTCAGTGTAACACACACACATATATATATCTGTGTGTGTGTGTGTGTGTAGTCATAATTGCACAAATTATCAAAAATGTATCATGAAATATGGAGGCTAGTGATCAAACTGGATCACCATCAGTGCCAGTCTACTTCAAAGATCACTATTCTTTCCTGTTCTCTTTAACATCTTCAACATGACCTTGATATTTCAACCAGATAGTATGTGCTAACATTTGTGAACAACATTCTGGTGAACAGCAGAGGTTTTAACAAAGCTGAAATCATAAGTAAGATAAAATCATCCCATATCATAGTGATGAAATGGTGCATTGAGATGGGAATGATCATCAATTCTGCCTCTGCACACTCAACATTAGACATACTGACCAGGATAAATTGTTACCATCTCATGTAGGCATTGTCATCCCTCTGGAAGAAACACTGAAGCACCTTGGGATAACCACTGTCAGGTAAACTTACTTTTTCAGCTACACTAACATCATAATTCCACACCTACAAAAAGCAACAATGCACTGAAAGTTAGAGCAGGAAGTAAAAGTTGAAGATTGTCCCTATATAACCTTGGGCTATAACAGCCTCATCTGCTCTTTGGACTAAACACTACTGATAATTATGAGTGTGCTACACAACTAAATTAGATCAAAAAATACAAAGCTATTCAAGATTGGTCACAAGATGTAATTTAGTCCACATCAACAAGGCTCTTTACACCTCATAAGCCTCAGTCACATTTACTAGCACTAAAAGTGCTTACAAGCTAAATTCTTCATGGGGCCTTGCACTGTAAAGACCGTACATTCCATTATCAAGTTACTGCTGTTTTCAGTTTGGATGCTCCAGTTCCTGAATGATCACAGAAACATAAACCAAGCAGATGTCTCAAGAGGAATTTATAAATTGACAGATACTATACAGCCACCACTTAGATATTCCATTGTGGAATAAACATGTGATGTTACTGTAATATATGGAAATCAGCCTATATAGAAAATGTAGAGATTGAGCAGAGCGTGAAGCAAGACCTTGGTGGACATTCACCTGTTATCATAGCCATAGATTTTCCTTACACCATGCATAGTAAGAAGTAAGAAAGCTGATTGCCCACTCGTCTGATGGAGCAATAGTGTTCTATGCAAGGCTGGTGGAATGTTCAACCTTCACACAACCAGAACAAGGGTGGATGTGAAAATTTCAAAGGCAAGTTATCGTGTGAATTGCTTAAAGCAATAAACCTACAGAAGACAGTGTAACCAACATAATATTTGTGTCTAACCTACCAGTGTTACTGCATACAATACAAAATATTTGGTGTCTCCAGGTGCAAAGGTCATCTTCAACATTCAAGAGTGAAAGAGATTGCTAGCAGATAAAGTACTGTATGGTATTGCTATGAAAAGTAAATGATAGAGAATCAGTAGACCAATATACAGTTAATATACAATTTAAAACAAAATAGACTTCATAGTTTAAGTTTATTACCAGAATGGATACTTTGTGGTTTTATAAACAGCATCCTGGAAGAGTGAATTGGCTTACTGGGACTCTGGACAATTTTCTGGCACATTCTTGTTTAACCAGTATGTAGCATGTGAAGAATTACTGGGCCACTGTTAGTGATATTGCCCAGGTTGGTCTTTAAATGCCTATCTGCCCCTGACAAAATAAAAATAATAATTTATTGGATACTCCTAACTTCATGAAGATCTCATGTGTAAGATATAATACAAAATTATAAACCTGAACAATCATGGATATCACAGTTTTATAGCTTATCTATGTTTATTGTTTTTTATCACCCAGAAAATACTTTTGATGGTTAATCAAGAAAGGTATGTGTTGTCTTAATTCTAGGATCTATTCACCCACATAACACTGAGATGTCCATCTTTGTGGTAAATTTAGTGTGTAGTTCAATACTAATGAGGGAGGTTAATCTTATACTGAGCTATCAGCTGGTATATTAAGCAGTCTGTAGATGTGAATCAGAAAATTATCATCACTAACAAAATCAAAGTAATTGGCTTCACAAGGTTAATCTTCATCCAGGTCTGGTATTGATTATTACTTTAAGTCAAGTGTTGAAAATATATTTGAATTTCACAGACATCTCAATTTTTATACAAAGCAATAAAATACAATCTCATAATTCACCAGCAAACTTTTTCTCGGACTTATCCTTCCAAACACACACACACAAGAAACCAATGATTTTACATTACTGATCATACCATCCTCATATATTTAAGACAAAGGTTATTATGAATTAGTTGTACAATATTCAGAGAATATATTATTGTAACCTACACAGAAAAACCAGCAATAAATAATTTTAAGTTTGTATAGAGTTACACATCATTTTATGTATATGTAAAATAAATATCCACATTACTTTGTATGATATTACATCATTTCTTTTTTACTCATGAGGTAAAAGTATCTTTTTATTTTTCAAAACATATGGTTAGTAGTTGCATGAAAGTTTGATTAGTTTTATTCAGGATCTATGATAAAATCCTTAAAGGTAATTGATCTTCATGACCTACCACCTGAAAGTGGACTGGAGTGGTGTCATCTGGTACCAGACCAGACCTGTCGAGTTTTGGTAGCAGGTGGAGATGGAACTGTTGGCTGGGTTCTTAATGCTATCCAGAAATTGAAGCTTTTTGTAAGTACATTGAACATTCCATAGCATATTTTAGTATAAAAGTGCTAGCTTGTAAATTCACAGAATGTTTGATGAATATAAAAAACAAGGATAGGCAATCTAATATTTCAGTAACAGGAACTTGCAGTAGATGTAATTGCTTAGGCTTTTTCATCCACAAATCTATTGAAGTTCAAAGCTTTCAATGAATAAAGTTTAATTTATTTAATTTCATATAAATATAAAAATATTTAATTGCAGATTTAAAGTTTAGGTTGATTTTAGCATGTTCTCAATAAAAATATTAATGTTTATGAATCTTCTGAAAATTTTCAGAACATACATGGCACTTGTAGCTTCCAGGAAGAAATTTGAAACAGTTTCAACAAAACAGCACTTCAAAATAGTATAGTTTTAACCAGTCACATTACATTACATCTCACTTTGATTACTATAATGTGATGTAATTGTCTATATTTCAGAGTTTAGAAGCCATAGGCTGGTGATCAAAGTATCTAACAGAAATGTTTGTCCTCTTCAACTGTATAAGCAGTATGGCTTCCACTTCATTATAGATTCACATAGAGATTGGAATAAAGTAATAAAACCTTAGCTTCACAATGTATATATGTATATAATGAAGTCTTCTGAACAATACTTAAAAAAATTGGTTTGCTTATAATTTATATGTGGTAAAAAAGGTATTTTTATTGTATGCCAGTGATATTTAACACAGTGAATCTGCATGCAGTGTTTTTAAAATAACAGAAAAAATACAATGAAAATTGGTTAGAAGTTCTACAAGAATGAAGGAATAAATAAAAATCAGTAATTAACCAACATTAAAGATAAACATTTTTAATGATGTTCTCAAGACAGCTGATATGGGTAGTAAAACTTTAAAATATAGTACAGAACAAAGTTTTGACATTCTTAGGTCATGTGAAACAATATCACGAAACATTTTTAATTGTTTATATATATATTCTATATATATATATATTTCAAGTGGGATTTCTCGTCATCACTAATTATTTTTAATTGCTTTTTTAAAAACATACCACAATGAAATATTTCTAAACTTTCAAAAGTGCAAGTTTATACAGATATTCTGTATGAAAATATATTACTTGAGAAAGAACATAGTCTACAGCATTTTATTTAACATAATAAAACAAGAATGTATGACAAGCACTTCATATTGATACAACCTGGTGTCTTATCGAACTGCATCAATATGTGGGTTGGTAAAAGGTCATAGAGTGGGATTTCTGTAGTGCATTGCATGCATGTTACTATTTCACAAGAATTAAAAGTCAGTACATCTACCAGTATTTACTCTTATTCCCACTGCTGTCATATCCATCACATTCTTATATGAAAATAAGATTGGTTCTGTTTTCAGATTCTCTGCAAACAAATATATGCATATTACGTAGTTGAAAAATGAAGTGTGACACTCTAAAAAATATATATCCACCTGTCATTGGTTTGTTGAATTAAACATGTTTTTAGCATCATTGTAGGCAAGCTGTTTTATACTTTCCCATAAGTGTAATATGCTTTAGTAAACATCTGTATTCAGTGCTCACAAAGCCTGTTTTAAACAACTTGTACACTGACATGGCAGCTTTAGAACACATATTATATTAGTGTGATAAGCTGCTGTATAATTAAACAGGTAGAAGTTGTCTACTTGTATTGTAAATTGTAATCTTCATTCTCCATTTTTCAAACAACTGTATTATTGATTTGAATAAATTTTAAGTTAATTAATAAATATTTGGGGCACTTGCAATCACTTCACAACAGTCTCCTGTGATTGGATAGATTTCATTTCTTTAATGGCTTTTTACATAAGTAGTATAAACAGATGTCTTATTTGAAGTTGATGTTTGTTCATGAACAGCTTGAAGTTCCTTAAACTCTGGTTTTCTTCGAAGTAGCATTTGAGACTAGAATGTATGGGATTCTTAATACTATAGAACACAGTGTATATTTTTGTTTTTCAGTCACACACTAATGTCATAGCAACTTACTAGGTAACTTAAGTAGTTTGACTTCCAGCAAATTAGAAGTGAATAGTCTACAACAGATAGAAAATTAAAGATATATTTTACTAAAATGTACAAAAAATTTCACTTTTCTTGCAAATTGTAGACATATCTTTGTTAAACCATTGCGTTATACCAGAAAATGTTTTTCAATCTAAAAAAAAGAAAAATTTAGTGCATTAAGATGTTTAAATCACTGGAAATATCAGTCTCAAGTAAATAGACTATAATGGTAAAAAAGGATTTTATATTTAAATCAACAATATAATAGTGAGTAAACAATATATTTCAATCAGAGGTTCAATAGCTACTATGTTTGTCGTTAATGGTAATGAGTAATATGTAAGATATTTTAAGCTATGAACAAAAGCAATTTGAAAGGTTGATTTTATGAATACAGTTTTTATTAGTTTGTAAAATCTATGTTAAATACTCATCTAATATTTATAAAAGCCAGTGTGTTTGTCATTCCACATCACACTTGATTTCTCAAAATAGGAAGAGCCATAAAAGTGAAAAATGCATTTATTCAGATAGAATACTTTTATTCTGTCGGCCTATTATGTGCAAGTGGCAGGGAATACAAAGGGGCAATGAAACATTATGAGTGCAGTACGTGTTGGTATAATAGCCTAAAGAAAGTATAGAATTATCTAGTTTATAACCAGGTACATAAAATTTATCATGAAAATAAAAATATTGATTCAGTTTTAAACTAAAACCATTTTTGAATTAAGCTATTTTGTGTTGTATTGCCAACAGTTTTGATGAAGAACAAACCTCTTCACTCAGTAAAGCCTCTAAATTTATAAATTAACAAATATTTCTTCAGTTTTATTGTCTTTAAATTTCATTTTATACTTTCAGTACATAGACTAACTATAATATATTAAGTTATACTTTTGTTGTTAAGCAACATAACATAAAAATCATTGTTGGAACATAATGTTACCAAAATGCACTGGCTTTTCTATATATTGTAAGATGTTAATCTAGTTGATTTTTGTCAATAATTATTCTTTAAATACTCCACAAATTCATTTCATGAATGGTTTTAATTTTGATTGACTCACAAAAGAATTTACAGATGTTTGACTGCCTCGACTGCACTTTTCTGCATCTTTGTTGGTTAAGCTCTATTTTGCAAACTTTATATTTATTTTAGTTAGCTATTAAATGTGAGGATAGGGTGTATTATGTCACTTTTTTGACAGGTTATATGCTTATATTGTGTGTATTTAGCATAGGGTTCATGACCAATCATTTTGCATATCAAATCACATGACAGATCATCAGATGCCTGATTTCCATAACAATAAACTGTAGTATGATTGATGTGATTTTATAAGTTTTCCCTTATGAAATCGTTTTATTGTTTTTTTACAGTGTTAGGTTTATGAATGTGTGTGTAAAATGCTCATAATATGAAATTAACAATTTATATATTATCAGAACAAAAAATTATCTATATTATATAAAAAGTACATTATTCCAGACTTTTTTAAAAATCAGAACAGGTAAATTCTAGGTTATTTATAAATGTAATCTGGAATATCCATACATCTTCAAGCTACAATGTAACAGTAGCTATAGTTCATGTTTCTTGTAGAAATTAATAAAACAGAATATTTTAACAAGTTAAGGACACACAACAAGTATGCATAACTTTTCTTTGTTATGATTTATATGTTTAAGTTTGTATTTCTCTTAAAAGCTTTTGACTCATTGATTTTTTCTTTCTATTCTTAAGAACTTTAAAAAGTGACCAAAGTGCTTTTGTGTCAGTTTGCTTCTGAGAGTCAACTGATCCAACATGTTTGATAGAGAAATAAATTGACTACCATGAAATCAACAGTGAAAAATAGACACTGCTGCTAATATTAAGATATTTTAGATAAATTATTTCTGTTATACCATCCATTTTAAAGATTTAAAAGATATAATGCTTCAAACTTTTAATGTGCACAAGATTCTTCTGTTAACAGTTGACATGATCATTTCATGTTTACATCTGCTCATCGCACAAATTGTTTCTCGTTTGAAACTTGTGTTACTTATCTTTTGAATTTTATACTGTTTTCCTTTTATATTTTTTGTTTTTATAAGCTTAAGCAAAATCAAAAGAAAAATACACTTTTCTTCCCAAAATCACTCATCAAACAAAAGGAAATTGTCCATAAATGAAATTAGATTGTATGCACATATTCATGTACGGTTAGTTCTGTAACAACTCTATTACTCAAACTTAATTCACCTTTTCATTTATTATTTTTTATTATTAATACTTTGAATTTTCAGGTACCTTAAATTTTAAAATTAGTGCTAAACAAAACAAGAAACAGTATTTCAATTTTTATTTGACTGCTGCATGCATGTTTATTGACACATTCCTTTAAATTTGATGATATATTCATCTACTTATTAATATTAAGCAAAGTACAAAACCACACCCCTAAAAAAATATGGTAAGGAAATAGGAATTAACTAGTGGGTAGAGACAACAGAAAAAAATTAAACCAAAAAGTTGGAATGTCAAGGACTGATACAAAATATGAAATTAGAAATAGTTATTAATCCATTACATACAAGTAACAGATTATTTTTTGTAAATGCAGAACAAATTTCTGTAAATTATTACTGTTAGTAGTAGCATTTGTTAATATCAACTTGATAGTCATTAAAAACTTTCTTGACTCCTTTACCTTGTTTTAATATAATAGATGGCATGTCATATGCATTGATCTGTTACACAAATAATTAATCTTGATACCCCTAAAGTAGGCATATACTTGTACATGTAATTATGTATTTCCTTTTTCTTTTTGAGCCCCAACCTCAAGTGTGTATCTTGCCACTAGGAACTGGAAATGACCTCTCCAGAGTATTAGGTTGGGGAGATTGCTACAGTGGACACATTGATGTGAAGTGTATCCTTGATCAGATAGCTTCTTCTACTTGTGTTAAATTAGACAGGTTTGTTTAATATAGTTAGTTAGGGAAAACTGACAGTAAATAATACATGATGATAATCTCCTTATATCAGTTAGACTTGTAGAGCATTTTCTAATGTGGTGCAATAGCCTAGCATGACCAGATGGTTAGGGCACATAATTTGTAATCTGAAATCATGGGTTTGAATCCCCATTACACCAAACATGCTGACCCTTTCAGCCATTAGAGCATTATAATGTGATGGATGAACTTAGTATTTGTTGGTCAAAGAATAGCCCAAGAGTTGGAAGTGGATGGTGGTGACAAGCTGTCTTCCTTCTAATATTATAGCACTAAATTAGGGATGGCTAGTGCAGATAACCCTCATGTGGCACTGCATCTAATGTTGTTTCAAAAACAAGTCATTTAAAATTTGTTTAAAAATTTCCAAAATACCACAAAATAAATTTTGAAAGGAAATAGTTGTAGTTTAGCAATTAACGTGATATTATTATTATTACTCAGTAAAAATTATTTGGCTGACTTAAACAGGCTTCATCCACCTGTGTGGTACTTCTTCAGTATACTAATGTGGATCTCTTGTCATAGCTACAAGTGATGAAATAAGAAATAAGTTTCATAAAGACTTGCTTTAATGGTTCTGTTTTGCAGTTGTTGCTGATATAAAAAGTTTGAAATAAAAAAAACTGAATTTGTTTTTATGAAATGTGGTGTTAGATTGAATTATGTTTAAACCTTTTGGAAAATTTATCACTATTAAATAATTGGTTTCAAGAAAAAATTACTATTATTACTAGAATTTTCAGGTAGAAGAACAAAATTAATCCTAGTCCAATGTTAAGAGTGAAGTTATATGTGACATTTAATTTTTTTAAAGATATGCTTCAGAGTAAACTTATAAAAATTTATTTATGTAGATTGAGAGATAGCATTGGATAACTAAACATAGTTAGTTGGACTTTCATTTAACAAAAGTTTTTATTAATATGATTACATTCTTGTATATCTTGTTCATAACTTTTTATTTTAAAAACAGGTATGATCTCTGCTTAATGATGAAGTAATTATTTTATTCATTTTTGACCACTTACAGGTGGAAAATCAAATTATCTTCAGAAAGACATTTAGGAATTCCCATACCATCAAGGGTAAGTATGTTTTGTTTATTTTTGAAACTAGTTCACTAAAGTCCAATAAAAGTGTTTTTACGAGTTATACCTAGTAGTAAATTAATGTCTGTGTGACTAAGGTACTATTCACTTCTTAACACTGTAACCTCAGTTATTTTATGTAAATCTGTATTAGGATATGTAGTCTCTGATGCTATCAAAGAGGAGGTTTTATGGTTTATAGTATATAGACGTCTGTAGCTAATAAAGCTATAAATTTATTGTTACTTTTATTAACATTATTGGGTAGGATGTGTAATATATCTAATTTTATTATTTTATTTTTTAAATTTCATTTTTATTACAGTCTCTTTATTAATGCAGCTTAACTCTGAAACATATCTCCAAGAAACATATTTCAAGAATCTGTTGAACTCCTGTCAGATACTACAGAGCTTAATGTGTATGTAGTTAAGACAAACCTAAATATAAACTGGCTGAAATTTGTGAAATATTATTAGGATTATGGCCAAAAATATTATTAACAGCATGGATACTTGACTGATAAAGCAATTCACTCTAATCTGTATAAATAAGAACATTAAAAAAGTATTTTTAATGAGCTTTACTCATTACAAGGTTAAACTTTAGTTGATTAGAATTTAGTAGCAGTAAAAGTAGTAAAATATGTCCATCATATTTTTCTCCATTAGTCTTTCATTTATTATTTTTATTTATTTCTATAGTTATATATGTTGCTTTTTAATTATTTTTATATAAATTTTGAAAGAAGTAATTGATTCTGATGGTTTGCAAGTGTTCTTCTCAAGCAGCTTGTATGTTTGATGTTATGACTGAAAATGAAATTGAAAACAATACAGTTAAGTTCATAATTACTTGGGACCAGAACATGCTCAAATGTTGGAATGATTACCTTGAAGAAAGGTGGCTAACTAGTTTGGATATCCCAGTTTCCTCTCTAGTTCACTTTTTTCTCTGCAGTTGTCAACGTATGTCACACATCATTGCAATATTATAATCTGAAGCTAAATGTTTTGTTATTTATCTGTTATAACTTTTAAAAATTAACCTACCTCTCTAATAAGATACATTATCCAGAGTAATTCCATCTTTTGTATTTCTCAGTTTTGTCACAGCTAGTAGCATTAGTGAATTTAATTTGATTTAATTATTTTCTACTCTCATTAGTGGTATGAAGATGTAGAAGTATTAAAGACAGTTTTCCCTTATTTCATAATGTCAGTAACTTGCACTCTGGGGTAATTAGCCAGATCAGTGTTTAAAATTTCTTTCTTGATAGGGCTGTCTGAAGTCAGGGTGTGACTGTTAGTACCCATGCAGGTATCTCTTGAACTGAGTTTAAAGTTGTATCTTAAATAAATTGTATTGTCTCCTTGTGAAATTTGTCCAACCTTTTTATTAAGGCCTAGGATGGCCAGGTGGTTGGGACACTTAGCTCACAACCTGAGGGTCACTGGCTCGAATCTTTGCTCCACTAATCATGCTCATGGTTTTAACCATATGGATGTCATAATGTTACAGCCAATTCCACTGTTAGTAAAAGAATAGCCCAAGAGTTGGCAGTGGGTGGTGATTAATAACTGCCTTCCTTCTAATTTTTCACTGTTAAATTAGGGACAGCTGGCTCAAATTGGGAAAAAATGAAGCCAAAACTACTAAAAACATCAATTTGGCATTTGGACAACGGACTTCTTCTCAGTGGACTATTTGACATTGATTCCAGACAAGCAGCAGACTTAAAAGTTTTCAGTGCAACTGTTTCTCATCTCGTGGCTGCAATTGGAAAGATTACATAATTGGACAAATGGGTACTGCATGAATTGACAGAAGGGTAGAAACTGGTTAGGAACAGGAGGGGGTCATTCTTGAAGTGGATCCTGTATGACAACCAGAAGAGATTAGGACAACAGGTAGATGCCAAAACTGCCTTTGCACCCAAAATGGTAACAGTGTGATAGTCTGCATTAATCCTTTCTGCAACCAGGTGAAACAATTACAGCACAATCTTGCAGCAAACATTGATAATATGCATCAAAAATTAACCACTAAACAACTATCATTGGTGAACAGGCATGGACTGATTTTGCTGCATGATAATGACAGACCAATATCTTAAAAATTACAATTTCAAAATTGAGAGAATTGAAATATAAAATTGTGAAGCAACCGTCATATTCATGTGCCCTATCTCTGACTGATTAACACCTTTTTGCAGCACTTTAAGCTGTTTTCCTGGAACAAAACATTGAGGAATCAGGAGACTATTGTTGAAGCCTTTGAAGAGTTTATTGTCTATAAAACAACAGAGTGCTATAAAGATGGGGTATTTTCATTCGTATTCTGTTGGGAGAAAACTATTGCAGCAAATGTAACATATTTTTATTAATAAAAATATGTTTTAATTTTTACCTATACAATTGGCCATTTCATATGAAATGAACTAATACTAATCAAAGTAAAGGATCACATCTCTTCAAAATAAAGAAGAAAGAAGATTCACTGTCTTTAGTGTTTGACAAGTATTATATTGGTGCATAGTTGATATATATGTACACATCTTTCTGCTCTTTTAAGTCAAGGAGGAGTATCTTTGCAGTTTTTGTTTTTGAGTAATACTTTATCCTGAATATTTTCTTCATGTTGGAGTAATATGGATTGTAATACAAAATATACTTCCTCTCATTGGATAAAAACACCATCACTAACTGAGAACTACAAATGCAGTTGTATAAGCTCTAATTAGTGAATTAAGTCTATTGATAATAAATGTTATTAAAAAGCTTTATACATATTTAGGTTTGGAAAATGGATATTTTATTGATACTTAATTTGTTTTCCTCTTTCAATATGTGTATTTTTTTATGATTAGTTATAATTGTGATACATCCAATAAAATCCCTTATAGTTGTTTTTCTTGTGAAGATTGTTATTACTTTAAACTGTGATCCTCATATAGTCATAATATGATTTTTTGTTGTATGATATGAAAAAAGTATATATATATTACAAACCTTCTCATAAGAATGTCAAGAATAAGTAAATGATTTATACTAATTGAAACTCTTCTGGCCTCAAATATTCTTTGAAAGAGTAGAAAGAACTGTGTAAGTAATATTTGCATTAAACAGTTTCCCATGCATATAGAAGTATAAAGCTGTTTGAATAACATTCTCTATTACTTATATAACTATGCTGATAGAGCTTCAAACTATGGTTTCTAATTGTTTGTGATATAGTATATGTATTTGTTATCCAGTAAGAGCTAACTGTTTTATATTACTATTTATGACACAAACTAGAGACTGATATGAAAATGATCTAATAAAAGATATTAACAGTTTTTATAATATGTCAAGTTTGTGGATTTTTAGAATTGTATAAGAGTTTGGAATAATTACATTGGAATTATATACTGTATTGCATGTTGAATTAAATGTTTTGATCTGTTAATTTATAAAAGTATTGCTTTCATTCTTTATTTAGTATATTTCAACAATCCTGTAATGATTTACAATCACATAGATTGATGTTTCAAAAGTTTTTACAAAGTTCCACTGAATCAACATATCAAATAGAATGCAGTCCATTAAAGTTCCCACACTTACTGTGTCTTTTGAAACAAAAAAGAAGGAAAGTTTCAGCTTCCATTCTGAGGGCCCAGCATGGCCAGGTGGTTAAGGCACTCGACTCATAATCCAAAGGTTGCAGGTTCAAATCCCTGTCACATCAAACATGCTTGCCCTTTCAGCCATGGGGGCATCATAATGTAACAGTCAATCCTACTATTTGTTGGTAAAAGAGTAGCTCAACAGTTGGTGGTGTGTGATGATGACCAGCTGCCTTCCCTCTAGTCTTACACTGCTAAATTAGGGATGGCTAGTGCAGATGGTCCTCATGTAGCTTTGTGCAAAATTCAAAACAAACCAATCCATTCCATTCTGAGTCCTTCTTTTTAATTTCGTTTACAACTACATTTACTTTTATCATACAATAAAAGCATGACTTCCATTTTTTGGACATTTAAGTATCTAAATTTAAATGTAGGGCAGGACTGATAATGCATTTAAGAATAACTACAGTGGAGTTCACATATTCTTTATGTTGTAAACTCTGAAATGTGGGTGATATAACTGCAGAAATGTTGTTTGTTACTATTGGTTTCTTTGGAGTGAACTGTTGAAATTAAGCTTTGAAATACATTTTTTTTACCAATGTATACTTTTACGTGTATTTCAGCAGTAAAAGTGTTTGTTTATTGAAATTGGCATTTGAAATGTACTGCATGAGCAGGATTGTGATTTTTTTTTTTTTCATGCATAGGAGATCTTAATGAACAACTATGCTTCTGTTGGAGTTGATGCATTAGTGACTTTAAATTTTCATAAGACAAGAGAATCAAAGTTTTATTTATATAGTAGCAGATTGCTGAACAAGGTAAGTTGCAACTAAATTTATTAAGTTAATAAATAGAGATGTTTTTTTATATATAAAGCTTACAGGTATGTGAGTATAAAAACTGGTAAACATCCTTTACCTTCTAACAAACTAAACTATGTGCATGGATGAGGTCAAAATGCACATTTTATAACCTTTTACAATTTTATTATCATTGTTGGTCAAAAAGTAGTTTGTTTTGAATTTTAATATTACATGAGTTTTAATTTCTTAGCTTAAAAAAATACATATTTAATTTTCAGTCTTTTCTGTGTCATGTGATACCTCTGCTCTGAATTGTCCTTTTGATTTTTTCTTCCCTTTTATTGGTTTCAAGATATCTGCCACAAACACCAACTAAAGATACTGACAAACCAGAAATTAAAATAACACCTTCCCACCTTTACTCTTTTAGATATCAATAAATTTGTTAAACCTATCATAGAAGCTTCTCCTCCAAGTTCTTTATGCTTATGAAAGTACTTTTGCTTATTTGTTTGTAATAAATGTTTATAATCAATAGAAAGGCTATTTTGTGAACTAAATTATTATGATGGCTTTATGGGCAAGTTAGAAAGCCAGGTAAATTTTAATAGTTTTGAGACATTCTCTTAGAATGTTCACATTTTCCTTTTTAAATGCTAGAAAAGTTTTTTATTTTTATTTTCCCTTTTCTTATTTTCATCTTTTGAAGCTTTACTCAAATAAGTGGTTGAGTCTAGCAATGCAAAATGCATATTTTTTCTTTATGGCCTTAAGATTTTGGCCAGCAGTGTATTTATAATTGGATGCTACAATTTGCACTTATTTTAGTAAAAAGAAACGTTATGATCATTCTAATATGAAAATCACCTTGCACTCAGACTAGTGAGACTGACTCAGTAAATGTACAGACAAATCTTTATTAAATATTTTGATTTCTTGGGTAAATCATATGTGTAATGTTTACTAAAAGCTAATCAAATTTCATGAAAATATGCATAGTAAATTGAGAATTATAGTGAACATTAATTTTTCAACAGGGCCTCATTCCAGTGAACTGAACCCGTGCATTTAGGATTAATAAATGTAAAGTAAACTGCCTTATCATATAAGCTTATCAAACATATTTAAACTGTGATGAAAGCTTATCAGAATAGATGCAATTTACTTGTAATATTAAAATTAAAGGTTGAGTTTACTTCTAGAACCAATTTTATAGCAAAGTAACTTCATAAAATGTATGCACGTGTGTGTGTGTGTTTTTTTTTCTATATCTGAAAGACATAAATTATTACATCCTCTTTGAAACTTAATTAAATTTGAACAAGGCATTTTTATTGCTTTTATAGTTTGGTAAAAGTTCTGATGGTACAGTAGCAAGATGCTTGCTGTGAATTTGTCATATTTTAAAAGAACCATAATGAAACTGTAAATTGATACTGTATCTGTGTTTTAATATTTCTTTAGTGAAGAATTTGACTTGATTATCTTTCAGTTTCTGTATTTAAGCTATGGTACCAAAGATATATTGGAAAGAGAGTGTAAAAATTTGCACCAAAAATTGGAACTACAACTAGATGGGAAATCAGTTAATTTACCTGAACTGGAAGCAATTGTTATCTTGAACATCCCGAGCTGGGGAGCTGGTGTACGACCATGGCAGATGGGAAGTAGAGCTTCCGAACTTCAGCCACTAAGGTAGTACTGATGCTTAAGATTGCTGGTGTTAAGTAATGATCAAATTCAAATTTAACAAGCTTTAATATAATTATTTTTTGTACTAATTTTTAAAAAATATTTTTCACATTTATAGATTCAATGATAAAATAAACGGTACACTTATTTTCTGTGTATATTTTCTATGCTTGTATAGAAAAATCTAATTTATACTAATCTTTGGACATATTTCTAATGCATGTAAGTTGAGTGTTAAGAACCTTTGTTACAATAACCTTTAGTACCAATTGTCTGTACATTTAACAAGTTACTTTAAATAACTTTCAGTGCATATTTATTGTGTGTATATATTTATTAGTAAAAGTTCTCTTGCACTGCTTTTCTTTGCAGGTTATATTGATTAATTTTGAAATATATTTTTTATGTCTCAGATGTAAATGTGAATTTTTTATTGTAACAACTCTTTATATACCTATATATATATATATATATATATATTATGTTTGCAGATTCAATGATGGAATTCTTGAAGTGATTGGAATTTATTCATCTTTCCACATAGCCCAGCTTCAAGTTGGGTTGTCTGAACCACTTAGATTAGGAAGAGCAAAGGAAATCAAGGTAGGAAATAACATTTTCTTGTTTGTTCTGAGTGTTACAGGTATTTTGTTTCATTTCAGTGAAATTAAATTTCTGGGTTAGGGACTGACCACAGTTCAGTTAAATTCCAGAAACATGCAATGTATGAAACTTGTTCATCATCACATTGAGGAAATTTAAAGGATGGAAGTACAGAGGCTGGTTTTGTAGTGTTAAAACATTAAGTTTCCTAATCAAAAGTACCAAATAAAATGCAAAGGTTGAAAAATTTACAAAAAGCAAACAAAAAAACAGTGCAAGATAACATTAAGGTTACTCTGTTTTTAGAATCACTATCCTTGTAATACATGCTACTGAAATTTGATTACTACAGAGTGTCAACAGGATTTAACATTCTTAAACTTTGTTTGAAAATTTACAAGTAACTTACTCAAAAATCTAATCATTTTCTGTAATTTACCAGAAAGCATATGAATCTGTCTTCTGCAATAACTGAACTAGGATAAGGCTAATTAACAACTTGGTGAAATTAAAAGCTCAGCGTTTACTTCATGAGGCTATAAGCATATTTCTTGTTCTCAGTTCTTTAAATGTTGCATCATATATACTAGCTAAGCCATCGAGGTAAATTCAGGATTTGGTTTTTATTTTATAAAGTTTTTGATGTTTCCCATCATGTGCACATCTCATGCATTTCTGTATTTTCTATTAAGTTCTTTATCTCATGCACTTCTCATGGTCCTTTATGTCCATTGCAAAAAACATTAGCATTTGATTCTTGATTTTATTATATTCAAGTTATGATGTTAGAACTTACATTCCTGTTTATAGCATTTAAATTATCCATAAGTTATCTACCTTTGAATAGGAATTAGAGGTTATAATAGTATTTGTTGTCCAGGTGGAGTGCATTTTATTCAAACAATTTTGTATGTGCAAATCTGTGAGTATAATGAATAATTTAGAATACTTTATTGATAGACTATACAAGACCTATTTTCTCTACCAGTTGCAAGTTTATCCTAAGATTCTTGCATTTGTACTTCAGAAAGAAGTAGTATTGCTCATTTTATGTGTATTGCTCATAGCACATGAGCTATAATTGGTTACTTCCAGTACAATACATTACTTCTTCTCACACAAATAGGCCCGGCATGGCCTAGCGCGTTAAGGCGTGGCGCTTCGTAATCTGAGGGTCGCGGGTTCACATCCCCGTCGCGCCAAACATGCTCGCCCTCCCAGCCGTGGGGGCATTATAATGTGACGGTCAATCCCACTATTCGTTGGTAAAAGAGTAGCCCAAGAGTTGGCGGTGGGTGGTGATGACTAGCTGCCTTCCCTCTAGTCTTACATTGCTAAATTAGGGACGGCTAGCACAGATAGCCCTCGAGTAGCTTTGTGCGAAATTCCAAAAACAACAAACAACCACCTCACACAAATATCTATTTTTGTTCAGTGCTGCCCTCTGTATGCAAACATTTTTCGTATATGCCACAAGCCTTGAAACTTGCGCTCATTTGGAATTGATTTATTCCTATGTGTCTTGCATGCAACTCATTATGCAACAACTCTCCATTAATGAGAATGCAAAATACTCTTTTGACCATTTTCATAACACCAGGATCATTTATAAAATATAGTTGCAACAACTGCCATCACTTCTGTATCAGAGAAGCAAGCAGAAAAATGAAAACCAGGCTCAAAGAACACAAAAAGACATCACACATTTTTGAAAACTGCAAATCAAGTAAGCAAAACATAACTATAGAAAATGCCAACATTAAGTAGGGAAACAAATAAAAACAAACACAAAATCAAAGAAGCCCTATTTTTGATATAAAAATATCAAAGTATTTAAAATAATGGATGAATAAAACAATCCAAAGTATTAGGTACAAATGCATATTAACCTAACCAAATCATTTCTGTATAATAAAGAAATTCAGTTCTGTTGAAGTGATTTGTGTGCAGTGCTTCATTACGTTTGCAAGTAACAAGGGAAGCTGGCTCAATGGTGGGTCGGTTTGGGGCTTCATGGTGCAAAGCAACTGGGTTGTCTGGGCCACCTGGGTCGTCCCATGTTTCCTAGTTTGACTCAGAATTTGTTTCAACATATTTAAAAAAAGTATAGTTAGGTCTTCCCACCAGTTATGTAAAAACTGGATAGTGCCATTGCTTCTACTTTTCTTTATATCTCATAGTTTATACTTCCTTCAAAATTTTAAACTAAATTTGCACCATTACATGTTAATAAATATTGTTGGATTTTGTTTCTAATCAAAGTATTATTCACAAATGCTTAGTTATAGTCTTTGTATTCTCATTTAGCAAACAAATTTCTTCTGTAAATCTTATCAAGTAGTCTGAACAAACTGTTATGTATTTACTTTCCAATTAAGACATTGGAGAAGGTCCTAAAACATCCATAACTGTATCAGAAATGATTACTTGGTTAAATTTAACATTCATTGTAAAGGTGCATTTATTAAGTAGGGACCAGTTTTATACTTATAAAACTCAATGAATGATTCATGAATTTCTTAGTATTTCTTCCCATATTACACCAAAATTAATTTAATTCATTAGTAACATTAATGGTCTTAAACTACTTTAGAGTCATCTGACTTTTTTAACATCATTTGAATTGTTGAATTAAGAAATATTAACCATTTTTATGGTACATGTTCCATAATTATCATAAACTTTTTATCATAGGATTAACAATGAAATGTTTTAATGGCATTCATAACTCCAGAGCATTGTTGTTAAATCACAGAATAATGCATTTAAACTTCCTTTGTTTAATGTAGTTTTCTAATTATAATCTTGGTACCTCAAATTAAATATTTTTAATAATGAATCCCATAATGTATAAATGCTTTTTGTCTGTTGTATGACTATCAAAAAGTAATATCTTTAATTGTCAGCTATGATAAAACACTTGTGAGTTCCAAAATGTGGAATATGAAATCCACAAATTTTAAAAATGCTGTGATATGTTTTACAGTTTAGATGTTAGGTAATTTATGTATTTTTATGAATTTTTTTGCATGGTTTTATACCATCTACAATAACCACAAGACTCAAGTAATCACTTTCTTGTTTCAGTTTGACAAATGTCTTATTTAAGTATTCCCAAAAACCTAATTCAAAAACAGTACACCATTTAATTAAAACATAGATCAACTTATAAGGGATAAAAGTATATGAATTAAACTCATAAATGTAGAAATGAAATTACACTGGTATTTTTTTTAATGTTGTATACAGACAGGTTTTTTTTCACTTTCCTGTATTTCAACTTGCCAGTAACCATTTTCTTAGTCCATGAATTAAAAAAAATATATTGTATACCTAATTTTTACAAGCTTTCTTGAACATTCTACAACTTTAATACATTCTTAGCCTTGGCCTATTATTGTGTTCTGCATTCTTAAATGTTTAATATGTTTGAATGTTGGCATAGTCTATACACTTTCCCAGTGGTTAAATATATATAATATTATATATCTGTTTAATGATATAATAGGATGGAAGAATACAGTTATTTGTAAAGATACTTATAGTTGCAAGTATGAAGATGTTTGTTGTGTACTTAATGTATCCTCTTATAAATTATGCATGACTAATTTTAATATTAGGCTAAAAGCATCAGAATACATGCTAAATATTTAATTTAAAAATGACAGAATAACATCATTTACTAGTATTTCTAAGGTTGTATTTTAAACATTCAATTGGTAAAATGTTTGAAAAGTTAGCTTTATACAGCAAAAAAGAATTACATTTCATTCATTCTAGTTCATCTTAAAATCCAGTATACAAAATAAAGTTTAACCTCCTAATCTTGAATAATATTTTTTCAAGCTTTTTCTAGATGATAATGGATAATAAAATATATTTGTCATAAGAAAAAACATTTTTGTTATTACATTTTATTTTTTAGTCTATTCAAATTAACAGCATTTATGTAAAAATTTGTAGATTTTTTATACCTTTTCTAAATACATAATTATGGATTTTTTTATAATTCATGTTGACTATAAAACCTTACAAATTATGCAGAGATGTTTAAACTAACTTATTTTTCTTCAGCTTTGTCTACATGAAAAGGTTCCAATGCAGGTTGATGGAGAACCCTGGGAACAACATCCAGCAGATATTACTGTTACCTACAATGGTCAGGTTACCATGCTTTCAAACTTTAAAAACTGATTATCAGCTACACTGATCACCCAGCTTGGTTTGTCAGTAAATTTGCTAAAAATGGTGCACTTCTAAACATTTAGCCCAACCAAAGTAAAATGCTCACCCAGAAAAATTCACATTGGGTACACATGTATCTTTACCCAAGTGAAATACTTAAATATATTCCATTTTGTGATGAATACTTGGTTAGCCTAAATCTAAAATGCAGTTTTAGGTTAACTAGCACACTTTCTTTTGGGATTTTTTTGAAGTATTTCTGAAAGTTTCTTTCAATAGAACTCAAACTAGTGGACACCTTTAAGAATAAAAATTGTTCATGGATAATAATCCTACCTGAATGATATTGGTGTAGTAGAAAATGTCAGGTTTTTAATGTTTAACAAATATAGGGATAGAGTATAATTTTCAAACATTTTCTGACATGCCATTTTAAAAAGTTATATTAAATTTAGTGCTCCCCAGTGGTACAGCAGACTTATAATGCAAGAAACCTGGTGTGCATAGCACAGATTGCCTATTGTGTAGCTTTATATTTAACTTCAAACAAACTAAATTTAGTGACAACTGTTCTGAATACAACTGTATATGATGTACAAACGTAATATATGACTTTATTGTGTTTTGTTTTTTTACATTGTATAGTTTGTTTGTTATTTAAATTATTTCAGAAAATCAGGGCATGTTATGTCAGTATATTCTGTTAACTGAAAAACATGCTTTCAAATGAAATAGTATTGGTTAATGGACAGTTCCTGTGAAGGTGCAAATAAAAATAGGATTCATTGAATATAATCCTTTTTTGTGCTTTTGATCTGATAATTTTTCAATAGTTTTATTAACATAGAATTATATTTGTGGGGTTCATCTGTAGATGTAATTCAAAATATGAGTGAGAACTATTTTAAAATAATTTATTTTTAAAAAATTAAAAAATACACTGGAATTTTATTTTCCTTTGCTGTCTTTTAATGCAGTTATGTGGAACATGTAAATGTTGCTTTGGTAACTATATGAATTTAAAAAATGTGTTTAAAACATATTAAGCACATTTAAAAATGTTTTTCAAACTTTAACCCTTTCACTGTTTTGAGTATTGGAATTGATACTTAGGTGGTTTGACTAACACCCTTGAGTATCTATCGCATGTGATACTCAAAGCCAGTATATTGAATATGAATTTTATGAAACCAGGTACACTATTTAGACTCTCTGATTGTTGCTGTATATATATAAGAAAGACATAATATTCTCTTCAAATTATTATACAGATAAATATCATGCAAGTGCCAATGATGATGCAGTTCTCTAGAAAATAGAGCATATTTAACAATCTCTCACTTATGATCATTAATACATTGCAAGAGTAAAAGTACCTTCATGTAATACTCAGGTTTTGTAAATGTAACAGTCATGAGCATACTCTAATTAATAAATCTATAAAATTACTTAATCCAAATTATGTAGTTCATATAATAGGTCATAAAATGTCACAGGTTAAGTCACAAATTTGTGTCTAACAGCAAAAGGGTAAAATGTATGATTGTGTATAAAGTGATTTAATTTGTCAACACTTCAAAATAATTTTGGAAAGACAAATATTTTATTACAGGTTTGTAAATTTTTGTAAACTAAGTCAAATTGATTTTTTTTCCATGAAACAAAATTGCAGGCTCATTTTTAGAACAATTTAGTATATAATAGCTTGTATTAATTCTTTTTCAAAAAATCACCCTAGATATTATATACAGATCATGAATAAATTATTGGATTTATAGAATTTCTTTTCAGGCACAATGTACTCTTATATTTCCCTTATATTAAAAGTAAAAAACAAAAAATCAACAATTTTTGGTACAATGAAAGGTAAAATATTTATTATTATTTACAGCTGACTACTTTCAGTAACTCAGTTACCATCATCAGGACTAATATATACAGTGTTAGTTTAGAATATACTGTTAAAACAAATAAGGGGTAATATTCATTTTCAAAAACAAAATCAGAAAACAAGGGATGGAAAATGAATCATGAATAAGGGACAATTAAATAAGTATTTCAGTGGGACATTTTGATTGGTACATCATTTCTATTTATACACACACACATATTTTTAATTATAAAAATACTCTCTTTTAATTTTCTTTCTGTGTTTGTGCATTTTGTGAGATCTTTACATTTTTCCACTCAAAATGGCCATCAAAGTTCCAGTAAACTTCCTCTTTATCATTAGTGTTTGTAAGTAGTTGACAGTTTTGTTTTGTGGAATGAATGTTACTTTGTAACCATTAGCCATTTTTTTTAAATATCAGGAAAAAAAATGATATACTAATGAACTTCTTTTTGGGGTTTTTTAACATTATCTATTCAGGCATCATTTGTTACGTGTGTCATGAAGTTTTAGTGGATTGCATTCAAAATTTTATTAAACTACTTTTTCATGTTATAACAATTGGTATAGCATAATGTTGTTGCTAATACTCCATATTGTAACAGTATATAAGCTTTAAGTTCTTAATCTTGTAGGGCAATATTTTTAAAAAAATCCTAAATTTCCTCTAGTGTAAGAAATATGACACATTTTCTGTTATTCTGTCTTCTCTGTTTTATTCACTACCCCTCCAATAAGTATGAAATTTAGGTTAAATTACTCACTATAAAATCATCATTGCTGAAACAAACCATAGATTTTATACCCTTCATTTTTGTTTGCTATCAAATAGAAAATCAGACCCCTTCTGCCACACCCACCTGCCACATCTTCTCTTTCAGGATTTGTTAATAGTTCTCTCTTATATTTAATTGTATATTATCTGTATCCAATAGAAAGCCAATATTTTCAACTGTCAAATAACATATTATATTACATTGTTTTTTCAACAGATATTTGCCAGTTTCTTTTTCAGTATGAACTTTGTTCCCATGGGAAAGATAGTGACTAACTTGGATAAATTTGTAACAGATCTTGTATAGTAAGAAAGCTAGAAAAATTGTGACAGAGGAAATTGTTTTTGTTTTGTTTTTTGCATTCTCTGTTCTTTGCTGCATTATTTTGTGCATTACTACTATTAGTATAAAACAGTAGGGTTATTTCTTATTTTTCATGTTTATTCTTTATTTATTATTATAAAAGTAATTAAAATGTAAAAAATGAGATCTCTTTAGGTTAGATTAGGTAAAACAAAAAATAACAATGTTTCATGAGGCAAGCAATTGAGCAGCTTGTGAGTAACATAACTCATTAGCTTCATGTGAACTGCACATTCCCAAAGTGGTTTACTACTTATGTTGCTAATAGTAGTTAGATACAGTTCAAAGGAAGATAAAGCAATAACACTTAATTATAAATACATGTATACTGTTAAGAGTTTAAGTAGTTTAAGAAAGTAGTTTTTAAGTTACAATGTAAAAGTCATTCTAGAAAGAAAAAGAGTAACTTATATTTATTTTGAGTTAAATTGACCAACCTTGTATAAAGTTATGGTTGAGAAAAAACAAAATTTGATATTGTTAAGATGAAGAAAAATATTTTTAATCTCAACACAAAAATCAATTTCAAACGGGTAGTGTCAAAATACTCAATATATTCATGAAAAATCTTTAATAAAATTATTTACTTCATTAAAAAATCTGATTTTTTGTGTACAAAATATTTGTAATGTTAACTGAAAGACTGCCACATTTTGGGAAGATGTACACAATATATTAAAAGTTAGTGGTATCAAGTCTATAAAGACTTCAAGTAGAACAAATTTCAACATTTTAAAAGTAAATTAATGGGTTTGTTGTAGCTAATTTAATATTTATTAGTGTTTTTAATACTAAATTATTTCCCATGTGCAACATCTTAATTTTTGAGCCATAGTTTGACTTTGAAATGTTATGTGCTAAAACATTCTTAGTTCTAATGCAGTGTTATAAAATTTTTAAAAATTATCAGTACTAGCTGCTCACTATCACAGGATTTTTGTATGTTGTTTGTCATACCTTTGGAATTTTCATAAGTGTATACTAATAGTTTTAACACTTGGGATCTCAAATTTTCTGAAAGAAAGGAGTGTTAAACTGTAAGTGTGCAAAGTGCTTTGTCAGTGTATTTTCCATTATCTCATATACATATTCATTGGCAGACAATTATCATCAACATGAAAGTCTATAATAAAAATATGGTTTGTATACATCCTGTAAACATGTTCTTCATGAAGTGTTATTGGTGTTTCAAGTCTTGGTTTGGCGTAGATCTACCAACGTATGTAAAATTTTGTGTGGGTATTTAGGACTTTGTTTAGGATAATTTTCTATGTTACTAGAATGTAATTATGATATAGAAGTATGTGCATCATTATAAAATACTTTATTTAAATATTAAATGTCTATATTTAAAAATACTTACAAAAACATCATGAATAATTACAAGTGAATGTTTTACACTTGATATTTCATCTTGCTTTAAAATTTTCTCCTATTACTTGAAAAAAGTTCAGTATATTTGATGTATTTGACTTTATGATCTCCTTTTTTGATTTGATTTCATACAGAGGATGAAGTTAGCATAATATCATACTATGGATCTGTGACTCTTTGAGTTCTGTCCTGCTTCTACCAAAATAAAATTTTCTTCCACACTTTGGAAACATGGGTGCATTATAACTAACATTCAAGTCCTAATATTTGATCAGGGTAATCCACAGGTTGGCAGTAGGCATTTGTTGACTAGCTTCTCTACAGTCTGCTTTTAGCTGTCCTTAATTTTGAGGTGCCAAACATCTATTGAGCAGCTTTGCATAAAAACCCTAGTACATTTATTACTCTTTGTAACCATAATACAATGTAAAATTGTATTAACTAGGTATAGTTACAAGAAAAAGTAAAATATCCTCTCATTTACATGCAAACTCTGGAATTTGACCCAAATATTTTAAAAAAATTGTTTGGAAAGGATGTGTACAACCTTATATACTTAGTATGTAACAGAAATAACATAAGAAACAATAAAGTATATACAGTTTTGTTTTTTTTATTGAACAGTACTACTAGGATATAATGCTAGAAACTACTACTTTACTCATAATTAATACAAAGCACACACATTCCCCCTCCCATTGAAGTCTTTGTATTTACAATGATAAAATCAGATGTTCAATTCCCCTCAGTAGATACAACAAGAAAACACATACATATTTGGTATAAGATATTAATAGAAAAGTTTTAATAATAAGGGTAAATAACACAAATCTGGTCCTAGAACCTCCTGAATAGGGTAGTTAATACCTTTTGATGATGATGAATAAAGTATGTATGTTACTGAAAGATACTGTTAACTCAAGTAGTTAATATTTAATAAAGATAGTTTAATAAAAAAACATTATTGAGTTTGTTTATACTGGTAGGGACAGTATCAGTAATTTGGCACATTTAATTCATAAAAGATAATTCATTACAGAAACTTTTTCAGGAAAATGTAATTTATATTCTTTTTTCTGGTATTTAAATGTAATACTGAGATATGATATTTTATACTCATCTGTATATGTTGTATTTGAAGATATTACTAAATATTAGTTATGAATTATAAAATTTCTAAAAAATAAAGTACATTTCCATTTTAGCTACCTTATCTACAAAAGAATATTCAGTTGTTGAAGACAGTTCTGCAGATAACTACCAAGTTGATTCTAGGTTTGAAGGAATTTATTATATAGGGATAGGTTGAAGTCTCTAGACATTATCACTGGAGAAGAGTTGTTTAGAAGGACGTGGTTGAGGTATTTAAAATTGGTAGAAGTTTAGATCTGTACAATGAGATGAAGGTTTCGTAAAATTATCTACAGGCAGTCTGACTAGAGGAATGAAGTTTGAAATATCAAAAACCCCAGATAAGATTCCAGTTGAGGCAGTGTTACTTTTTTGGCAACATAGCTGACCCGTGGAGTAGTTTTTCCTTGAAGTACAGTGGAATTTACAACAATGAAATTAGAAGATCTGATGAGTGTATTAGATATTAGTAAAAGAGTGTCTGTATTGGTAATGGTATAGTATGTGGAGTTTATTTGATATTGGTAGCTAAGTACTACTAAGTTATTTTATATGCAGCAGAAGTATTCTGATACGAAAGCATGAAGTATGTATAGTATCTGACATTGAAAGCCAGGTACTAGCAAGTTCAGGTTATTTTTGTATGGAAGAAGTATGTTGAAAAGAAATGTACATACAGTTTATCTAGCACTGTAAGCTGGGCAGTACTAAGTTTAGGTATTTCATATGCATCAGAGGAATGTTGATAAAAAAAACATTCAATATGTACAATTTGCTTGGCATTTGAAGGTATTATTTTAAATTCTCATGCATATTGAAAGCAGTTGGATTAAAACAATGAATTATGCCTAGTGGTACTTCACTTGTTGTTGGTATTTAGCAAGAAATGGAAACATTGTAAGAGTAATCTAAAATGTGTCTGATTTATCTCGTTTCAAAATGTATTACTAAGTCTTAGGTACTTTGCACATAGAAATAATCTCACAAGAAGACTTAATGGGTTAGATTTATCAGTTATTCCAAAGGTACTGCTGATCTATCTTGCTTGCCTCATAATAGAATAATGTTGATAAAAATATTCATGAAATTATATCCTGATCTAGTATTAGAGCACACTATAATAAGCTCAGTTTTCACAAAATAGTGTAAAATGAGTTAATCTTATATTAGAATGTGCTAATTAGTTCTTGAATTTAATAAGTAACAGAAAAATTCTGATTAAACAAATTGTGTTTACTATAACAATTTTAGCATTAAATTCAGATACTTTGTACATTTTAATAAGGGAAATATGTCTAGTTTTCTCTGAAGGAGTTGGTGTTCAGGTTTCTAAAGCATTATTCATAGAGATAAAAGTTAGTATTGTTCTTATTTTACTGAAGTGGTTAATGTGCAGTAGAAACGGCATTGGAAGCTATTGGCTATTATATTATATTATATATTCTTTTTGAGAAAAACTCATGAATATAATGATGACAGCTACTTCTTGAAAAGAACACTAAATTTTGTAGTTTCAAATCATTTTATCGATATAATCTTGATATTAAAAATACAGAGGAACATTCCAAATGAGAAACAGTTTTAGATAGTTTCTGCCTGAGTTGAAAACTCATGAGTTTAGATGAGTGTGCTCCTGCATCTCATCATGCCAACTGTTCTTTCCTACACCAACAACTGTTTCACATTGTTCTGGTCAGTTTCACTTCAGGGGACACACCTGTGACTAGCACTGTGTTACTAGCCTTAGATTCAAGTGATCCAGTGAAAGATTTATCAATGTTTATTTGTAGGGAGGTTAACATTACTTGATGTAACCTCTGTTTTTAAACCTTGCCCCCCTTCTTCTCAAACATGCAGAACCTATTCAGGCTGACAAGGACTTGGATTGCATGTTTCGCCCTCCTGATTTTACTGTACCTTGCCATGCTCCTCATGAAGATTAATTAGGTTTATTATGGTCATTTTGCACTTAATTTCTCAGGCATGTGATGTTTTATCCACTACCCTTATTTCTTATGAAACACAACCTTCCTTATAACATGGCTTGTCTTCACATCCCTAATTGGTCTACCCCCTCCAGATGTTTTTGGACATGCTGACCAGTTTGCCACACAATTAAGTGATGTAATTAGCATGCCTCACCCCCCCCCCTCCTAAACTGATCCATGCTATATTTTCCACCTTGTCTTCCAGATGTTACCCTTAAACTTTTTTTATGGTATCTCTCTACTGTCCATCACCTCTCTGAGGCTCTCCATCAATATCCTGAAGGCTTTTGGGGAAACATCCTCTACCTTCTTTCCTCCATGTTGGCTCATTTGTTATCTTTCGCTTTGCATACATGGTTTCTGTGTTGTTGGGACCTTCTAGGTCAGATGCAAACATAACTTGAATCTGTTTACTGGCATCTTATTTCTGGAATTTACATATGGCCCATTTGTGAAGCATTATTTATTTGATACAATTTCTGAATTCTTGGAGTTTGAGTTGCATCAGTACAATGCCAATCTACCCTTTCCAATCTTGTAGCCTCTTTGTCTCAACTGGAACCCAATATGGCACCTATTCCAGATTCCCATATACTTCTTTCAGAAGTGGTACAGTTCCTCATCTATCATTTCCAGGAGTATCCTTTGAATGCTTCTGGGGGTTACTTCTGTGATTCCCTTGCACCAGTCCTGCCTCCTATTTAATGTAGAATTTTAGTTAATTATGTGACTAGTTTATTGGATATTCTAATTTTCCTGTACTGAAAATCTATTTCATAGAGGTACATACCTCCTCTCACATTTTGTGCCCACTTTCCTCCAGTGCTATGTCTTAAGTGGAGAGGTGTTTCATGATGATTTGTGTGATAGACACATTGGAATCATCTGATTCCAGAAGGGTATCACAAAAGCCTTATGGAATGTGTAAAGAAAAGAAGTTCACATATAGAGATCAACATTAAATAAAAATAGCTAATATTGTGAGATGGGTAAGTACCTATTGGAAATACATTTTAAACAGAGGAAAATTATAACTTTGGCTTATAAGCAAACCAGTGTCATCTACAGACATCACATCTAAAACAGCCAGCTATTGTTGTAAATATAGTGTCGTGGCTGATCCTATTGCACAGCCCACTGTAAAGATGAAATTTGTATAATAAACCATCACTTTTAGGTTTTGGCTTATTAAACTTATTTCATTATTTTATTATGTTAACTTTTTATGGCAGGAAAATTAACCAAGTAATTGTTGGATGTGCTGTTAAAAGCATTTGCAACATAAACCTGTCATTAGACAGTTTAATCAATATACTCATTAACTGAAATGCTTAAAGTAGACAAAATGCTTATAATGACAAAAACTTTAAAAAAAATAAAGAATAATTAACATTTAGCATTAAGTGCATAAAGCTAGTATATGTGAAAGAATGATAATTTATTTCTATTTATTTTATCTTTATTTGCATTCTTTTTTATCTGACATATTGGTAATTTTATTATCATGCATTAATTTTTGTTTATACTTAATCAATATTTTGTTTTTAATAATTTATTAAAACTATATTTATCAATTTCTTACTGTAGAATTCAGTTATGTTTATCCATTATTTATGATCCAAAATTTACAAACAACAAAACTGAATATATTTAATGCTTTGAAGATGCATTGTTCAGTGTATTATATTTCACATGTAATTACATAAACAAAGTCACCAGCAGCTCCAGGTGAATTTGCTCAGTTTTCTTTTATTGGACTACTGCTTTAACTGTAGCGTTTTTTCAGACTTTTTAGAGATTCTTTAACATTTGTTTCTACTGTTTCATTCTAGAATTCTGACTGTTTTAAGGTATTTATTTATTGAGACTTCTTGAGTAATGTTCTCAAATGTTAACATTTACACAACATCAATTGAAAGAACATGCTAGGACCATTATCCTATTTATCACTCTGATACTCTTGAAAACTTGAATAAAAACACCTCTTAAAATTAGAAAGAGAAAAGCCTAAGGTTCAGTCCCTACAATGCACATAGTGCAGATAATCCATTATATAGCTTTGTGCTAAAACAAACTACTTTTATTTGAAGAAAGTAGTTTTTATTCATAAAGTTTGTGTTAACTATGTTTGCAGGATATAACATAATCTTTGAGATGGCTGCAAAATTTGCAAAATCAGGCATCATGTTAAAGTTATTTGACCATTTTGCATCTTTCAGACACTCAATTTGTTTATTTTTGTCATTTAATATAAACTGTAACTACTTGGTGGACCCAAATTTCAAAACAAAAAGTGACATGTTTCTGGTATGATATGAAAAAATTGTACATGTCTCTGTGCAACAAAGTGTATTAGAAATTTTTAAAATGATCACTGTAAGGTATTTAATTGCTGTTCCTAATTATCAATTTGGAATTTTTTTATTTTTTGTGTATTTTCATTTTATCTGAGTTATGTAACCTTTCATTGCATATGTGGCATGTATATATATATAAACACACATGTTTTTACATTACATTTATCTTCTGTGAGCTTGTACTGCACCCCATAATATAAAAATACTATGATTAATCAATTTTTTTTAAAAGAAAAGTATGGTTGTGACAATTTTTCATCTCCTGTATTTTATATACATCATGTCAATAAATACTGTTGTCTTAAATCAGTGTTTCTTAACCCTTTTTGGGTCAAGGGCCCCTTTAAGAATCTAGTTTGAAAGCTCTGGAGCTTCCTCTGCAGAAAAATGCACATAAACACACAAAATAATGGAGGAAAAAAATCATTTTTTGTTCCTAGTACAGGTTCAGGAGCTCTCTAAAGGCCAGTTAAGAATCCCCCACTTAAATAGTCACCAAGAAGGGAAAATAATTGTTGATTGGCTATATTTTGTTCAAGATTTTCTCAGCTTACTAAGAAGTGATCAAAGTGTTTATATTATATATCTGTACATGTATGTATTTATAATGCAACTTTCAAATATGTTTTGTATTCTGCCAGTACAGTTTTTTGTTATTATATCTATTAATGTTTTGCATTTTGTGCTTCAAATAAAAGTTTAAATTATATTTTTTTCAATTGCATGAGAAAAAAAAACTTCTGTTGTATGTTTTAGTCAAACTGAAAATAAAGTTTGCTTATCTTAAAAACGTGTATATGAGTATATTATGAAAAAGATACATAATACACATTATTATTTGATATGCTGAATATTAATAGTTAAAGTGCATGTTTTCTCATAGCAAAGCCATATCGGGCTATCAGCTGAGTCCACCGAAGGGAATCGAACCCCTGATTTTAGCATTGTAAATCCGTAGACTTACTGCTGTACTAGTGGGGGACATTAGTTAAAGCAGAATTTATAATGGTACTAAAATTATATTCAACTACATTCACATTGGATTACATGTCAAAAGCAATGCAAAATCAAGTGCATATAACAATAATAAATTAATTCATTTCTTTAATTTCATTTGCTATAAGCGATTTGCACTCTTATGCAAGCAGCAGACCTAAGTTTGCAAACAAACGTTCTAACATAAACTCTGAAACTACTATAGGTCTAACACACTAAAAGACATCTACTTAATCACTACTTAATACTGACTAGCTTACTTAAATGTGAAACATTAAATCTTACTGCGTTACTTTACATCAGTCCACCCTTGATTATCCATATGCTCAATTCTCAATCATTACTTAATATTTTCTCAATTTGTACTTCATTAAACTAACTTAAGTGGTCATCTCTGAGGTAAAGTTAGACTCTTATTTATAACTAATATATGCATGTCTAGATATTAGCAGAAATTTCTTAGTCGTAATCAAATATTTAGTGTCAGACCATTGGAATGATCCTGTATTGATAAAGGACTTTTGACTATAATTCCAAATTTATTACTAGTATCTTCGTGATGTGGCAAATTTTTATTAAAATATAAACAAGTTTGTTGCACACGTAGTATCAGATGTGTTACAAAGGTATTTGTATTCAAAAATTTGATCTGAAGAACACACTAGAAAGACAAGTTATTATAATATTGTGGATTTTTTTAATGTTATTTGTTTTTGTTTTTTTACCTTTAAAAATTAGAATTGAATAACAAAAATAATTTAGAAAGATGAAGGATGAAAACATTAAGTAAAAGCTTTTAATTTAGATTTCAGTTGTGTAATGTTAGGTTACGTTTAGTACATGTAATGGTTCTTTAGACTTGATTATAATTCAACTTGCAGTGAAATTGCAAGGCAAACTAAATACATTGTTTTATTTAATAAATACAGTCTAAAATCATTGTCATACTTACCGTTTTTATTCGTTTATAAGACGATTCGCTTATAAGACGGGTCCCAACTTCACCTGAGAGATTGTCGATATTCTGTTTAGACTCGTTTATAAGACGAAGTAAGGAAAGCAGGTAACGAGAGAAAAGTGAAAAAAATGGAAATTAATAGAAACCTAATTTTGGGTTTCGTATACGATATTTCGATTTCAGATTAGAAGGAGAAAAATAGAAGAGATAGAAAAGTGAAAATAAATGAATAAATCCAAACTCGGTGTTCAAGCGTTTAATAGAATTTCATCAACTATTTTATTTACTGTATGATAAATATTCATATTTAAAACACATAACAAAGAACAATGTAATGCACAAAACTTATCACAACATATTTCAGTATCAAAGTACGTTTATGCTAACTTTTTAAACCACATTTCTTCAAAGTATTAAAAGAGTTTACGCAAACTGCACTTTAATAGAACACAGCAAATCAGTATGCAAGTTATGAAATTCAAAAGCCTTCAAATTATTCGTTGTCGCTATCTCCAAACAGTTCATAAAACTGCTCCTCGGACAATCCATCATCGTAGAGGTCACATTCCTCCGTGTTCTCCACAATCACAGATCTAATAATAACAAGATAGCTCACTTCCCTATTTTCACTGTCTGAAATATCTGCACAGTTCTGAGTGAACTAAATTTATTTTCTATGTCTGTAGACCTCGCCTATAAGACGGGCCCCCCCAATTTGAGCCCGAAATCTCGAGGAAAAATCCCCGTCTTATAAGCCAGTAAACACGGTAGATTTAACAATATTAACAATAGACTACTGGTATTTAATCGCAGTATCATGAGTTTATTTTAATTCTAAAATTAATACAATGTATAAGACTAGTTTGGGAGTTAAGCTGTCCATGTTTGAGAGACTACTATGCCTTTTTAAGGAAGCTAGTAGTGAAAATGTTCAATTTATATGTAGAGGTTGGAGGTTATCCTAACTAAAAGAAAGAAATAAAGAGAATTATAAACTGTGGGAAATGGCAGCAGAAATTTTCAAGAGGAGCTTAAGTTTTTATATGAAAAGGAAACATCAACTAAAATTAACAATGGCATTCAGAAAATTAAAAAGTATAGTATTAAGGTTAAAAGTAGTGAACTTAATTGTAAAGATCCTATTCTAATGAGCAATAGTTTTCAGCCCTTAAGGGAAAGCAAAAAAACAGAATAAATTGGTTATGATCTTAAAAGAGTTTATAGTTATAATTTATTCCTAGAAACAACATGTGGATAGAATAATCTGTGGGGTAAGTATGAAGAAAAAACTTAGATTATAACTACCCTGGGCACAGGTGGAAGACACAACTGACAGAGAAAGAGAGATAATGAAGGGGAAGCTGTTTTGTTTTTTGTTTTTTTTTGCACACAGAGGCTAATGATATAGTGGAGAATAAGTCAGAATAGCAAATTAATAAGTGCACAGAGTTGGTAAAAGCATTTAAAGATAAAGGCGGTAAGTTAATTGTGTCAAGGATACTGCCAATATTTAATTTTGGAAATGAACTTTTGAGTTAATCACTAGGCTAAATGCTAGGCTGAAATTAATATTAAGAATAAGCAAGTTAGCTGGTTGGACTTGTGGTAACAGTTCAGTGAGAGGAGGGAATGTTAATGGGTGGTTTACACTTAAGTAGAAAAGGGTCTGGTATGTCTACAAGGACAATTAACTCAGCTGTAAGGGAAGTTTTAAATTACAACTAGATAAAAGTGAGGGTAAAGATAAATGAAGCGAAGTGGAAATTTAGACGAAGTTTTACATAGAAAATCAGTAGAAAAGTAGTTATAAGAATAAGCTTAATTGTTACTATTATAATACTAGAAGTATAAAAAATAAAATAGGTGACTAAGTAATGGTAGAAGTAGAAGATGTTGATATAGTGGAAATAACTGGAACATGGTTAAATATAGATGATTTTTATAACAGTTTTTTTTAAATGCATGGTTTTGGGTTATTTAGTAGGGACAGAGTAGTAAAGAGATGGGGAGGAGTGGCTCTATATTATGTGTTAAAGTTGAAAATATTAATGATAATACCAAGGAGACTGAATCCATTTGGATTTTTTAATAAATATCAAGGGGAAATGCCTCTAGTTAGAAGTTGTTACAACCCACCAAATGAACTGATTAAGTTAATGAGAAACTTTACAGAGTGATTAAGATTTCAACTGTTAATAAAGTCATAATTTGGGAAATTTTAATTTCAGGCATATTGACTGGGAAGCACTAGGGTCAAATCATGAAGAAGAAAGGTTTCTGGAAACTTTTAAAGATGGATTTCTTTACCAGTTAGTCAAGAAACCTACTAGAAGTAATGCTGTTTCATATTTATTGTTAACTTCTAATAAAGAAATGGTTGATAGGGTGTAAACTAGAAAAGACTTAGGTACAAGTGATCATTACTGTATTAGGTTTGTTACATATGGACATCAGACATAATGATATTTTGTTTCCAAATTTTGAAGAATTATCTGTTGTGAATAAAACAACCGAGTTGAGAAATTTATTTTACAATTTCAAAATGAATATATTTCTTACAGAAAGAAAAGGATAGCTACAAGTAAAAAAATTAGGTTGGCTCATAAAGGGTATAAAAGTATAATAAATTTAAAAAGTTTAAATTGACTGGTATTATAAAAGATCAGGAAATTTGGACATCCAAAAGAATGTATGAAATAATTTGGCTGAAAACATAACACTCAACAGTAAGGATTTTAAAGCTACATTAGGGGTTATTAAAATGTTAGGATAAGAATAGGACCTTTGAGGGATAATAAAAAAAATCTTGTATCTGATGATTATGAAGTGGCTAAGCTATTAAATTCTTTTTCTTTTATCATTATTAATCAGAACTTAAGCAGTATTCCACACTTTGAGAAATTGATAGTTGAATTAGACAACTGCATAAAATCTATGCTTGTTAAAATAAAATTGGGAAGTTTAAAGGATGACAAGGCTGCTAGGCCAGATAAAATTTTTCCAAGGATTTTGAAGGAGGTTAAAGATTGGATATGTGAGCCACTTGCTACTATTTTTTTTTGTCAATTCTTAAATAGTGGGCAGGTGCTAGAGAATTGGAAGTTAACATATGTAACCCCTCTTTTCAAGAGACATGATAAAATTGTCCCAGTGTTTATAGACCTATTACATCAGTTGTGGAAAGAGTTTTGGAATGTTTGTTGAAAGATCCTTTGAAAAGTTATTAAATAAAGTTTAGGAGGTTACTAGATAGTCAAAATGATTTCATTAAGGGAAAATATTGTCTTACAAATTTTTTGACATGCTTAGAAAATGTTACTGCATACATAGATGACAGCAAGGGTGTAGATTTGGTGTATCTAGATTTCTAGAAACCATTTGACAAAGTGTTATGTAAAAGGCTTGTAAAGAATATTATCTCTGTAAGTGTGGGGGATAAGTTAACTGACTGGACAGAAGACTAGCTTTATGGAAGACAGCAGAGGGTTGTTATAAATGAAATTTAGTCAAACAAGATTAATACTGCAAGTGGTGTATCCAAGGTTCAGTGTTAGGACCATTGTTCTTTTTTATTTACATTAATAACATAGGTGAAGGAATGGTCAATAAATTACTTTCCCTTGATGATGATATCAAGGTCTTGGGTGTTGCTGAATGTGAATACAATACTGTTGCTTGACAAAAGTAGTTAGATCATTTAGTGAGTTGGGGAAATAAATGGCAGATGGGTTTAATTGTGATTAATGGAAGCCATTGCATGTGAGTTATCATAATTTGAATTATAAGTATACTTCAGATGGAAGTAATCTTAAGAGTGTCATGAAAGAAAAGGATCTTGGTGTAATGGTTGATCAGTCTTCTACACCATCCAAGCAGAGAGCTATTGCCAAGAGTTGGGCAAATAGGATTTTATGTTGTATCTATAGAAATATTGAATACAAGTCTAAAAAGATTACAATTTCATTGTAGAGGTCACTGGTTAGGCCAAATTTGGAATATTGTGTTCAGTATTGGGCTCTTTACCTTAGGAAGTACATTGAAGTGTTAGAAAAGGTTACTAAAATGGTACCTGGTATGGAGGAAATGTCATATGAGGAGATTGAGATTGGAAAATGAATTGATAATGCTCATGCATCAACATTTTTCATAATTAATAGTGAAAATTATAGAACTAGAGAACAGAAATATAGATTCAGGCACAATAGAAGTCATCTTCACTTAAGACACTTTTATTTTTTAAATAGGGTGGTTGTTGGCCTATGGAATGGGTTGCCTTCAGGTGTTGTGGAGGTAGTAAACTTGAGTGAGTTTAATTACTTGATATATTAATGATGAGGGCTTGCTTTAAATTTTTTATTTAATTTATTTAATAGTTTTAGTTTGGCTTAGAGGATGGGACAAATGAGATAGACCAATAGGTCTCTTGTTCTCCCCAAACATTATGTTAAAATATTTCTGTGAATATATGTAACCAGTTTGACTCAGGATCTGACAAGTATGAAAATACTTTAGCCCATCATACAGTTTGCATACTGTACTTACATTCCTAGAATTTCAAAATGCATACATACAGTTTCCAACTATCCCTCTATATTGTATCCAGTATTTACTCTCCTATACCATCAACAGTATCTAAATTAGCTGTGTTTGGTAGAAACAGACAGTTGTTAACTTTGTCATCAAATGCTTAATACCATGTCGAATGGAACACAAATATTATGACATATGCACTTTGGCCCCAACCCATGCAAGTAGGTTTAAAATCATGTGTCCTATAGCTAAAATTTAAATTAGAACATTGAAAATATATCTAACAACACTGCCTCTTTCCTGAGTTATGTGTCAAATGTTTAAATTCAGTGCAAACATAAACACTACATTAAAATGTTCGTTTGTCAAATCTTTTGGTGATTTTCTTTTCTGAGGCTCATGGTATGTAGATGGGGTAACCTTTAGCCCCTTATTGTCACCAACCGCCCTGTTAATGAGAGTTCTTTCTCTGGAAATAGTCATGACGAGAACAATTTTTCCTCAGCAGTCTATTTTTCCAATCGAAAATTCTTTTTTAGAATACCAAAATGGACATTTTTTTTCAATTACCTACTTCCAAAAATCACTCATTTAATATATATCATAAACTGTGGTGTCTGTCTGAGCATTCGTCTTCTCCCATTTAAAAAGTTGCACAGCACTCGAGCAAAGCACAACATTCACTTTTAAAATGACAAGAGAACAAGCCTGAATAATACTGATGCCAAATTTTAATGTGCAAGCTGGATATTCTACAATAAGTTGTTGGGAATTAATTGTACTATCACTTACATCTCAAAATATGATGCAACTTAAAGAATAAAACTGTAGAATTACCATTTAATATTGTTAAGTGGCCCTTAGCATGATTAAAATGATTGGCATTATAAGTAGCTTAGAGCTTTGGTTTTGAGAAAACTCCTAAACTGTACGCCATTTCTCTTGCCCTGGGTCACATAGAAGCTAAGCAGTACTCAAATTGTGCTATTTATACTGACCCGCTTAGTTCTCTACTGGCCCTGGAATCGCTTCACGTTAGTTCTCACCCTGTTTTCGCCAATATTCAAAACCGACTCACGGTCGCACCAAACATGCTCGCCCTTTCAGCCGTGAGGGCGTTATAGTATATATCTAATTAATGATTAGATTAAAGTGATTACTTCTTTTGACTTGTCACGAGTTCGAATTCCCATCAAGCCAAGCATGCTCACCTTTTCAGCCATGGGTACATTATAATGTTACGATCAATCCCACTATTCATTGGTAAAAGAGTATCCCAAGAGTTGGCGGTGGGTGGTGATGACTAGCTGCCTTACCTCTAGTCTTACACTGCTAAATTAGGGACGGCTAGCGCAAATAGCCCTCGAGTGGTTTTGCGCGAAATTCAAAACAAACAAACAAAACCGACTGTCCCATTTCTCTTTAACATCTTCTATCCAGTTTTTATGGATACCACGTCACGTTGGTATTCGCGGGAACGGGCTCGCCAACACCGCAGCTACATCTGTCTGCTCTGGCACTATCACTGCTGTGCCTGTTCCATACATGGACTATGGTCTTTTATTCACGAATCGGTTCCGTGCCAGTTGGCATCGACTTGGGGTGAGCAACGGGAAAACAAGATTTTCCAAATAAAACCCTCTATTGGACTTCGGCCGTCTTGCTACCGTTAGGATCGGAAAGAGGAAGCTGTTCTAACTAGACTACGCAATGGTCAGTTTTTTAACTCATCGTTTTCTTTTATCTGGGACTAGGAGACCAATGTGTTGTCTGTGTAACACCCTAGTCACAATACGTCACATTTTACTGTTTTGCAGTCGTTATGACTCTCAAAGACAGCACCATTTTAAACATGTTCTGTCCCAAGGTTTATCCGCAACGTTAGACAGTGCTATTGGCGATGGTGACACTGTCGACCTTAGAAATGTTTTTAGTTTTTTAAAGGCCAGTAATATTTTTAATGCTATTTAAGTTTTTTAATTTATGCTTTAAACATTTTAGTGTGATTTCCTTTCAAGAATCAAAGTACATCTAGTTCAATTTGAAATTAAAAAATGGCCGTAACATCAAATAACTCGAAACTAGGACTGGAAAGGCCAACTTCTGGTGATTAGCGAGGGTTTTTGAACTTACTTGTTAATCTTCCTGGCGAGTTATGACAATTTCAATTTTGCTAAAGAAAGTCCTTTACAACTTGTAAGCCCAAGAGTTAGCGGTGGGTGGTGATGACTAGCTGCCTTCCCTCTAGTCTTACACTGCTAAATTAGGGACGGCTAGCGCAGATAGCCCTCGAGTAGCTTTGTGCGAAATTCCAAAACGAACAAACAAATACAACTTGTATTACTATAGTTTTTCTCTTACTGCTGTAGACTAGATGTAAAAATTGGATTTAATGTTATTTATGTTTTTAATTCAAAAATTAAACTTTGCCTTGTTTTACCTTAATTTCCTTTAATAATTTTACTTTAATTTTAACCTTTTACAGGATGTTTGACGCAAATGGCCTCGTTGCTTTGCGCCATAAAACACCAAACCAACCAACCTTCCAGCTTTTTTCTTGCTGGAACTTTATGTTATCTTGCATTTTGCACCAATCCATCTTTTCTTCTCATTGCTGGAGACAATTTTCCACCCTTCATTAGCCAATCAAAGCAAACAGTTGCGTCTGCAGAACCATAACACTGCACAACAAAGTTTTTGCTTCTTGAACACTGTTGGGTGTTTTTTATAAATTTTTGGCTGCTGATCACGAAAATTACATCCAAATTTGACCATCACTTACCGTTTCATCGAAATCTTTACTGGAAAAACGATTTCAGGCAACTGGAATCCGTCAATGCTTGCTGACTACTGTTGGACACTGCAACGTTATGCATCGGACATTGAATACAAACGAAAATCAGGAGCAAAACACTTTTAATTATGTTGAACTTAATAGCGTATTAAAAACATAAACGCAATTAAATACGTTATTGCCGGTAAACAGTTAACTGTCTATTTCTCAGAGTTCCTACGTGATGAATCAAAATTAAAACTATATTTGTGCATACCCACCAGGTACCTGTCACAATCAGCAAAATCTTTTCAGGAAGCAATCTTTTCAAAAAAAATATTGTGCAGTGTAATTAATCTTTGTTTTATCAATTTTACTCATTTCCGATTTCCAATGTCTGGCCATCTTTTGTTGTTCCTTTGATCTGGTTGAACTCGAATACTCATTGTTTAAGTAATGCTTTCTTGGGTTAATAATAACTGTTGGTTCCTTCCAATATTGGCTGTAATAACCACATTTCCCATAATTATTACATTTTGCTCTTTGCAGAATCCTCTTAGAGGACTGGTTTTAACCTCAGTTCCTCACAATATTTTTTCTTCAAGTTTCACTTGAAACATCTATTTTTTGTGGTTTATTTTCTCCATTCTGTGTAGTTAGCTGTTAGTAGAGAAAATTAATGTTTCAATGCTACCGTAACTGATATTTCTATAATTCATAGATTATATGTTCAATAGTTTATCTACATTCATAAAAAATTCAAGTTTCATTTCCAACTAGAAAAAGTTCTTGTACACCTATTTACTTAATCTAGTTCTCATATCCTTGTCCATTTTGGCATCTATAAATTGGTTACATGCCAATGAATACATCATTACACATAAAATATAAGGTAAGGCAATTTGACATGGCTTTCCAAATTGTCTGTTAGTTTACCTAAGATCTTTTGTTTCCTCTGTTTGTTCTAGATCATTTCCCTGGATAATTCTCTCTGGCATATCACTCCAAACTTGTTGTATAAGGTTGCTACCAATGCTTAACAACTCTTAACTGAAAGGATATTCAATGTGAATAAAATAAGCCCATTTAAGTGAACAACAAAATTATTAATTCGTAATTTAATATTTTATTTGCTAACTTTGGTATATATTTCAAAGAATCTAGGAAACTCAAAGTGAATGCCCAAAATTAGGCCAAAATATTATGCTAAAGCGGCGCACAATCGACAACAAATATTACGAAATTCCATTTGAACTGAAAACAATAAGAAATGCAAATAAGCCTTTGATGTACCGTATAGGTGATATGTGCTACTGATCGGATGCTGTCCTCTCACACTATTCACCAGTTTAAAACTATTGACGGCTATGCCTGAGTGCTCGGTCTCTGACTTCGCCGTTTTAACACTCCTACGAAAAGACGTTTCTAGTCCTTATTTCTCCAAGCCCGTTTCCCTGGCTGTGGTTTCGCTAGATAGTAGATAGGGACAGTGGGAATCTCGTTAATCCATTCATTAATGGATTTAAATGGCAATTTCATTTAAATACAAAATTATTAGCCTAATGTTAATAACCTTTCAAGTTGCTCTGGGGCATATTAGACCCCACTTTTCGTAGGAGTGTTAAAAAGTTATGATATATTTAGTGCCCACCCCTAGTTGCACAGCGGAAAGTCTTCAGTCTTCTAATGTTATAATCCACGTTTTGACACCCCTGGTGATCATAGCACAGATAGCCTATTGTATAGCTTTGTGCTTCACTATAAACAAACAAGTTAGCCTTGTGTTACATAAACTGCCGTTGAAAATACGAAGTACATTTTATTTATTGGATATATTTGAATAACTATAGAGGGCGTAGTGTACTGTTTATGTTACGAAAAAAATTGGCAGATAGAAATTGGATGGCTATTGAACAGCAGTTTTCTCGACTTAACTATGTGACTCAGCAAAAAAGCGGTTAACAACGTTAAACTGTAAGTTAAAATATTTCGCAAATCATGAAGAAAGAAGGTAACCGAAAAGAGACCCACAAAAGAACCGAAGACCCTGCCATGAAGGTAAGTGTCTCAGTGTTTATGAGCCAAGTGTTACATTTCGAATTTAATTTTCATTAATGATAAAACGGTTAAAACTTTTTTTCTTATTACTAACAGAAACAGTGTTAATGTTACAATGTTAAATTATGTTTGTAACATGTAGGCTAAGTTTATGATATTAATGCACGTAAATTTACGTAAGTTTATAACGAGAGACGAGATTTAAACTTGTTAATGTTAAGAGAGTTAGGCTCAGTATCTTAATGTAAACAGTAGTGTTGCTTGACTCACGGTTAGCATATGCAATATGTATATGTGAATTAAAATTAGAGGTACTTATATTTCTTTAACTGCTAAGTTTAAAATGGTTTAATTTATTTTTACAAATTGAAAAATTGTCTTAAGACTCTTCTTTACTGGAAACAGAATCCAACAAATGTTTGTTTTATGCTTATTATTAAGGCAAGCCGGAGAACTTGGTATCAAATGGAAGGAAGGTGCAGGTCTTTTTGTCTTGTTTTTGATGCAATTCAATACACAACAACTCTTCAACATATTTGTGGGTTTGGAACAACAAAAGTTTGTTACAAATACAAGTCCAGATAGTATGCATGTGTATAGACTGAATGAAATTTCCTCTTCATTATGCTGTTTGTTTGCCGCTTTGCCCCAGTTGCTATTTGGTCATTGCACCAAAAATTCCAGATGTCCGACATCAAGAATCCCAAATCTACTTGCCAAGTTTGGTTCTGATAGCTTCAGAGCTATGAGAGGTGTTGGTTGTATATACATGCATACAAAACTAAAGTGCAAGAGCTGAATTATTAACATAGGGTATGGAAAACAAGGTGCCATTTGGCCTTTCAAGGTTATTTTTTCACACTATTGAGAAAGAGGAATAATATAAACCTATCTTTTTACTTTTCAGGAAATTGTCGATTTCTCTTTAAAGCTCTTGTAAGTTGGTGGCCTCTACTACCACCAATGGAAGCTTGCACCACAAGTCAATTACCCTGTTAGAAAATTAAAGCATTCTTAACTGGAGCCTAGCCTTGTAATATAAAGGGAGTTAGTTAAACAAAACAATACACAGTTGAAAAAGGAATAAGAAAATAAGTTGACTGACAACTTGCACACTAACAGTAAGAACTTCTTTAAATATATTAAAAGTAAACAAAAAATAGGATTGGAGTGTAGAGTCTCTGAGGGATTATAATGGAAGTCTCATTTCTAATGACTGAGATAGCTGGTGTTAATGATTTTTTTTTCTGTTTTGTAATGAAGACTTAAGCAATATTTCCAATTCTCAACAGTTCCTTGAGGGAAACATGATTTATGAATAAGGTGTTTACATTAATTCTTAGCTTGTTAAGAAAAAAATTGAGAAGTTTAAAGAATGATAAGTCTTCCAGATATACTTCCCCAAGGGTTTTGAAGGGAGTTAAGAATTGGATGTATGAATAACTTGCTTGTATTTTTTTTTGCAAGTTCTTGAGTACTGGGTAAGTACTTGAGGATTAGAGCTTATTGTTTCTCCTGTTATTTGAGGGAGGTAATAAAAATTAATTAGGTAATTACTAGCCTATTACTCTGACATCAAAGGTGGGAAAAGTTTTTTGAAAATTGATAAAAAGATGCTTTTGAAATATATTGTAATGAAGTTTTAATTTTTTTTTGATAATCAGCATGGTTTCACAATTGAAATACCTTGCCATTATAATCTTTCAGATGCAGTGGATGCAGTAAGTTAAAAACGATATTTGATAAATATTTAAATTATGAGAGTTGGATGTGACTTTATTTTTTCTATTTGTTTTGTATATGTTAGACTTGTGTCTTCTTGTTCTGTTATCTTCAGAATATAAAACCAAAAATCAAAAGTCTTTAACTTATGTATCTCCTGGATAATCTTGTGGTATTGAACAAGACTGCTTCTTACCCTTCATTTTCTCAAGAGAAATTATGGGATATTAACCTGTTTGTATGGTATAACCCTTACATCACCAGAATCATCCTAGTTGCCCTCCTTTGAACATCTTCCATTAAGTTGATATACTTTCTTAAATATGGATACAAGAACTTGATAATATTTTAAGTGAGGCCTAAGTAATGATTAGATTAAAGAAGTGATTACTTCTTTTGACTTGTCACGAGTTCGAATTCCCATCACACCAAGCATGTTCACCTTTTCAGTTGTGGTTACATTGTAATGTGACAGTCAATCCCACTATTCTTTGATAAAAGAGTAGCCTGAGAGTTGAAAGTGGATAGTGATGACTAGCTACCTTCCCTCTAGTCTTACACTGCTAAATTAGGGATGGCTAGTGTAGATAGCCCTCATGTTGCTTTGCACAAAATTCAAAACAAGCTAGATCTTTTGACTGATAAAGCTTTTATCAGAACATCAAGATTTTTCCTACTATAGTAGTAAAACTGAATGACTTAGAATTGTGGGAGCATCTCTCATCATCCACTTCAAAAAATAGCAATAATTTTAGTGGATCCTCTCTGAACACATTTTAGTTAGTTAATATTCTTTATTAATAAAAGACCAAAATTGTACAATATTCAAAGTGAGACCTGACTAGTGATTTGTGTAGAGACTTTTATGATATACTTTATATCAATATGTTTATAAGTACACTTTGAAATTCCTGTAGCTGTATTACTAGTAATAGAGCACTGATTTGAAGGCTTAATTATACCAGTTGGTTAGTGATGAGTTAGTTAAGATTTCTCTACTGATATTGATCAGTAGCCAGTAATTACCCAGCTATATCAGCTATGGTATTTGGTATTAATGCAGGTACCATACATTAATGTAGGTAATTTCTACACTAATGAAACAAATTAAAATTTACCCTGTAGGTAATTTTTTTCCTGGTTTCATTTACAACAAAAATGTACAAATAGTATTTATTTTGTGAATGTAAGTCAGAAAATGAATAAAAAGAATAATATTCATAAAAAAGTTTAAAGAAATACTTTCATTAGTACTTATAGAAGAAACACTTAGCAAAATATAAAAAAAACATACACATGTATATTAAGTTTTCATTGTATCTCTTACGTTTCTTTGTTTATAGTAGAACCTTTTCCTACATCCAAACATAATTATTAATTTCACTATAAAAGGTGGTATGAAACTGTTCAGTTTATTTTACAAAATTCAGCCTTAAAGGTCAGAAAATAAAAGATTACTTTCAGCTTTACAGTGCAACTCAAATACAGAGGAGTAAGTCCAACATAATGGTACAACCTCAGGCTTTGTGAGATGTGTCAGCTACAACTGTGCCAGTATGGATTTTCTAGACCATAAATTGGACTAGAAGTCAAATCTAGTATTGTTCATTTCTCTTTCACTTTGAATTATGACATGAAAATTTATGTAGAAATAAATTTTGATGTATGTTTAGGAATAATCTTATTGAAGGTTGGACTACTAACATTCAAAATGGTTATAATTTTAAGATCTTGGTCAGTTGAAAATCCACTCAAAATTACATTTTTTCTGGGAAAAAAAATTGAAATTTCAAAAAAAATTAGAAGAAAATTAGAAACATACTTATTTTTACTAATTATGCATTGAAATTGATTTAATAACATCATTGGAACTAAAATAACTCTAATATTTGCAAAAATTAAAGTATTTTGAATCTTTCCTTTGATTTTCTGGGAAGTCATTTTTGTCTATTTCTCCATTACCAGAAAAGATTTTTAAGATTCTGAAAGTTGCTTTTGCCTTTTTAAAGCATTCTGTACCTGTTGTGCACAGCAGCCTTAAGAGTGGGTTTCTATCTGTCTGTGATGATACTAATACAAACACATTACTGTAATGTTTTAACAAGTTTAGTACTATGGAGATCAAGATCAGTATTTAGAGCACTCAGTAATGTTAAAACTGATGGTCTTCATAGAACTGTGCATGGCCATAATGAGAGCATTGTAACAATGGTTATTTTGGTCATTATATTTAATTTTCTTCAGTGACCATCATTGCATTAATGTACAATGAAAAGCAAAAATGCCAATGTACATTATTGGCTACATACAAAAATTGTTAATAATATGGTTTTTCGTTATATTCGTGCCAGGCCAGTAACCTACCAACCAACTGATGCACTACTATAATTGATTCATATCATTCTGCAATATCACATTTTCATTACAGCTAGAATGCCCAAACCTGTAATGCTATCAATAAACTTTATTAATTTAATTGTTAATAACCACTCACTATCGTTACGTAAGTAAGAAAAAGGTAAAGGCCACATTATTGATTCTGGGTGTACTTTACTATTATATAAGGCCTCAGTATACTGGATTCCATAAACAACAGTCTTTTCTTTTTTCCAAACTTCTTACAATCTAATTAACTAGTCTGTCCAACCATTTACAATATGATTTTCTTTGCTAATGTTTTGTATAGTATATGTGTAAAGGTTTTGAAACCTGATTACACTCAATCCATATCCCTTCCATCATCTAGTTAGCAGGTAACGTCTTAAAAAAAAGAGAGAGAAAACAGATTATTAAGGCAAGATTTCTTCTTTGTTAGTCCATGTTGGATTTCATGTGTGGTATATTCCATGTAATGATTTCTAATGCTTCTTTTATCAGACATTCAAATCATTCCCACCACAGAAGTAAGACAAACTATCGTATAATTTCCACAGCAATTCTTATCACTCTTATTAGACAACAGAAGTAACTTAAGAAGCTCTTCACTCCTCAGGCTTTACCCTCAGAGTCTACTGGTCTACCAAAAATTAAAGGGGTTTTCATATCTGATCTTTGAACTTCTTCAAAACCCTTCAGAAAACCTTATCTGGTCTTGGTGGTGTATCTATTTTTCATCTCTCACTCTTTCTACTTACCACCAAGGAATTAATATGTATAACATCTCGATGTTACTACCTTGTATGACTTATACTTTTGCTAATTTCTTATTGCAATATAATGCTTAATACCCTCGTTATCCTGAATACTTTCAGTCTAAATATTAAGTCTTGCATCATAACTTAATGATTAACTGCAGTTACAGTAATAAACCCTAAAAAGTGTTTAAACATCAATTTATGTGACTAACTCAATTAATTGATATAATTGTTAACCTGTGAGTATTGTTTATATCAGTTTAGTGTCACAATAAGCAATTGGTTAAAGTGATTAACATAATAAAAATTAATGTTTCCGACTATTACTATTTTATGTTATTTGAACCTTTAATGAATCAAAAATAAGAAGAAATTACAAGAATACTTATTTTGATGACTTAGATGGTTCAAATAACATAAAATAGTAATAGTTGGAAACTAAAATAGTAATTAGTGTCATAACTTATGAAAATGATTAACTAAGTATTATGTAAGAATAATTGAGTATGTTTGTGAGTTTGAAAATTGAAATTTAACTGAAATTACACTAAGTTAACTATTCTAAACATTAAATAACACTTTCTCTAATAAAATGGTGCAAGGTAATAACTTCTCTATTGCAGTGGTAGTCTCTGTGAGAGACAAGTAATAATTATTAGTGATTTCTTTTGTGTGAAGTATTAATAAACTATAAATATTTTATTATTAATAGTATACTTTCTCTTTCATAATAAGTTTCATACCTCTTACTTAAAACTGTTTTGTGTACATATAGTGAGCTCACTTGATAGTAATGTATTTTTGTTACTTTAATCATTTTGTAATGTTGTAGTTTACTGTTAATACATGTGTTGAATCATATTTCTGTACTATTAAGAATTCTTTATATTTTCGTTACGCGTCTTTAATTATAAACATTTCATTCAACTTGTGGTTTTTATTAGAGATGATACATGTAAGTTTAAAAATGCATTATTAGCAGTTGATAATTTCATAACTATGTTTTTTTTTATCACTTCAGTTAATGGAGTTTTTGAATCCCAGAAATTTTTTGGTTAACAAATATTGGAGTACCACTCCATTAAACAAAAAATCCAAATGATCTGACACCCAGAAATTTCATACTTGTGTTTGAATCTTATTTCAGTTATTCTTATCACCCTATTTGTTCACATGTTCTTAATTTTTTAATATTAACACAGGATCTCTTCCTTAATCACAGGTGAAATAATGTTTTGTATTAGTAGAGCAAGAACAAGAAATTTGAGTAGTTGTCTCTTGGAGGTTTTGTATTCACAGTTGGAAAGTCTGGAACTTTCTGTATCCAAATATATGATACATGTGGTAGTAGCATATTTGAGTTGGGAGTTATGAGTAGTCTAAAAGAGACAGGGTTTCAGAGTAGCTGCACCACATTATCAGCTGTGTTCATGTACATGTTAATTTATTATCTCTCATTTTCATTCTCAAATCAAATTATATGACCTGTCTTCCTTGTCCATTTTAGGTTGGTGATTGTTTTTGATCTTTTGACGTAGTCGTACCATAAGTATTGTTCAAATAAGCACAGAATCTATCTTTGGGTTTCATAGATAGAGTTGCTTCAACAAGGATTGCCAAAACATCCATTATGATCTTACTCAAAATGGGTACTCAGGTGGTAAGTCAAACTTCTCAAAACATTGGACATACAGGTAATCAAAGGAATAATTGTGACTGATGATGACAATAATGAGTAGCAAAGTTCCAGGACATGGTAAAGTGTATCTATTCAACATTTGTTGGGTTATGGTCTAATAAAACAGATATAACAACAGGTGAAGAAGAAGGTTCATAAATTGAACATGTTGCCAAACCAGAAGTATTCATTAACTTTGGGGTTTCTACTAATTATATGGTTGATTATAATTCAGTTTTTGTCCAATGTCCAGTTTAGAAACTATAAATTGTAATTGCCATGTTTCATTGTGTGCTGCATTTTATACAAGTTTCACCAAAATTCCATAAATTCTGGATTTTTTTTTGTATCTGATATATGCTAACAAGATGCCTTAGGTTGAGGGGAGAGGTTCTGTGTTAAACTCATTTAACTAGTCTTGCCACATGTAAGCCTTCTGTCACTTTGCTATATACCTAACGTTCTGTCACTTTGTAGTTAACTGTAAATGTAATTAACTCCATATGTAAAGAATGGTTATTTAGGTATATATTTTTGCATTAATCCTGTGTTGTTAATTACTTGTTTTTGATATAGGTGTTTGAAATATTTTAAGTTTCTGGTATTTATTCAAATACTAGAGGTTTCATAAACCAGGATACTGTAGTTTTAGATATAATGAAGGTAGGAGTGAAATACAGTAAAAAATAAATGAACATACCTAATATTTATTATGTTCAAACACATTATTACTGTTTGAAAAACCTTATGTCATGAAAATGGTACTAGTATTCATATATTATTAAAATCTGTTTTATTTTAGACAGTTTTTTCCTTTAAAGTTCATATGTTTTGAAGTTGTATTTATGTAACACTGATAAACTAAAAGAACATTTATTTAGCATTGCAGTGAAGAAATTAGTGACTGTAAAATGCACTTTGAAGATAAATATTTATTTTTTTTGTAACACTAGTCAGTGTATGTGACTTGAGAAACTGGTTTATAGATATTTAACACTATGATCATTTGAAGAGAGAACCACCAAAAAGCTTTAACCCATTGTGCATAGATGAGGTTCAAAGTGTGTATGCCACAAACTGTCATTCAACATAGTACCATGTATTTAATGTCAGAATTATCAACTGTTGCTTTTACTCAACATTACTGATTTAGCAACAATTCATGGTAAAGGAGAGGAAATACCAGACATAATATATATTATTCATGCAAAAATTGTAGATATGCATTGTAGAGGTTCTAAAGGTTATGCAAGTACAATACACTCAGTGTCTAATGGATAAAAGTGTTTTTATTCTTCATAAGAACATCTTGTATTCTGACTTGTCAAAGTCTGAATCAGACTGATGTTATCAGTTCACAGACATGTTTTGAATACAAATAAATTTGTAAGACTTCTGGTTTGTTGTTTATGACAGATTTGTACATTTTACTGAGCTTGCTACCTTTTGTGTAGAAACACTAAGTAAGTTTGGTATTATATTGAATGTTCCTTCTCCAATATGGCGTCAGTCTGAAGGAAACAAGACGAAGAGAAAGTATAATAGAAATAAGTAAAAAATGATTATGCTTATCACTGTTGTCGTTTTTTAAAAATATAAATAATTTTCTTGTGAAAGTAGACTTACAAATAACTAAAATGTCATGATATTTCTTTGTAGTTTAAAAAAAATTCAGCAGAGTAATATTAGTTTTATGCAAGAATCTTCCACTATTTTCATAATAGTTATACTTAAGTTAGGCTTATTCTAATGCAGTTTTGTAAATTTTAAGCTTTTCTTTTTTCTGATTCAAAGCAAGATCTTGATGATGGGAATGAGAGCAGTGGAAGTGAACTAGGAAGAATGCTAATAAGTGATGATGAGCTTGTTAGTTTATCTGTTAGAGAGCTGAACCGACATCTCAAAATGTCTGGCTTGAATCGATCGGAAATTGTGAAAATGAAACAACGTCGGAGAACGCTAAAAAATCGAGGTTATGCTGCTAGTTGTCGAAATAAACGGATGGAACAGAAAGATGAACTGGAGCATGACAAGACTGTAACTGTAACAGAAATCAACAAACTTAGAGAAGAAAATCGTAAAATTCAAGAAGAAATTAACAACATTCGTGAAAAGTATCTAGCACTCAAACAGTATGCCCAGCAACAGAACATACCAATACCAAAAGAACTAGAATTTAGTTTTGAAACTAAGATTTAATATATATGTGAAGTATGCATCAGCATATTATCTACATGATAAGTGTTTCTTATGCAAGTTATTAGTGTCTTTTCAAAATAACGTGTGTAGCTTATGTCACACATTAATGTGTGTTAGGTACTATAGGTTTAATGGTTTTTCTTTTCACTTTAGAAATGGATTATAAAACATTCTTGCATTCAAGATCTAATATTTTTTTGTTTTTTGTGTATTAACTGATGTAACTTAACACAATGTTTTTTTCAAGAAGCTTGGTTTTCCAAATATCTTATTTGAAGTGTCCATTCCACTGTGTATAATTTAAACTATTGTAAGGGAATTGTAATAAAATGAAGCCAACTATTTTGTTTGAAGTGATCCAGATAAAGCTTTAATGTTTTTTTTTAAATGCAAAAGTATTTCTTACTCTTGTTAAACATTAAGAACTTGTAGATAAACAATCTATAGATAAAGTATAGTTATTCGTTATGACATCATCTCTAAAATATGTCTAGTATAGAAAATCATCAAATGTTCTATAATTCTCTGAAAACTAGTTTTCTAATTTTCTGCAAGGTACAGGCAATACAGTATTTTTTTATTACAGTGAAAATGTAAATAGTTTGGTTTTATTTAGCCTTCATCAACAAATTACTTTCTATACAGTTCTTGTAGTTTTAAAGTTGGAATTTCGTTGTACTAAATATTTTTATAAATGATGCAAAATTTGTAATTTTAAGTTGTTTAAAAAAGTGATACATTTGTTGTAACTTTTAAAATTAAAAACCATTTTTTAACAGAAGAATGTTTGTGGTTGATTCATGTTTCTTAATATATGTAGTAAGTGTAAAGAAGAAAACTATATTTTGTAAGTGTACAGTATGTTAATGTTGTAGATATCAAAAAATAGTTAAGACAACATACAAAAGATGTTTTTTCTTTAAATTGTTGTATAATGTATTTATTAGCATAATGTTATGTTCAATAATATATTAGTATTGTAAAATACATCTAGAAACTTCAAACCTTTTGTCTCAGAACTGTGTTTATGCTTAGTTTTGTCTCAACCTTATCTTTCTTGTATTAAGACATAATTGCACTATTACAACAGAGTGTACTACAGAGGGTTGAGTATGTTATATTAAAATGGTTTTGAATATTCATATCAACAAGTTACATCACATCCACAGCTGGTATGAACTTATTGTAGAATTTATCATAACTATGTTTTGACATTGTTTAGTGTTTCATAGGTAATATGATATTGCTTAAAATAAACATTTTTGATAAGGATATGCAACAGATCTTTCTAGCAAGAAATTTTCTCATACTCAGGTCATAAAGCTATGTTTTGATTGGCAACTTAAAGTTTCCAAGATAGTTATATCCCTTTTCCATAATTATGTTGGAAAACTTAGGAATATGGATAAATGTGATGAATAAGGACCATCTAGAAACAGAATTGAATTTTTGTGTGGAAAAGAGGCAAACAAAGTATGAGCAGATTCCCCCACATAAGGCTTTCAATCATACCTCTTGTTCAATTTTCACATACTTCTAACAGTTGGAGAAGAAAATGGGTATTCATGCTATATTGTATAAAGACATACAAGTTAAACTGCCAGACATAGCCCATGAATCTGTGTGTGACAAGACTGTTGAAACAACTGGCAGGAAACTGTCTTCACATGCACTAGATGGACTATTGGAAAAGTGGTGTGCTTTAAATATAATCTTACCATATATGCTTTTTAAGTGTAAACTATGCTGCAATGCTATTGCCAAGAAGCATAGCCATCAGATACAGCATGGTGAGATATGACGGTGTAGATGGTGGTGGTGTAGTGAGGCTCCAAAATCACTGGAATATGGCACAGTCAACTTCACTATTTCAAATTAGGGTAATTTAATGAGATATTTGCTTTTCTGAAAGGATTCTTAATGAATGTGATTCAAGAAGCTTGAGTACCTGATTAGATTATTCAATTTATTATATGTTGGGATTAAGGTTTGTTTTTTATAAATACACATTCAATAATTTGCATGGAAGGCTTAACAGATTCTAATATTTATACTGCTCCTTTCACACAACTGCTCCAAACATTACTGTCCAAACTTTAAAAAAAATTGCAACTTAGTATATTTTGAAGTTATTATGCAAGTATTAACTATTGACAAATTGCATTAATTTTAATAATTGTTTAGTTAGGGTAAGGTAACCAAACAAAAACATGCTACAGTATGAAAAATAAAAATAAATGCATTGTATACGGTGAGACCATTCATCTGTGTAATTAATTGACAAAACTGAAACATTTATATGGCTTTTAAAATTTTATTATAAAATGTAATTGCCTGACATGCAGAAACATCAACAAATTGTTAAGGGTTTCACCTTAACTTTCCAAAAGTTAAAAATTTAACCATTTGTTACGTAAACTGTTGACATGTGCATAACAATTTCTTATCAAACTAGATTTGATCAAATGTCTTCTACCATGATTCAACACACATTTTTCTTTGGCTGTTTGATAGTTTAGCTTAGGTGGATTTGGCTTTGTTTTTGTCAACACATTTTTTTTTTCACTGCTCTTCAAGAAACCATTGTGTTGCTCTGTACTTAATAAACCAACAAAAATTGCACTACCTGCTGAATATTTCTTTGTCATAACTGAAAGATTCTCTTAGCATCATCAGGTAAATATATCTTGTGTACTGGATCTTCAACTAATGCTCTACAGGTCAGTCATCTTAATGTACTTTATATTCGAGTCATGACATCCTTGTCAAATCCTTTATTGTCATTTGTATGTTGATTGATAGTTATGTTCTTGGTGTGGTTTATTAATTTGTGTTTTAGTACATTTATGAATGACTGTGTAACATATCTGTGTGCAACAGGTTTTATTTTGACCCAGCACATAAATACTCAACACTATATTGTCGATCACCCTTTTCATCAGTTTCTACCATCTGTCTTACCTGATGGCAAAACAGCTACTGTTGGCAGACATAATCCATTAATGTTACCTCCAGTCTCATTGCCAATTATCTATTATATTGACCAGAACTGAGGTTGCTCTGTTCTAGCTTGCAAATGCCAGACCACCCATCATTGCAACAATTCTTTTTCATCCAATCCTCTTGTATGCTGAGATTAAACTTCTCAGTGCCACGTAATGGCAGCTATTTTCTCCAGTTCTGTAGTCATAATAACAGTCATAAACCTTTAATTTATCAACAAAGGCTCAATGTTCAGAAGCGAACTTCTTTTAGATCTATCAACTTTCTCTTTAGCAGCCATTGCTTCTCACCACCTGTTACCCTAAGTAATGAGTTACTGACTCCTTAAAAATATAATTTTCTTGGCTTCAAAGCTTCAACTCTTATAACTCAAATATTAAGAAGAGGACTGAAAAGTTACAAGTTTCCAGAAAATGTATATAATGAATTTATGGTCATGGTACCAAATTTTCTGTTTCCAACCTGTGGTATTCTCAGATTTACTGATGTCTCTCAGAGTTTAATGGGTAGGGAACATTGAATATCAGGATATTTGATAGTAGCTGTATCATAAAGCAGTACCTGAAAATCTGTTCTTTTAGAAATAAGCATAACTTACAAGAAAGAGACTGGACAATTTTTATTCACAATCATACAAAAGCATAATTCAATGAAAGTATACATGTGCCCTTACATGAAGAGATTATTTCTAAGTTATGAAAAATTAGGAGTTTATTCAAATATTTAGGAGTTTAAATCTATGATTTAAAATTTTATCAAGTTGTTCAAAACCTGTAGAAAGTAGTTTTTGCATATCATGTACTCTGAAGCTAATGCTTAATGTATTATATATTCTTCCTTTAATAGTGAGAGAACCAGTCCTTACATACACAAACAAAAGAAAGGTTAGACTACTCAGGGCATGTGACTGTAGATTAATTTTGATTCATGTTAAGGGCAGTTTACGTCCTTGGATTGTCACCTGACTCACCAACAACAATGTCCTGCCATCTTGCTACAGCATGCGTAAAATTGCAATTATCTTTCGTGCTAGAGAATTCGTGTGATACCCCAGTACAGCGGTCTAGTTCCATGTGTAATTGGCGTAAGGAGAACTTAACTGTTCTTATAATCAACTTGTTATACAGGGAATTAAACATACACTGTATGCACAGAAATGTCGAATAATTATACATATCCATGAAGGGGAAGTAAAACACGTGATGTACTTGCACGACACATAATGATTAACTTTAAGGTTTTACCAGCTAAATTGACATTAAGAAACATATATAAAAATTTACCAACGTTCTATGTGAAAACAGAAAAATATGAAATTTCAATTAATAGCACAATTCAATTGATATTATAGCCTTCATCCAGTTTGTTTTATATTCAATGCAATTGTCTCGTATATACAATAGAATGCTTACACTGGGTGCTATAAAAAAAGATAATACTTGAACAAAAGTTTTTTCGTAAGTAAAAAAAAAATCACTTTATGAAGTCTACATTGAATACAAGGATAACAATTAAACTATTATCCAAGTATATTAAACATTGTTATGTTTAAAAGATTGTGATTTTGAATGTAGTCACATCAACTTTCTACCTTCAGACAGTTAACCGTTACTAAACAATAACCCCGCCGATATAGGATATGCATATTTATTGAAGTTTCTAGTTCCGGTTTTCCAGTATATCAGCGACACATTTACGGACTTAACTACGCTAAAACCGTTGGAAGTTAATTCCATGTGGTGGACAGAGTGCAGCTAACCTCTTCTGTAATTGCTTTGCACTAAAACAAACAATATTATTATTTTCGCATAAATTATCTAATATTTTCTATAGGGATAAACCATGAAACTAAAAATCATTCTGTAAGTAGCACGTGTTTTGAAGTCTGAAACCTATTTTGATGTATAGTTATGGAACCAACACAGTATAATTTGTTGCATTAGATAATTTCAAGTCTGAATACGATATACATTAACATTAATACGTTAACATGAGAAATTAAACCTTGAACAATCATATAGTGTTTGAGGAAATACTTCAAAAACCTTCAAATATAGAAATAAGAATCAATACTTAAAAGACATAGGCGTAAGAAACAATAAAATATTAGTAGGGATAGTTACAAATGTGTGTTTGATTAATACGCGTGAAATGTTTATATTTAATGGCACCATGATATGATAGTTTAATGGTACGCTCATTGAATTCTAGTGTAACATAAAAGGTTTTTAAAATAGTGTTAATATAAAGAAAGTAGATATATTTTTGTTATTAAACAATGTTTTGGAAATAGGATACATACAGTAGTCCAGAGTAATCAACTACCATGATACTTCAGTCATTATTGTACACTAGTTTAAAAATAATTTCAGTCACTTAGTAGCACTCTCTTGATAATCCTTATGTATATGTTTAAGTTACATATCTTCACATCGTAACAATATAAACTGCTAATGCTATAAACTCACAAGTTCATATTTGGTTGCTATGGCCACTTTAACTACTCCAGGTTCAGATATAACCATTCTTAACTTAGAATTGCTTAGTGTCCACCCTCTGACAGAGCAGAACTTGTTGAATGACTCGAATCTCAGGCCTTCTGATCTGTAACTCAATATACTAATTAATTAGGCTATACCCGGCCCAGTTATTACAAAAACACCTGAAATGATTTGAAATCTAATTCTTAATAATCGAGTAACATCTTTTGACATTTCACAAGAAACAACTCAATAAAAAATAGATTAAACTTGTTAAGCATTACATGAACGATATTATTCTTTGACTGCTGGCTTTCCTTTTGAGAGGACTTTTCAACTCCCATTTCAAATGAAAAAATATAATGTATGAAATGTGTAGAAAAATGTGGGTCTACACACACACATGCAGCTATAATATGTGCTTGTTAGTGGACACCTAATATCTGAAATTTGTATTAAATGCACACCCACAGAATCATGGTAATACAAGTTCTATGCTCTAAACTTCTGGATATGTACATGACGTCACAGAAACTTTATAGATTTCTGGGTACCTGTCTGGAATTTTTGATTTAACAGTTATCACTGATGGGCCAATAAAATCAAAAGAAGTGTTGAACAACGAGTCCTTGTCTTTCAGACCCTTCTTTTTTATTTTTGGGTCTAAAACAAACATAAAAGGTTCAAAGTTATCACACTTTGGTTTGGATAAGTCATTAGTTGTCTTGGTATCTACTTCTGTAATTTTGGTGTCAAATATTACTGATGAAGGTGTCATGTCGACACAGTTCGAGTTGTATACATCAGTAGTGGTCACAGGGCGTCTTTCTAGAGTTTTAAGATCAACAACTACTGTAGGTGGTACCAAACTGTCATAGCTTAGCTTAGTTACTTTATTTTGCGTTTCAGAGTGTAGTTTGGAACTTTGAGATATTACAGTAGCTTTATCAATAGGACATTCACACTTGGATAAGTAGTCTTCTGTCCTCGGTCTGGTTATTGTTTCTGATAAACGATTTGATGAATCTTTGTGGCTAGTCGACTTCTGAAAAGTTTCTTCATGTTCCACGACGATTAAAGGGATTTGTAAGTTAGAAACTTGTGAAACACTTTGTAAATCTTGAGATTTTGTGCTATCATACGAATCAGATTTTAACTTCTTCGGATCAAGAATTATTGCAGAAGAAGCCAAACGATCTTGTGTAAGGGGATTGTTTGAAAATTGTACTCTATTTCGATTCAGTTGTTCTTGATTATTTAATGTTATTGTGGGAACCGAATAAATATGATTTTGCTGCTGAGGGTGAGTGCTTAACTCGCTTAAGATAGTCCTTTGCTCATTAGATACATGCTGCATATTTATTTTGCTTGCATTGTATTTATTTGTGCTTTGTGCAACAGGTACAATCTTATGGGAACGCTTAGCCATCCAGCTTTGAATTTTCAGATTCCTTGTCATTTTCTTTTTATCCTCTGTAAGCCCAGTGTTTTTTACTCTTCTGCGTTTAATGATTGTTTCCACAGGCAAAAGTAAAACTAACACGCCAGCCAAAACAACTGTTGGACCCGTGACCAGCCAAGGTTTATTGTTTTCTTGGAAACGAGGAATATAAATCCCAGTACAAATTAGGCATATACCTAGAACTAATAAAATGGATCCTAAGATAAGTATACAGATCACAGTTCCCCATGTAGCTACCTTTCGACGTTGGTATGACAGTTCTCTCTGAATAAGACGTTTTCTTATTTCTCGTTCAACACTAGATTTACCAGACAAGTCTCTCCTACCTTCTTCAGCTTGTAGCCGTTGCAGACGGTAGAACTCTGAAAGCAGGTACATTGTTTCCTGACAAAAATGAAAAAGAGTAAAGCATCACTTATAACACAGGCTTGCGAAATTAAACTCCATAAAAGTTGTTTGATTTTCATAACAGATTTTCCATAATTCAACTACACAGATTTCGTAAATAATATTCATTCTATCTATCATGTAAGATTTTTTTTATTTTATATTTTTACAAATCGAGGGAAAAGCTCTTACTTAGATCAAATTATTATTTTGTATCGCAATGAACATTTGTTATTATCATTTTATTATGTTTGGGTTGTAGAACGATCGATAAGACTTTGATGTCGCGATTGCTCTAGAGAAATCTATAGCCAGTGGTTGTCGGCAACTTAAACATAATAAAATGTGAATCTATTTCAATGGAAACGAGTTACTTATTTAAAAGTGCATATTACAGTGAAAAATCTGTACGTTATGGAAAAAATGGATATAATTTTCAGATTCAGTGTACAGGAATTACTGCTGAACAAGTTTGCCCCTGATAAAAAAAGGTTCACCCTTCGAAAGCGTTCGGGTTATAGGGTTTATATTTAATTTGCTGAACAAAACAATAAAACCATCACAGACATGTGTAATTAGATTCTTTGTTGGTTAATATAAAAATAATGCAGATAATTAAAAAGAACGTTTTATTACATCATTTAAATCAGTATTTAGCTTTAAGAGAAAATAAAATATGAAGTTCATTTGAAATGAATGCTATCAATAAAAAGTTGGTCAAATAAACTGACTGAATTTCTTTTGTTTTGCTACCTATTGTTCTGGATCACTGTTCTTCTTTGTCATGTGCATTTTCTCTTGGGAAGTATTGCAGTTTAAATGAACACACTATTAACAGTAGAATAGTGATTCTTTTCTCTAATAGGTCAGTTGTATTCTTACTTATTTTACTATTGGAAATATCATGGATGATGTAGTAAGCACAAACTCCTTGTGAAGAATGGTTTTATATAATATTTTGTATAATGTTATAGTCTCTTTGTCTGAAATAAGTAAGCCTTGATTTGGAAACCAGAACCAAATCTCCAGCAAAGTGCTCATACATCATCAAATCATTCGTTTGCAATTTGAATATTTTTGTTGTTAATAAAGATGGCTTTTCACTTTGTTGTTTCATGGACTCTCAGCCAGAGTCAGAGAATTCAGGTTCAGTTCCGTGATAATTTTTTAAAGTATTATTTAAAAGTTTTTATCAACCATAATTAAAATTACAATTAAAACATCATCGTTAGTTGAAATTACAATTATACTAGAGTAATTGCAATTATAATAACAGTTATGCTAAACGTTAATAAACAACCACACAAGTTAACTTACATTTAGATGACCTGAGAGTCTCCTTTAATCAGGTCAGTGGCAAGTTCAGATGTTAAAGTTCTAAATTATTTGCTTAATTACGTTGAAAAAGTAATATGAGAGCTTAGGAGAAAAGTGAAGCTGTTCCATAATGATGTGTTTCACCTTGAAGATTCACTTTAACATCTTCACTCGGCTGTTCAATCTAATAGCATTGGCAACTTATAAACTTAACACTCACATTAAATTTAAATAGTTACATGTGTCTAACAATAAGCCCTTCTTCATGAAAAATATTGATAATATTTTTCCTACTATATACAAAAGTTGTTTTCAATTCATTCACAAAGTCTACTCATACAGTCGGCACCAAAATTTATTGTCTCCTTAATGGCTTCAGTGCAGAGCTGGTAATTCTAGATATAAAATACCAACCTAATGATTCTCCCATTGTCAGTGTTGCACCTCTGATGTATGCAAGGGACTGGTAGTTTATCTGGACGAAGGACTCCTTCTGGTAGTAGTTTTGAAACTTCCATATTGCAAATATGATAGACAGACACTCTCTTTCAACCACAGAATAGTTTTTCTCACAAATAAACAGTTGTTTTACTGACATAGATTACTGGAAACAGTCCATATTTATGTTCTTGCAAAAATATTGCTTCAATTCCAACATTAGGTCTTCTTCCCTCTCGAAATACCTTTTCAATAGATGAGCATGGTGGATCTTGGTGTTCTCGTCCACTTCACGTTATAGTCCGTTTTGTTGAGCACTTATAATACTTCAAGAAGTCCTTCCCATTTTAGAGCGAGTTTGTTGTTTCTGTGAATAACAGAACCAAGACATTCTTGTCCCAATAGTGCTTCTGACTATCTTGGGCTGCATACAGACTCTCTTGAGGAAGTTGATAGGTCTCTTCCAGTCAGTTTATAATGTCTAACACTTACTTGTATGTGTTTCTCACGTCTGACTCTTTATATCCGTCTACAGCTTTTTCAGTATCTGCAGTAGATCTTGTACTGTTCTTTCATACAATAACTCGAAGGGTGAAAATTCTGTACTCACTTGTGAGACTTCTTGGTCAGCAAATAATATTTTTTGAAGGTACTCGTCCTAGTTAAGGTGTTCATTTTTTGAAAAATACTCTTTAAGACTGTATTGACTTTTTTTTACAAAATCCATTACACCTATGGTTGTACGAGGTGGTAAAAGGCTGCCTAATACTAGTGAGTCTGCACACCTCCTTCATCAGTTCTGAGATAAACTGGGCCCTTATGTCATTCAAGACTTCTTTTGGAAAGCCTGCTCTGCGGAAAAAATTCAGAAGAGTTTCTGCTACTCTCTCTGTCTCTATCTTTAGCAATTCTATGGCTTCTTAGTAATGTATTGTTTAATTGTCTGTTGCCATCATGTACTAGTTACTCTTGTTAGATACAGGTGCAACTAGTCTAATCAAGTCTACAGTTACTCTGCTGTATGGCTCTTTTACGAGAGGCATCTTACCTAGTGGCTTCTTGGCCACATTCACTCTAGATGTTGTCCTTTGGCAAATGTCAGATGATTTGCAGAATCTGGTTTCGTCTCTGATGACCCTCTACCACTGATGGCGATTCTGTCTGCCGTTTCTTTGCTCCTAAATGTCCTGTAACAATCGACTCATGAGCCAACTTTGTCACTTGAATGTGGTATTTTGTTCATGCTCTGAAATTTTTAACTTTCACTGATACTGATGACCTGTTTCTTAACTTTAACTGACGAGACCATTAATCCTGCACTGTTTAATTGTGATGATAGCACTTCTTTCTCCTGGTGAAGCTGACGAGTTGTTTTGGTTTTGTTTATTCTCGCAATAGCACCCAGGGTGACAGTAACTATTCACTTGTTTCTTGCCAGGACCATCTTTATGGATAGCCCCAGTTGCTTTGTAGTGAAATTTCTGCTGTTGCTCATTGGTAACAGACTTGAACCCACTTCCAAAGTGTCCCATATTATAACAAGCACAGCATCTATTCTTCCTTTTTCTCTGTTGACTTCATGTCACCTGCTTCTGGTTAGTCACTACTTGTTTCAACTCTGACTGGTTATGCTAGGACTTACCAGTAATAACCCCTCTATGTGCTTTCATATTCCATATACTGTCCTACACGCTCTTTTGGTGCTCTCTCTTTAGGAATAGTGATGACAAATTGTTTACATATTAGGTCTGCCAATCCTTTAAAAACTCTCTTCACACTTGACCATGTCAGTCCATTTTCTTAAGTACCATTGTAATTGTGCCTCAAACTGAAATACAGTTTCTGCAATGTTAGGTTTAACTTCACTGAGCTCCCGACAAAGCCTTCGTCAGTAAGTTTATTGCATTTCAGCAAGGCCACTTTTAAGTTGTAACAGTTCGTGAGATCTTCTGGTATCATGTCCACAGTCCGCATAGATTTATAGACCTCTTCCTGCGAGAATGGGGATGAGACAGACTGCCTAGTCGTCACTGTTCCAGTTTTGACATTGTGCAAACCTTTCATACCTAACCAAGAAAGCAACCATGTTATATTTTTGTTCATCAACTTTGGACACCTCGAGTCAACTGGCCTTGATCCCATTGTCATTCTTGAATCCTTTATCTTTCTGCTGAGTGAGCTTAGCAATCTCAGTTCGTGCTCTTATTCTCTCTGTATACATATTTCCAGTTTTTCCTTTTCTTTTTTCTGTCTTCCTCTATCTCTCTCTCTTTTTTTTGTCTCTTCTCTATTGACATTTTCTCTCTCTAGGGCTTGTTGTTTAAAAAAATTCGTAGATTACTTTCTTCAAACCTAAGTCATTCACCCCTCTCTATTCAGTTACCAAAATCAATCGACATGGTTGTATAGCGTGATTCTAATCTCTATAATATTTTTGACACCACTACAGCTGTGCATATATAGGCCTTCCTTCACTACTGTTATTTACATCTACTGCCATTTTACATTGTAGAATACTGGTTGCCTTGTCACTGTCAGGTTGTTTTATTTATGGGCTAGATTATTTACAGTTAGTCTTTGTGTCTTGTTAGTGATAATTGTTTTACAATAAACAACACATAGCTCACTTGTTTTAAAATTATACATTAAAGTCAGTTAAATGCACATACATATGTTCATTACACAGTTATTTACTACAGTTGTATCCAGAACTTTAAATAATCGTTCCTTTTTCACCAAAGTCCACACAGGATGGTTCGGTTACTTGAGAAAACAAATGACGATACGAATTATTTTTTTTCTATTCTGTTATTACGATACAATCAGTGATAATTGCATTTAATAACAGTGCTGGTTATCAAAGTTGTATCCAGAATTTTGACTTAATTACTTTAGAATACAATTGACATGCCAAATTATTCTTCTGTACTCTGTTATTACAATACCATCAGTGATAATTTCACTTTAAAAGTTGCTACTATATACTTTTATGGCTAAACTCACAACCACAAAGTCTAGATCTAGCTACGTATTTAATTAAATCTGTGTAACGAACTAGTTCGATCTACATTTTGTGCACGTTCTTATAGACTGAAAGAGACTTACAACACTCCACACACTACGCGATAAAAGTTATCAGTTTCTAGTAACGTGACACAATAATAGAAGCGCCAATTCACAGCAACTGAACTACACAATGTACGATTCGTACATAGATACATAAAACAACCTGTGATAAACTGTTACTTTTAAAAATAGCTAACTTTAACACATAAACATTACCTGTTTTGTCCACACTCTCTGGCTGAAGTATACAGGACAGACGTTAGATATACACGACTTTTTCAGCTTAAGTTCTAACGTCTGTCCTGTATACTTCAGCCAGAGAGTGTGGACGAAACAGGTAATGTGACGAGGCAAGAATCTGAAGTCATAGCTTGTAAGCATAATATTTGTAACCTGTTTTCATCAGATCAATTTTGTTGCTCCAAGTCATGTCAAGTAAAATAGAAAGCTTTTGGCAGCATTTTCAATCACTGTGATCATAACTTTGTTCTGCAGTGTGAAGCTGGAAATAACCAGTTGGTAGTCGGAAAAGATGTTCTTTATGTTATGTAACCCCTTAAATCTAATACAAGCCAACATGACACACTTCATTTTAAGTTGTGGATATAGTGAACAATGAAGACAATAAATGAACTTTTGTTCCTACTAGACCAAATGTCCTAAGTCAGACAGAGGCTTTGAATGTTGCCAGATGGGAAGTGGTAAAGCTTATAGCTGATGCGTTTGCAGCTTCGGAAGGTATAGAAGAGCTGAGCTAATCTCAAAAGATCTACGAAGACTGAATCTTCCACACGTAAGACAGACTGAAGAAAGTGAACACAAAAACTGACCACTGTTTGTGAGAACCTACCGACGTGTGTCAGTTTATTTCCAGACATTATGTTGAGCAGTATCAAAGCGATTGACAGCTGACTTGTCCTTTGCTGTTTGACTCGAACAGGTTCCTTCACCTCATGCTAAATACCTGCATAATGTCTCTGAAAAACATGTTTTTAATATCAAAGCAATGTACTACAAATAATATGCAACAGAAAGTGTAATGTAACTTCTGAGAGAAACTTAAGAATATTAAAAACAGTTAGAGAACACAGGTATTTTTCATACATTTAATGCAAGGAGAAATACACTTACTATAGCATTACCCTGTTGCCTCTATACTGAAAACACCAAAAGTAATCATCTGACCCTAGAGACAGTTTTAATAAAGAAGACGACAGTATAGTGATAATTCATTGTAAATAACAGTATGGAACTCTGAATAGCTAAGCTTGGTAAAGTGTCTTTGTATAGACTTTATAATTAGCAGTGCACAGGTTTTAAAAGTTCAATTTGGATCGTTTGTCTCTGGTCAAGGTATAAATCTTTCTGTGTTACTTGTTAAATACAGTTAAATTTGATTAGTTAAAACTGGTTATAATATCAAGCTAAAATGCTGCCTAATTGTCTTTCTGTAAAATTATCTTGATATGAATCGAGTATATTAAATTATGAAGTTCTGAAAAAAACAACAGCACGGCAAATAAAGGCGTAACTGGTCATGAAATTCATGGTATAATTACAACTGCAGTTTCACAGATGTGCCAAGATTCAACTTCCATTACAATTGTAATTGATTCCAGTTCTACCTTTAGGTGTTATGTTACTTCTAGTTAACTGAGTTTATCAGTTAGTTGTCAATTGCAAGAAAAAATAAAATGACAAAAGTTGTTGGTATTATTTGTTATTAAGCACAGAGACCTACCAATCACGGGTATCGAAACCCAGTTTCTAGTGGTATAAGTGCGCCGACATATCACCGTGGTACTGGAGAGGGGGGCAAAATGTAAGCGTTATGCATTCATGATATATGTATGTGTGTTAATTTGTCTTTTACGGCTATCTGCTGTGTTTATTGCGAGGAATCTAACCTCGATTTTTAGTGTTTTAAGTAAGTAAGCTTTCTGCTGCCTCACCGGGGGATAAAAGAAAGAGAAAAAGAGCTTGTTAGTTGAATGACACGGAATTTACCTTTGCTGTTTATTATCCAGTAAAAATTGATATAGACAAGCATGAATTACCATTTTATTTGAATACAAAAAGTATTAACAATAGAAGTCATAAAACTAAGTATTCTATCGAATATAGATATATCATAAAAAAACAATACATTTTACACTGTAATGGGGGTTAAACCAAGCCTGTAAGAATACATTTCTTAATAAAAATGTATCTCCATCCTGCACTAGTGGAAATTAAAGGTCCGTTTTGAAATCGTATTCCAATATCTGGCATTAAGTGTTTTTCAGTTCACGTATAATAATTTCCTCAAAGAATATTTATTAAAAAGGAATTTGGTTAACTTAAATGTGCACGCCAGCTGCACTACAGATGAGATAATTATTAACTTGGTTTTTGTGGTTTCCATTTGCCTTTTAATTTGCTAACAATAGATTTCAATATATAAACTTGAGTTTGAGAATATCACAAATAACAAGTCATTCTTTATTTATAGGTAATTAATGAAAAAAAATAACGTTGGCGTATGAAATAAACAAATACATCTTTCCGAAATAGCTAATGAAGTAAAGACAAAATTCTTCTTTTATTTTTAATATACATAAATACTTGTTTCAGGCTTTACTGAGCCTGGTGGTTAAAAAGTAATATGCCAGTTCGAAGGTCGATATCTGACACCGAACATGCTCGCCCTTTTCAGCCATGGGGGCATTATAAATATGATGATCAATCCCACTATTTGTTTGTTCAGAGTAACCGCATAATTGGAGGAGGGTCGTGTTGGCTAGCAACTAGTTCTCTATTTTGTCACATCAAAATTAGCAACAGTTAGTACAAATAGCTCTCTAGTAGCTTATTTTGCGAGTTTTAATAGACACATTTTGCACAAATCTACACAAAGGACTATCTACGTATAGCCTTTCGCAATTTTGAACTAACAGACCAAAGGGAAGGCAATTAGTCAACATCATCCACTGCTATCTGTTGGGGTATTCTTGTCTGAACGAATAGTTGGATTTGATTGTCACTCTTAAACCGCATCCTTGGCGCCAAATGAGGATCACTTTTTTTTTTCTCGTCAATGTGTTGCGAACCACAAACCCTGGAATTCACAGTTAAACCACGATTAGTATTAGTTCACATTAGCCAAATGGTCCTGTCCTGTCCTACCAAGGTTTATACCGTATATACTTCAACGTAACGTACCAATGAATGGTTGAATGGTTAGGATGGTGAATCACAAATATACTGCTCAAAAATTTAAAGGAACAAGTACATATTTCAGCATATTTTTATCATAACTAAATTTATGTATCAAAAACATATCCGTTCGTCTACAAGTGTATTTTTTAAGCTTGTGAGTGAAGTTTGAAGCAACTCAAACTCAAACAAAACTCACCTCACTCAAGGAGAATACAACTTAAGGTACTGTATATAAAAATAAGGCTGTTACGTGAAACTATGCATTCCTCATTAATTCTCGAAACAAACACCAACATGGATCTTTTGTGGCTCGTTTTGTCATGTGTACCTACATCTTGTGTACCCAAGCAGTCAGGCGCCATCTGACAGAAAACGAGGTGACCAGAGCGGTCCAGATGCTGGAGGATGGCGAGACCCAAAGGAGGGTTGCACAGTGCGTCGGTTTGTCACCAAGCGTTATCTTTGGCGACGCTACCAGGAGACGAACCTTTATGGCAGAAGACCAGGTCAAGGCCGTCATTGCTGCACGACAGCCAGACAGGACCGATACATTGTGACTTCCGCTCTGCGAGACAGGTTAGCTACGGCGCGGTCACTACGAAATGACCTTCAGCATTCCACTGAAACCCGTGTGTCGACCCAAACAGTTCGAAATCGTCTGCACGAAGGACGCCTTAGGGCCAGGCGGCCTGCAAGAGGCGTTATTCTGACAGCGCGATACCGTGCAGCCAGGTTGGAGTTTACTCGTCAACACCTGGACTGAGAACTTCGTCAATGGGCCACAGTGCTGTGGACAGACGAGAGCAGGTTCACTGTGTCTCATGATGATGGACGTTTGGTGATGCCGAAGAGAGCGATTTTCCGCCTGTAATATTGTGCAAGTCGATGCTTATGGAAGAGGCTCTATAATGGTCTGGGCAGACATACGAGTATGCTTGGGCGGCCGCACGGACTTATTCATACTCGACAGGGATGCTCTGAACGCACGACGATATACAGACGAAATTCTGGAACTCATTATGAGGCTTTTTGCCGGTGCTGTCGGCGATGAGTTCATTTTCATGTAGGTTAACGCGCGAGCCCACGTTGCCAGACTGTGTATGGACTTCCTTGATGAGGAAGGAATAGAGACTATTGAGTGGCCCGTCAGATCTCCAGATTTAAATCCAATTGAACATTGTTGGGACATGTTGTCGAGGCGTGTTAGTGAACGCCAGCACCCTCCTCAGAATGTACAGGAACTCCGACAAGTCCTGGTAAACGAGTGGGCTGCCATACCCCAAAATAACATCGATAGTCTGAATCAAAGTGTGCCAAATCGGTATCAGGAGTGTGTCACAGCCCGTGAAGGTCACACTAAATATTGAATGTTTTAAATATTTCTTGAATAAACGCATGTAAACTGTTTAAAATATTGTTTCATATGGGATATCAGTTTTGGTGATACTGGTCATTTCTAAAAACTTTATTTCTTCATGTTTAACCCTTCATCACAACAATAAAAAATGGATAGAGATGGAACTGAAATGAGGCAAATTACCTAAAAAACTAATAATATTATCACATTTGGAACACTGAGATAAATTATATAAGAAAACGTACTTGTTCCTTTAATTTTTGAGCAGTTTATATATAGTATGCTATCTGCGTTGCATCCACTATGGGGAAGAGAAATCCGGAGAGTAGGATTATTATTTTTTCCTTCTATTTTAATGCTGAAACAGTGGGAAACACCACTGGCAGGACAGTGCCAATAGCATATGACAAGAAGATATAGACACAAAATTATATATATGTTGTGATTAGATGTTAGGTACTCTATTCATGTCAAACCAGTAGAATATGGAGATTATATCACATTATATATGTAATCTGTCCTTTCACTTTAAACTAATTGTAACTTTTCACCCATCAGATCATGCAGTCATAAGAAGGACACTGCCATGATCTTTCTTTCCCCACAACAGAATGTCTGCAGACTTACAACACTAGAAACTGTTTTTTGATACCTGTGGTGGGCAGAGCACAGATAGCCCTTTGTGTAGCTTTGTGCTTAACTACAAACAAACAAAATAATGTGTTTTCGTCCCCTTGAAGGACAATAGTAAATTTAATGACTTTCAACGCTTTTCGGGATTTGATTCTCCATGGTAAAAACGGCAGACAGCCCAATGAGGCTTTGCTTTAAAAATAAACATTTATTAGTGTATTTACTGGAACACTTTTTAAACCAATTATATGACTTATTTAATTAAAGAAATCACCGGTTATATTTCATGAAATACAGGCCCAGCCTTTGTAACGTATAGTCGTTTCTCATATTTAACATTTATACACGATATTAATATATCATATATACAAAAACTAGAGTTTCTTGTAGCATTCGATATCGATATCAATATATTCAACCTATATTAAACAGTCACCCTCATAGTCACATTTTAATACTTTTTCTGAATTTTGTAGCTACACCAACACACTGCGTTCTCCTTTATCATAGTCAATCCATAGTTAAGGCACCCACAACGTAACGGTAAGAGGTTAATGTTAGAACCACCTGGGAACATATGGTCCCAATTCTCAGTGGATAAAACGTTTAATTGAAGGAGCACAACTGTGATTCAATTCGGCGTAATATTGGACTTTATTGTAATCCCTTGTTTTGTGAGAACATCTTCATTTTCAGAGAAGCTCTTGTGTATTCTATGGATTGTCATCTTCTCTGCTAAGTGTTCACTGCCTTTCCTGAAGGTGAGACAGCTTTAAATGGCAGACTTTATCCTCCAATCTTCTTCTAGGTGTGGATAACAAAATTCAACAGTGGGGGCCAATTAATCTGATCAGCGAAAGTCTAGTGCACTAAAGAGACCTCAACACTCAACCTCAAGGCTTCTAGAAAGCAAGCCTTCAGACTTTAGTCATTCTTCCATTGAGGACTCAAGTTCAAAGGGAAAACAGGGCCAACAGCTCAAGAAAACCTTGACTACACTTCTTACCAATAAACTTACAGTTCTAATGAAATTGTGGATATAGCCCCCCAGATGAAGAATGAAAAAAAAAACTACATCCAGAGGAAGACATACTCAGACAGTGAACCTCTTTCAAATACTAATTTTTTTCCTTTCATATAAGTTCTATCTTTAAAAATGCAATTTCCTAGTTTTCTGGAGTACAAATTTATGTGTTTAACACGGGTATAAAGGATCACATAAAAATACTCGTTGAGAAAAACAGAAATTTCTGAAAAAACAGATCCTGAAGCCATGGCACCAAATTTCGCCTTTAATATCTTACTCTTTGATATTATATGTACTCCGACTTCCTGATGTAAGTTGCTGTTCAGCAAAATGTGTAATATGGAGGAAAACTTGAACTTCTTACAAGATTGAATTTAAGGAAGAGACTGGATACAAATTGTCAGTGCAATAAAAACCTTATTATATGAATAAAAGACACAACTAAATTAAAATGCGTGTTTAAGATAAGCGATAACACTTTTTTCTATGAAGATATATGAAGTGAATAAATAAATAAACCACGATATGTTTCTTACAGTGGGATTAACACTACCAGAGTTTATTTTTCATCCACGTCGCTTAATCGCTTCCATAAGTAGAAATAGGAAAAGTATTCCTGAATTTTTACATGATCGACGTTGCTAGATAAAACATTTATAAAATTCTATGTAATCCTCTAATGACATCTTCCATAGCAGCGTTCAGAGATACAGAGGATAAAATTATCCTTTCTGTTTAACTGGAATTTATTATTTCTATGATATGTGTACTCAGGGATTTACAGAATGATTTTTCATTAATTTCTTGTGAATAACTGACGATACCTTTTAAGCAACCACAAAAATTAAAACATCTCACCAAAACAAATGCCCAACAAGTCAGGTAGTTATGGCGCTTCACTCATGATCTAAGGTTCGAATCACCCGTCCCACTAAAGACACACTCGCCCTTTCAGTTGTGGAGGCATTATCATGTGACAGTCAGTCCAATTATTCGTTGGTAAAAAGAATACGTTTGGCGGTGGGTAGTGATGGCTAGCTGTCTTTCCTCTAGTCTTTCAATGCTAAGTTAAGGCTCGCTAGCGCAGATAGCCCACCAGTAACTGTGGCACGACATTCAAAACACAAACCACCAAAATTGGCAGAAATGCTAAGATAAAATTGAATTTCATTAATAAGCCACAGGTGGAAGAGAATGAGATAGAAGCGTTCAGTTTGAACTTTTATTGTTCCAGTAATGAATAGGTAAGATATGTTATGGTTTCAAGAACTGATTTTTTTACTCGTACAGAATATATCTGTTGTGTGCTATACTTAGTTTAGCAATATTAAATATAATACCTTGAATAAAGTTTTACTGTGAAGTTAAGTAAATATCATACAATACCTAAACATTTATCGAAAAACAATATTACCATGGTGAGATCTGACGTGTCTTTTATCTTTCAAATTAAAATAGTTTCGTTGCTTATTAAGTAAACAGCATAGTATTATTCATTATTCTAAGGCCACCCATAGCATTGAAATCTGTATTTGACGCTTATAAACTACCACAGCAAATGTGGATTTATATGTACAGCAAAACCTACACTATATAGAAGTTTTTATTTGTACTGGATGGTTATTTAATAATTCCATGATATATTGATTTATAGAATTGTATGTACCTGTAATGGAATAATATTACTGCAGGTGCCTTATTTCATTGAGAAGTATGGCATCTATGTCCTTTATTTCAGTGGAAACTCGCCTGTTTTATTTGGTAATTAGTGCCTTCATATTTGAAGAAGGGCTGTAAAAGAATACTACACTATTTATGTCACCAAGATAAAATGAAAGAAAAGTGTCTAAAATAAACTTACAGTTACTGCAGTGTTACAGTAAACAAAGAAATGTATTAATGGCAAAGTTTCGTTTGTAGATTTTCACAGTTTTACAAGTAGAGCAGAGTTTCTATTTATATAAACGTCTGTCAGTAATATGAAATATATTACCTTGTAATGCTAAAGTGTTTAACATGCCTAGAGCTTATATGCTAGAAACAGGTAATCTGCCCCCCAGTGGCACAGTGGTAAGTCTGCGGACTTGTACTTCTAGAAACCGGGTTTCGATACCGTGGTGGGCAAGTACAAAACGCCCTTTGTGTTTAATAGCAAACGATATGAGAGATAATATAAATTTATTTCTAAATTTACACAACTATGCAGTTTGTAACCGCAACTTAAGTTTCCATAGAATCCCATAGCCATGAAATATCTGAAGCAGTTCTAAAATGAAATACTATTTCATGCGAAGATATTCAACTTAAGTTGATAAACTCAGTACCTTCAGATTTTTGTGTTATTGGACTGTTGAAACACGTACTTGGAAACCCTCGTCACTGTGCATGATACGACTTATGGAAAGCTTCTAGGATATAGCGACGTGCTGTGGACATAAGAGTCTAACAGCAGAACTTTTTGCAGTGGAAACAACACTGAAGGCGATTGTCAAGATCTATAACACTATGTAACACAAAATTTTGTTCCTAGATAATATGTGTCACTTCTTAATTGCTTATGTTGTAAAAGTACAGAAAATGACCATTATTCCCTTCAAACTTTGCTTTTGTGATTTGGATAATTAAATTTAGAAATTAACCTATTTTCTATGAAAAACGGGCACATTTACTTCATTTACATATGGTCTAAATAAAACAACATATGAATCAAGACTTACATGTATTTATACTAAAATTATACAAAAATGTTTAGAGGTGGGTAGTTTTTCGAGATTTGCGACTGTAGTGTAAATCACTTTCATGTACCAACCCACAAATATAGTATCCCATCATGTTTCGTTATACACTCCTTGGTAGCAGCGTTCAAAGTCCAGTATATCTTGGTGAAAGCGCTTGCCTTGCATCTTTGAGTATGCTCCTATGTTCTCCTTGAATTTATTAAGATGAACGTCAAGAATATGGACTTTCAGGGACATCCTGCAGCCCATTTTGCCGTAGTTCTTCACCAGTTGTAGATAATTTTCGGCCTTGTGATTGTCCAAGTAACCTCGAACCACTGCGACAAAGCTGCCTCAAGCTTTTTTTCTTCCTACTGAACTTCTTGGGGAATTCTGTGCACTCCAGGATCTTCTTTATTTGTGGTCCAACAAAGACACCAGCTTTGACCTTTGCCAGACAGCATAGGGAAGAAGTCTTTAAGGTACTTAAAGGCTGCAAACTCCTTATCAATAGCGGTGACAAATTGTTTCATAAGACCCAAGTTTATGTGGAATGGTGTGAACAACACCTTCTGAAGGTCCACTAGTGGCTCACACTTGACATTGTGCCTCCCCGCATAGAATTCGGTCCGTTGTGGCCAGTGTTTCCTGTTGAAGTGCGTTGTGGTGTCCCTGCTGTCCCAAAGGCAAAGATAACAGGGAAACTTCGTAAAGTCTCCTTGGACAGGTCTATGTGTTCACTTAGGCAGCTAGAACTAAACTGAAGTGGTGAGTTATGAGCCCCTGTATGTACATTACTATGGAAAGTTCTGGAAAATTCTCGTAAGTTCTACAACATTTTAGAAAGTTCTTGAAAATTCTTGTAAATTCGAGAAAATTCTCTATCAGCTACTTAGCACTAACTGAATCTACCTGGAATGTTCTGAAAAATGGGTAAACTTGAAAATGTCATTACCCAGGTCACAAAAGCAAAGGTTTAAGAGAAAAATAGGTCTTTTCCATTTAATTTAGGCATAAGCAATTGGGAAATAACACTTTATGCACAGGAAAAAGAAAACGTAAAAATTTTGTTACATAGAATAATCATTAAATACAGCATGTCTAGACATGGGATGTGGACTGTAACGGCGTGGTGATGGTCGAAATTGGTTTTAATAGAGCCTACTCAACCTTCGTATATACATGTCAAAGTTTAAATTTATAAAAAGTAAAACTTCCTGAATATTAATACTAACAAACATGACAACGAATAATTCATGCTTTTTTTACACGTTAAATACACACACACATATATGTGTGTAAAGATAGTTCAACAGCATTTTAAATTTTATAAAAAAATACGTTTCTTACAGTAAAATGGCCTGGCATGGCCAAGCGCGTTAAGGCGTGCGACTCGTAATCTGAGGTTCGCGCGTTCGCATCCCCGTCGCGCCAAGCATGCTCGCCCTTTCAGCCGTGAGGGCGTTACAATGTGCGGTCAATCCCACTATTCGTTGGTAAAAGAGTAGTCCAAAAGTTAGCGGTGGGTGGTGATGACTAGCTGCCTTCCCTCTAGTCTTACACTACTAAATTAGGGACGGCTAACACAGATAGCCCTCGAGTAGCTTTGTGCGAAATTCAAAAAACAAACAAACAAACTTACAGTAAATATTAATGTTAATTAATCCTTTTCGTTTCTTTAAAGGTTACAAAGCGTGAAACGTTTATTTCAAATTTTGCGTGCGCTTGTATATATATATGTGTTTGTTTGTTTTTGAATTTCGCGCAAAGCTACTCAAGAGCTATCTGCGCTAGCCTTCCCTAATTTAGCAGTGTAAGACTAGAGGGAAGGCAGCTAGTCATCACCGCTAATTCTTGGGCTACTCTTTTACCATTGAATAGTGAGATTGACCATCAAATTAGAACACCCCACGGCTGAAATGGCAAGCATGTTTGGTGCGACGGGGATTCGAACCCGCGACCCTCAGATTACGAGTCGAAAGCCTTAACCCACCTGGCCATGCCGGGACTGTGTGTGTATATATATATATGTCTGTAAAGTGTAATATTTTGTTCTTTGCAATACCTTTCAAGTAAACTTCCAACCTATAAAGTCTTATAATTATTTTAGATAAGTATACAAAGTAAGAGGAAGATCTCACAAGAACTTGGATTTTCATTTTATTTACTCCCCAATACAGTCTCAGACGTCCTGATCGTTGCTGTCGTAAAGGGTCTGTCTCTTTAGCCCCTTGGTCTGGCTAACTCTACATAGATCTGGCAAATGTCTCGAACTATCCTGATTTAATTGCCTTAGCTAGAGGTCTTCATATTTTCATCCATTTGAAACATATTCCAGGATTTTAGCTATTTTGTAGCCTGTGTCTAACAGCATTACTTTTAATCGTACGGTCTACTGAAGGTTGTAGTTGACTAAGAATAAAGTTAAGGCCAATGTGTAGGTTCTGAAAGATACCGAGCTTTTCCAGCTGACATTCCAACACTAATTAATGTGTCATGTGGCTTCTATTTAAGCTATTTCCAGAGTTGGTTATTGCTCTTTTTTACCCCAAGAAAGTAGCTTTTTTATTGAAAAATCTTGTAATCCTTTTTAAGATATTCACATGAGTCATTATGATGATTTCAAAGTAAAAATTTACATCCAATAATGGATTCGATTCGAGTGGCTGGTATACTTGCAAGGTTGAACTGAAATATTGCGACTCCTGTAGAAACAAAAAATTAAATGTTTGTTTGTTTGTGTATGGTAGGTTCCAAAAAATAGAGACGTTCAGAAATAGACAATTTCTTTCTGCCACACTTTTACGTAAAGAAACATAATGATAAAAAAGAAAAAAAATTCACTTTATCAGAAAATCTTTTTCATTCTGAAAATAGCCACCACTGAAACCGTAAAATCCCAAATTAACGTTCGTGCAGTTGTTGGACTTTATGTAAAACATACAAAAAACTCAGTTTCATGCCCATGCATCTTTGTCAGTCCTATCCGATCATTTTTGGCCACAACATCCATAGACACAGGTTAACTGCTTCGAGCCCACCAGATGAGTGGGCTCTATTACTTTAATATGACCAAAAATGCAGCAGTAATGGTTTTCTTACAAACATTATGGAATTGTTATGTTACATTTATTTCATCTTACTTGGGCGCAAAATATAAGCCATATACCCTGAAAGACCCCACCAGTCTACAATAAAACATATGCTCTATCCTTCCTATTCAGATCACCATCTGGGAAATGCTACTGCTTTGATACAACTATCATTTGGAGTCCTGGATAACTCTGATCACTTACTGTTATCCAGAACTGCTGAGTCAAAACTTCAGTTAATGCTTGTAGAAGAGGCGTTTCCGGTTGTACTCAAGCCTTGCACCTATGAACGTTACCTCAGATCACCACAAGAACAGCCTGCTTTACAGTATAAATATCTGTAATTCCCATACGATCCCATACGGTCTCACTTGGTAGATACTGAACAAACTTATCTTTGTAAATATCCTCATGGCTTGCAGTCTCGGACTGTGGTTCTTCTCCTTAATCCTATGACCGAACCATGATCGTAGACACGCAGATATGGCCTTCAAAGTGGTTGGAAAAAGGCCACTGTCCAGAAGACAACTTCTTCTGGAACGTATCATGTTTTAAACTGTGGGCTCCTGTCAAACACCAGCTCCTCCTCTAGCCCATGAGTCCTTCTTCAAGAAAATGCAATTTCCAAATTTTTCTTGAGTTGTAATTTAAGCGAAACAGGATTACAAAAAAGTATAAGAGAGCTCGCATGTTATTACTTGAGAACCAAATCTTGTAATCACAGTTCTATCTTAAAACTGACACGGTCATATTCGATAAGTAAGTTAAGTAAGCCATATTATCTAGGGATTAGATAAAAAATGTATCTTGGATGTATCTAAATTACATTCAACTATTTTAACGAAAAAGACTAGACAAAATTTTGCAAGAATAACAATACAATAATTCAGTAAAACATATTGCGCAGCACACTGAATAGTTGCATTCTGATCTGAATAAATAATATGTAGAAAATAACATATAAAGCTTGACCTAGTTAATTCTTCCTGAGTTCATAGTCATTCATATCATTGTTCTCTCCTATTAAAAAAATAGCAGAAAGTACTTGCATTTCTAAATCTTCACATGTTTTTGAGGCTGAGAAACGTATTACGACAAGCCAAACCTAAACGAGTTCTCCAGCGACATCAACCATGAAACTATAAATATCAGAAAAAAATGAGAGTCATCAATTCGGTTCCTGGTTACTTTTTTGTACCTATGTGTGTGTGAAAATGTGCATCAATATGCTTGTGTATCCTAAACAAAAATAAAATAACCTAGTGTTTTTGTTTTTTTTCCAAAACAAAATTTGTTATCTTGTTTACAAATGTTATTTCTTTTTAAGCCATTGCTAGTCTCAGCGCTTGAGGTTTTTTTTGTTTTTGTTTTGTTAGTTTAACACTATGGTCATCATCTTCCAAAAATAGAGGAAATTTATGTGTTTCTCTCAAATAAAGGATTATTTATTAATTAAACTTGAACTTTTGACTTTGCTCGGGTCTTTTTTTAAGACAAAAACATCTGTTAATTAATACTTTGTGCATAAAATGACTTTTTATCTGATATCACATCGGCCCGGCATGACCAGGTAGGTTAAGGCATTCGACTAGTAACCTGAGGGTCGCGGGTTCGAATCCCCATCGCACCAAACATGCTCGCCATTTCAGCCGTGGGGGCGTTCAAATGTTATGGTCAATCCCATTATTCGTTGGTAAAAGAGTAGCCCAAGTGTTGGCGGGAGGTGGTAATGAATAGCTACCTTCCCTCTTGTCTTACACTGCTAAGTTAGCCCGGCATGGCCAAGCGCGTTAAGGCATGCAACTCGTAATCTGAGGGTCGCGGGTTCGCATCCCCGTCGCGCCAAACATGCTCGCCCTTTCAGCCGTGGGGGCATTATAATGTGACGGTCAATCCCACTATTCGTTGGTAAAAGAGTAACCCAAGAGCTGGCGGTGGGTGGTGATGACTAGCTGCCTTCCCTTACACTGCTAAATTAGGGACGGCTAGCACAGATAGCCCTCGAGTAACTTTGTACGAAATTCAAAAACAAACAAACAAACGCTGCTAAATTAGGGACGGCTAGTGCAGATAGTCCTCGTGTAGCTTTGCGCGAAATTCAAAAACCAAACCACCACATAGTAAACCTTAACTCTACATTTTATATGAGTCTGGAATTTAAAACTCTCCAAAATCTGAATTTAGATCATTGTTTTGAACGAACACATGTACGATATTACAATATAAAATGTCGTGCGACCTTACTCATAAATTGGGAACAACGTAATAACACAGTAAATAAAATTGTAAATAGAAAGACAAAAAATCATCATGTAAGTTAATAATGGCGATAGTACAACTTGCAATTAAAACACATACATTTATAGGCAGCACTACAAATAAACAGATATCAACAATACATCAATACTCGAATGCGCGCCTGCCAACAAGAACTGCGTCACTCCTGTGGTGAAGCTAACATGGTACTACTTTAAGTGAAATATCGTTTCAACTCTTTTCCTCACCTTTTCTTCTGTACGTGCTCTCTAATTGCAGGTTCAGTTTTGGCGGGTCGTTTTAATAATTTTACTTTTTGTTGAATAATCCCTTGCACTAAGTATAGATTGTTAATAGTAATTTATTATAAACAAAATAAAATAAGTGAGCGACATGATTTACTGCATGTTGATCTAACATATTTATATTTTGAAAATAATAATATTCTAGTGATTATAAATGAGAAATACAGCTTTTAGTTCGTGTTTTTTTCATAAAAAACCACATCTATCTATCTCCCCAATGGGAAAATTGAATCCCATTAATTTTCCAGTACAAATACGAAGAATTACCACTGTCCCAGCATGAGACAGCAGCTTTTTGTTGTTTTAGACTGAATAGTCGCGTTTTATCAGTCAATGCTGACAAAACATCTGTATTTTATTCTGATTCATAATGTCACACTCTGCTTTCTACATATTGAATTATTAAATGTATATTTTTTGCACAACCCATCCGCCAAATCTGTGGTACTCCTAAAGTCCCTGCTTACATGTTCATGCCAATTTTCAAGTAACTCGATTCAGTCAAATCTAAGAATCTCAGAAATACCTAATCCCCTCCCCCCTCAATATCTTATAGGTCTCCTCCATACTGTGTTTGAGAAGAAAAACAGTCTATTTATATTCTGTGGAAGTCCAAAATTCGTAACCAAAATTTCTTCTTTTTTTGGCAAAAAATATGGTTCAAAGATAGAAACAACATATATATCGTTCATCGTTACTATAAATAATTTAATTTATTTATCATAAGTTTAAAGTTAATTTAATACAGGGTGTTCGGAAAGTCACTGTGCACTTATATATTTATTAACAGACATGTTTCAATATAGAATACAGGAGGTAAATATGAATGACAATTATAAACAATGTTAAAAGTGTTTGTTTTGGAATTTCGCACAAAGCTACTCGAGGGCTATCTGTGCTAGCCGTCCCTAATTTAGCAGTGTAAGACTAGAGGGAAGGCAGCTAGTCATCACCACCCACCGCCAACTCTTGGGCTACTCTTTTACCAACGAATAGTGGGATTGACCGTAACACTATAACGCCCCCAAGGCTGGGAGGGCGAGCATGTTTGGCGCGACGGGGATGTGAACCCGCGACCCTCAGATTACGAATCGCACGCCTTAACACGCTTGGCCATGCCGGGCCTTGTTGAAAGTGACCCCCGTTGGCATCAATACAGGCCTGGATCCTTCTTATTTTGTTTCTAAACACCGCTATCAGTTTTATTCAATAGATCGAATAAAATATGATTACAAAACTGCACAGTGACTTTCCGAACACCCTATACTTCAAGAATAGTCCAATTTCCAGTATGATTAAATTTTTAGTCTTTTGTTTCTAATTGATGTATTGAATTTTCCAAGTAACTCATTTATTTATCAATAATAACAGTAAAGACAGACCAAGATTCTATTGATACACATAGTATGCTTTCTACATAAAATAACTTTTACTAAACGTTCAAAATGTCGTTTCTCAATTTACTATAATACTTGTATCATGTACTTCTGTACACAAGTTATCTAGTTGTTAAGGTTTCTAAATGTGCCTGTGTTGTAGAATCTTACGTTTGCAGACATCTTAGTTGTGTGAAGTCTTGACCATTAAGTCGTTAGATAAAACTCGTAGAATAGAGTTCAAATAAAATAAGGAAAAGGTACATAACTGGTAATAATATACTTCGCTACCCAGTCTAATGTAACTTTCCACGTAATACATACAGTTTAATTGAATAATCAATACACGTACAATATAAATATACACTTTTCTTCAGTACTGTCTGTAATAAATAATCACAGAAGTGATTTTAGAATACGGAACAACAGTATTTATTTGCAACAATTGACGTTCGACACATTTCTACTGATACTTTTTTACCACAGTCTTCTGACAAAAGCAAGCTACTTACATGGATGATAAGTAAAAATCAATCCTGTAATAAGCCTAGCTAATTAAATTCTGACGTCCTTACTTATAAAGTTTAGAATGTTTCATATCGGAATAATTAAGTAAATTCTGCAAGAATATTCAAGTACAGTATATCTTTTAAATTTGCATATTCTGTTCTTTCATCGAAGAATGCTTGCAGTTTTCTCTTCATTAATAATAATTTCTAGAGAAAATGTAATTTTTATCGTTTTTATCTGTCCAAAGTACTTACCTTCGGTTTTTTCCACTCAATATATGTCAGGTAATTGGATTGATTATGTTAAAACATATTCAAGATGACGCATTTTGAACTATTTCACAGTGAATTATTCATAAAACATCGATATTAGACTTAAGCCTCGCTAGATGTTAATGTGCGGTTTCGATGATACCGAAGCAAAATATTTATAATGTCCCATATGTTCGAGCTCTGTCTACTTATTAATATTTTACGCATAAGCTTTACTCCTAGACAAAGCGTAAATATTAAATAGAAACCTAGTGTAACTACTAGAGTTTCAAAAAGTATAATAATAATACGGAACTACTAAATTTCCTGTTCACCAACAGCGTGTTGTGATTGTAAAACGCCTTTCTGAGTAGTCGATACTAAATATAAATTCCACGTGCGGCCAAGCTGATTTTGTCACGATACGGGTTGGCTGGCCATATCAGCACATCTCGGCTGTAGATCAGGCTATTTATCTAAACAAATGGCCAGGCATGGCCAAGCGCGTAAGGCGTGCGACTCGTAATCCGAGGGTGGCGGGTTCGCGCACACGTCGCGCTAAACATGCTCGCCCTCCCAGCCGTGGGGGTGTATAATGTGACGGTCAATCCCACTATTCGTTGGTAAAAGAGTAGCCCAAGAGTTGGCGGTGGGTGGTGATGACTAGCTGCCTTCCCTCTAGTCTTACACTGCTAAATTAGGGACGGCTAGCACAGATAGCCATCGAGTAGCTTTGTGCGAAATTCCAAAACAAACAAACAAATCTAAATAAAACTTATTCGATAAAGTAAATTTTATCCCCATGAAGGGCCAGATGTAGGTTTACTGACGCTAAAATCCTGGATCTGTTTCCGCGCAGTAGACAGATACCTGATGGTTTAGCTATGCACGAAAACAAATAAAATTCATTAGTTGTTAAAAATTTTGGCTTAAACAATGAGGAAAACAAATAAAATCGTGTATAAAAAGCTTTTCATTATTAACACAATATATACACCAAAACATTTGGGTTTATCGCGTTTACTAATTCTAACAAAAACAAAACATTATCATTATACATCAGGTCATCCCATAAGTAACGTCCGAAAATTTAATACAGAAAGTGCATCATCATTCCTGTCTTTGTAGAAGGCTTTGATAACTAAAATATGTAGTAGGACGTGTATAAAAATGTTCAGACAAATGAAAAACTAGCCCAGCTTCACTTTTTCAGATGAATGTGTTTAAGGAGCCCATTAGGCATATAATGCTTTATGAGTTTTAAAAACGCAATAGTGCAACAGAAACTACACGAAACATTCAAGGTGCTTATGGTGCGTAGTCTCTCAATAAAAGAAAATGTCGAAGGTGGTTTCAGAAGTTCATATCAGTTAAATACAGCTCAAGTGCCGCGTCACGTTCGGGTCATCCTGTTGAGTTTAATGATGACTTGCTGCTGGCTGCGCTTGATGAAGATTGTACTGTAACAGTTGAAAAACTAGTACAGAAGCTTATTTCAGCCAATTCAACAATTCACCGTCATCTGCAACATCTTGGAAAGGTGTCAAAACTTGGAAAATGGGTCCTCCATGATTTAATAGAAGCCAACCTAAGAGCAAGAGTGGAATTTCACTTCTCTCCACTCTCGTGAACATAATTCACCTTTTTTCGACAGCTTAGTAACTGTCGAAGAAAAAAATAGATATTTTATAAAAATATTAAGAGCTGCAGACAATGGCTCGGTACAGGTAAACTGTCGGAAACACAGTCCAAAATGGGCCTCCACCCTAGAAAAGTTTTGTTAAGCGTTTGGTGGGCTATTGTTGGTGTGATCCACTCTGAGTTGCTGCCATTCATTGTACCGATTGCGTCAGACATCTATTGTCAATAGTTAGAGTGCTTGAATGTTTCACTGAAAGAAAAGAGGCCTGCTTTGATCAATCGTAAATATATTGCATTACACTAGCATAATGCATGGCCCCATACAGCAAGGATCACATCTGCAAAAATCGAAGCGTTAGACAGGGAAAAACTTCCACATCCTCATTATTCTCCAGACCTTGCTCCATCTGATTATCATCTATTCTTGGAGATCAGTGGAGACTTTCCAACAGCTCTGCTTCTTGTGTGGGACTCGTAGACGACCGCGGTCTTCCAAAATGTCCTTTATGGACGTCTTGAAGAGTTCCATTAGTTTCAAACTTATCTCTGATACGAGTAATGGTGAGTCGCATTGGTGGATCTGTTTGAAACTCCCATTTAAACCGTCTTTGTACTTCAACTACGTTCTACGTTCTCGCACTTCCAGTAGCACTTTAAGATAAATTTCCTTTTCTCAAAGCTTAGTCTTGTTTTTGTTATTACGTCAAATCAGTTGCACCTGTAAAAAAAGGAAAGTCTGAGTGGGTTATAATCATTCAAATTGTGTATACATGTTTTCGGGACACCCTGCAGTTTAAATGCTGCACTCATGCAGTTTTCTTTCACACGTGAATTCACGAGAGTGTGTGTGTTCTTATAGAAAAGCCGCATCAGGCTATCTGCTGAATCCACCGAAGGAAATCGAACCCCTGATTTTAGCGTTGTAAGTTCTGAGACTTACCGTAATACCAGCGGGAGACTCACGACACTACAAAGACTATAAACAATGTAAAACGTCATCTTTTGCAGAACGCATACATTAGCCACGTCACTGAATATTCATGATTTTTGGTGAACAAAGTTTCAATGCTGATAATTAGAAAACGCTTCTTTAGATATAAATTATTGTATTTTAAGAACAGTTTGCAGAAAACAGCAGATATTTCTCAATTACTCTTGTCAGTGAACTAGCAATATTCTCAAGTATTAGATGAATTTATGTAAAACACATGAAACGTCAAATGCTCTAGAATTTTTTCTCAATATTCATTATTACACTCCTTGATACTACGTGTTAGCTTTATGGGTATAACTTTGACCTCACCGTCTTTAAGGTTAGTATCTGAAACAGCTCAGTTCATCCTGTAATACCACTGCAAATTTGTATCTATGTATTTGTGTAAGTTTTGGCAATAATCCTTATAAAATGCTCACCACCATCAGTTAGCATATCTACAATGATGAGAAACTGAAGAACCCAAGCTGGTTTGTATAAAGATATAATCAAAAAGCAAAGAAAGGTGTTCTGATTATTTGGAACATGCAGTAAATTTTTAAATATATTTTTAGATATGTATAATATTAATCATCTTGATAAGGGTTATATAACGAGCATATATTTTTATTACATAATATCCTCATTATATGCTCTTCCGTTACTCGGTGCAATTTAGATAATAATTCAATTTTTATCCTTCATAAAATTTATCCTTCATACAATGCTTCATTGCCCCACCCCCAAAAAAAAAAACTTGTTAAATCAAGTATTGAATTTAAGGACATTTATCGATCTTTGTTTACTTTATTTTTAATTTTGCGCAAAGCTACACGAGGGTTATCTGTACTAGCCATCCCTAATTTTGCAGAGTGAGACTTGAGGTAAGTGATCTTATCATTACCACCCACCGCCAACTCTTGAGCTACTCTTTTACCAGCAGCTAAAAGGATAAGCATCTTTGGTATAGCGGGATTCGAACCCACGACCCTCAGTTTATGAGTCGAGTATCTTATCCACCTAGCCATGCCGGGCTTCTCTTGTTATATTAATGCATCATCTTTTCTGTCAGTCCCGGTGTACACTTTTGTAAACAAGTTCCAAGATTTTGCTGCTTCTGCAAATGTTTATAGTGAGACATTGAACACCAAACTTTGTTAAAACGTTAGTTTAATAGTGTCGATCAGAATATCTTGCCTACTAGCCCAGCATGGCCAGGTGATTGGGGTGATCGACTCGTAATTTAAGAGTCGTGGGTTCGAATCCCCGTCACACCAAAGATGCTCGTCTCTTTTCGCCGTGAGGGCGTTATAATGTATGGTCAATCCTACTATTTTTGGTAAAAGGGTAGTCCAGAAATTGGCGGTAAGTGGTGATTACTAGCTGCCTTATCTCTTGTCTTTCACTACTAAATTATGGACGGCTAACGCAGATAGCCATCCTGTAGCTTTGCATGAAATTAAAAAAGTAAAACTCTTACCTAGAAATAAATATATTGGATATTGAAAAGAATTTGAAGCAAAATCAGTAGACATATCATCAACAATTTCACAATAATTACAAGTAAAATCTACTTTATTATGTCTTGTGAACAATTAAAATTTTCAATGTATGCAGGTATTTTTCTACTGAGCAATTATCCATCTTTATGCTTAAAAGTTACCGGCCCAAAACCATTATTATTGGATAGTATGTCTTATCCATTTGTGAGTTGGAAGGCTACTCTTCAAAGCGTTCAATTTCTTTAGCAGTTCTATATAATATCTTTTTGTGTTTCTTTTTGTGCTATTTCCTCTACCCTAACTCCATACGGGGATGGTCAATTTTATCGACTCTGTAACCACCAAAAGAGATCGAAATAAATATAAATTATCATTTTTTCTTTCTAGAATGACTACAAATTGTAATATGAAGCTACATTTATTTGTTCTAAATAACTACAACTCGTAACAGTATACATTTATTTATACTTACCTTATATCGTTTTATTACTTTTTGAACCGTCTAACTGCTGCTAAAGCCATTATAATATGTTATAAGTAACTGGTGAACATGCAGCTCATGTTATATTTTGGGATTACACTACACAATAAACAACTCGCAAGCGTATCTCGTGAAAATTTCTACTATATAATCATTATTATCTATATTACCTAATACAACTTTAAAACTCTTTAAAAGTCTCATATTTTTACATTTCCATTATTTTTGAAAAAAAAACAGACAAAGAATACATACGAAATAAAGTACTAACCTGGATCTTGGTTTCGACTGTCCATGGCACTTGCTCCGGCATGGGCAGGTGGTTAAGGCGCTCGACTCGTAATCCGAGTGTCGCGGGTTTGAATTTCTGTCGCACCAAACATGCTCGTCATTTCAGCCATGGGGGCATTATATGTGACGGTCAATCCCACTATTCGTTGGTAAAAAGAGTAGCCCAAAACTTGGCGGTGAGTGGTGATGACTAGCTCCCTTCCATCTAGTCTTGCACTACTAAATTAGGGATGGCTAGCACAGATAGCTTTGGGCGAAATTAAAAAAAAACAAACCATTGCACTTAACTCTACTTTTTTATGCTATTAATGCTGCTGTACTAAATATTTATACCTAATTAAATAATGCTCAAAAGAACAAAGAATAAAAATATTAAAAAAGCAGAATATATCAAAATGTTTCTGCTTTCTAACTATGTAAAAAGAATGATTAGAAATTCAGCTAAGCTAGTCGATATGTTTTCCGTGGAAATAAAAGTTGAACTGGAAGCGAAACTAAGAATTCTGTGTAAAGAATACAACGTAACACAATACATCATTTCTTAAAAGGTTGATTGGTAGGTTGATTTGGTGTTTTATGGCACAAAGCATCTAGGCTATCTGCGCCAAACATCCAGTATTCTTGAAAGGAAGCTTTGGCTTTCTATTGATCACAAATAATATGGTATTAAAAGTAAGAGAGAGCCGAAGGCAAGTTTTGAAAGGAAGAATGTTACAGGTGGGCGTGGTAAAAGGAATCTAATTTTATCTTTGATAGATCTGTAAAGAAATGAAATAATAACTTACGTTAAAGTTTATACTTCTTGGATGGGTTGTTAATAAATTAAAGAAGAGAGAATGCCTAGAGATAAAATTTCACAGATCTCAAACAGTGGAAAATTCACGATTTTTTTAAAAGAATGTGTTATAAAATTAAGAGCATAAAATTTATATGCTTTAAAGATATGGATATTAGTTACGTTTTCATACTGTGTTTATTGGTATACCAATAAATACTATAGGAATATGTGCATGCTGTTCTTGTTTAGGTGTCATTCATCTCAGTGCTTTCAAGTACCTTAATTTTGAAACCATCATAACATTTTTACATTAAGTTTATTTAAAAATGTAATTAGCACACAACTTAGGAGTCCTGAAAAGAACAACTTATTGAAAAGTAAAATAAAAACTGTTACATTGTTGAGGTGGGTGTTGATGCTACTAAAACGGAGTCAACTTCAGGAGCAACTAGGACTACAGCCCAAATATTGACTCAAATAAAGCTGATACATCACAAACAATGATCTCAACTGAACTAGTCACTGAAATCCATATCGAATTGGACTGTGGAGAAGATTTAGAATCGAAAGACAGACAGCCGCAATTTGTAAATGACGCTGGCCTATGAGTGAACAACATATCTGAAGAATTGAAAATCTTTCGGATTGCAAATAATAATGAGAATTGTCTATACTGTGGTGAAGATTTTCAAAACTCTGACTTAGTTCAAGGTGGAAAAGGCAGTATCTGACACTGTTCAAAGTATTTTTTTTCATGTGTGGACCCACTGACAGAAGAAAGTAATTGAACACAAATGGCTTTGCTATTCACCATCTGATGGGAAGGTATACTATTTTGCACGTAAACGTTGTGTGAAAGAAAGTTGCTCCGTAACTTATGGGTTCAATGACTGGTAAACATGTACTAACTATGTGGTCAATAAAGTTATATCCCGGTTTGAAAATGAACGTAAGTGCTGTCGTAAGGTGTTACAAACTTTTGTTAGCGTGATTAAGTTTCTCTGTGAACGAGACTCGCACTGCGAGGTAGAGATCCAGTCATCAGGTCTGCACACAGTGGTAACTTTCTGAGTATACTGGAACTTCTAATATACCTGTTTATTGCTAAAAACAGTAAGCACTTCATCAACAAAGGTAAGGTACACACGTCATATCTATTCTCTACTATTTGTCAAGAATTAATATATCTTATGGGTGGCAACATACTTCATGAGATTTTCAAGGAATTAAATTTTCTAAGTTGTATTCACTGTTTGTTGATTCAAAGCCAAATGTCAAACACTTTGGTCATCTTACCTTTGTAATTTGCTATATTTAACTAACTGGTCCTGAAGAAAAATGTCTGAAGCTTTTGCTAATATCAGCCCTTAGTAGCCAAAACAAAGCTGAAATTATTGATATTCATATAAAAAAATGTCACGGCCGATCTTACGATAATGCTTTTAATATGAGTGGTAAATATAGTAGTGTTCGAGCTGTCATCCGTGATATAAATTCTCACGCACTGTATATACCATATGCAGCTTAATCATTAAACTTGGTTGGAAAAGGCAGTGCCAAGTGTTACCCTATGGCTGAAGCTTCTTCGATACTGTACAAATGTTACACACATTTCTCTCTTGCAGTTGCTTTGTGACAAGGTGTAACATTTAGGACGATGTGTTATCAAACATCTGTTTTGAATCTTAATAGTGGAGAAGATATGAACACATTTCGACCCTTTTGAAGGGTTGTACTCTTATATGTGAAGTGCTGATATCTCTGGCAAATGACGTTGAGCAAATAACTGTGTGCAGCAGTGAAGCACAATCAATTGTTGATAAACGTGAAGAACTAATTAAGAGGATTATTATCATTACTTGGCACACATTCTTGGAGTGATTACACCACACAACTCTTGTACTCCAATAAACTGTCTTAGATCTCAGTGTTATTGTGTTATTATTGGTTGCCCTTATCAAATTTGTTGAAGATAAGAGAACAAGCTTTGATGAATTTAAGACCGAGGTGCTATGTTCTTATAATGAATAGAGTTCAGTTCAGAAGCACGTCTGGGTGTACAACCGTCGCCATTATGATGGATATGCAGAGGATGCCATATAATCAATCATTGATAAATTCAGAACTGAAATAGTAGCCCTGTGATATATCTGCAGACTAGAAACCAAGTTTCGATACTCCTGGTGAATAGGGTACAGATAGCCAATTGTACAGCTTTGTGCTTAATTACACACATAAGAACTGAAGTATTTTTCGTTGTGGTCAACCAACTTGGCACTGCATTGAAATGCCGCCTTGATCTATATAAGAATACTACCATAAAATTCGGACTCCTTTCAAAATTATATTCTTTTTTATGTTACGAAATCAGCCAAGCTGCAAAATGTCCATTTTATTGGAGTTAAGAATGTTCCTCTTTCTCCACAGACATACTATAAACCAGACATGTTTAAACGTTTAGATAGTGCTGAGAATATACTTGTCCATGATGACATTAAACTGCAGTGGGGAGCGATAGTTTTCAAAACTGAAAGGAATAAAAAAGTGTGCTCAAAAATAGTAGGAAAGACTATATAGTTTGTCTATAACAAACATAAAATGTGACATATTTTGAAAGATAGACTTTTTGAAACTCACTGACTAGTTCAGTTAGTAAAGCCAGGAAAGACAATACTAGCTTTATATAGCTAGATACATGTATATTCTAATTAGTTGGACACTGAAGTTGCTTCAGTTCACTACAGTCCAGTATATGGGAAAAGGAAGTATTTCCTTTTTTTTAATTTCGTGCAAAGCTACACAAGGGCTATCTGCGCTAGCCGTTCCTAATTTAGCAGTGTAAGACTAGAGGGAAGGCAGCTAGTCATCACCACCCACCGCCAACTCTTTTACCAACGAATAGTGGGATTTGACCGTCACATTATAACGCCCCCACGGCTGAAAGAGCGAACATGTTTGGTGCGACGGGGATTCGAACCCGCGACCCTCAGATTACGAGTTGAACGCCTTAACCCACCTGGCCATGCCGGGCCTTTTATTCTTCTACCACCCGGGGCCCAAGACACCCTTAATCAGTTACTGTTACATATGAAGGTAAACCCAGAACTGAAGGAGGAAACAATCGTAACAAGTTTCTAATTAACAAAAAAGGGATGTGTTAGCCACACCAACATTATCATGAATATAGCACTTGTAAATAGTGGTAAATGATTCGTGATAAGCGGAGAAAATCTCAGTTTCTACACATCCAACAACTAATGAAGCATAAGTTTATTTGCTTTTGATCTCGTGCAAAGCTACCCGAGGGCAATTTTCTGTATCTGTTCCTGATTTTGAAGTGATAGACAAGACAGGCGGCAGATACAAGGTGTTCGGAAAGTCACTGTGCAGTTTTGTCTGTTAATAAATATATAAGTGCACAGTGACTTTCCGAATACCCTGTAGTTACCAGTCCTCATCACGAACGTAAAGTGGTATTGATTATAACATTATAATGTCCCTAAGACTGAAAGAGCGAGCATATTTAAGGACAGGATTCAAACTTTCATCCATAAAGTTGAGATTCGAGTGGACCTAACCACCAGGTTATGAAGCATAAGAAGGGTCCATTTAGAGCCCACAGCAACATTTCTTATAGTTGGTGAAATTTTCCATTAAAGGCGAGAACACATTAAAGAGTTAATACTAGAGTGACAAGACGTAAGACGGCATTAATTGAATGGTCTACTGAATATTGAAGCACTAGGTAATGTTTGAAGGCTTTTATAGTTTTCATGAGAAGAATGCTTTAATTTTCATGACAAGAATGTAATGCTCACTACTGGAAAACTGAAAGCTATTGAAAATATGAAGGGTAGATATTGTGTATTTTACGTAAATGAGAAAATACAATGGATTTAGCGACAGTCAAAGGAAGGAAAAATTAATTCATTGAGAGAGTTACGAGTAGAAATAAGTAAGTGATAAAAATTCCGTGATTTGTGGATTTTAGGAAGATGAACTTTGAGTTCAGAGATTAGTTTTGGTTTGTTTTGAATTTCGCGCAAAGCTACACGAGGGCTATTTGAGCTGGCCATCACTAATTTAACAGTGTAAGACTAGAGGGAAGGCAGCTAGTCATCACCCCCTTCGCCAACTCTTGGGCTTATCTTTTACCAACGAATAGTGGGTTTGATTGTCACATTATAACGTACCCACAGCTGAAAGGGCGAGCATGTTTGGTGAGACGGGGATTCGAATCCGCCACCCTCAGATTTCGAGTAAAGCGCCCTAACCACCTAGCCCTGCTTGGCCTGTAATTTGTCAAAACTTTATTTGTGGGTCGGGTATGTAATATATAAACAATAAAATAATACGACGAGCATAGATACATGGTATATAAACACCTTTCTTTTATGAGACCAAAAGATATTTTTTATATTTTTTTAGAAAATGCAATAACATTTATTTTAGTATTTTCATACACAAATGGGAATTTATGAGAGGACAAAAAGTATTCCTGTTTGGTTGAAAATTATTACTATATCCTGGATCTTTAGTTTCTACATTGGTTTTAAATTATGTAGTTTTCAATTAATGGACAGTTTTAAAACTTTAACGTACAGTATGTATTATATTTTTCATGATAGAAAAGTCTTTTTCTTGCTTGCTCCTACTGTAATTTTTAGGTCATATTATGCCTTAGAATGCATTATTTAATGTTAGGTATGTTTTTGCTTGGTTATGCAAGCATAATATAAAACCTATCTGGTATAATAAATGGGAAATTTCTTGGTCTTAGAATAGGAGTGGTCTGCACTACATTTCCAGGTAATCATCTCAACCCAACTTCGCATACCAGTGGAGATACACGATTTTAAAAGGGAATTTCCATATTGTTCACATCAGCTGCTTAGAATTGGGGAACAAGAGCTCTCCTCGTCACTCCACCACAAGAAAAATGTGGGGTAATTTAAGAAAAGAGAACACTGGAGAGGTGCATGCACCAGACGCAAATTCTGTATAAGCTACATTAGCCACACATTGATACTAAACAATGAGTTACCACAAATTTGGACGGAAAGTGGTATCCAAATATGAGAGCATAATCATAGTTGCTGTTTCTGTAATTTTTCTTCCTAAAACATGACATGAAAGTTATATTACGCAGACTTTTAGAAAAAAAAACAACCTCTCAACAGCACCACTGATCGGGTTTTAAATGTTCTTCACACTTTGTTATTCCCCACTTGATGCATGTTTCGACAGAGAGAAGGAAAAATCCCCTGTGATGCATCATCAGCCAGCCACATGATGGATTCTATCATCTCCTGTATATATTCAGAGGTAAAATAATAGTGACTGTAGGAAGATGAAAACGAAAGGCATCTTTTCATCACCCCCTTTAGCATAGATACAGCCCGTTCCCTTGGCTGTGGTTTCGCTAGATAGTAGATAGGGACAGTGTGAATCTCGTTATTCCATTCATGCGCGTCACTAATTAGATGACGAGGCATTTGGCTATCGATATTATACGGTTATCCAATTTTCCGTCAGGGTCGACGATATCGACGGATGCCGATAGTGAAGACGCATAGAGATCAATTCATTTACACATTATACCTACATTGGTCTAACGACAAGAGGCTATTTAAAATTTCGTCTTGTGTTGTGGGCGGTAATTTGCCTTACCAGGCGAAGTGTTTTTCATTGTTCGCCTTCCACAACACATCTAGGGTGTAAAGCATCGCACGTCGGCACAAGAACTCTTCAAAATATTTATATCTTATATCCAGGTCCGCCAGTACTTCCGTGTTTCTCGGATACCAGGCACCGCGGGCACCAATTGGTAAACCGTGGAAAACAATAGAAGTTGCACCAGTTAGATCTTTAATTTGTGGTGCGAGCTCTTCATAGCGGGCGACCTTGGAATTGTATGCTTCCTCGAGGGAGCTATACATGAGTTCGTATCGGACCGTCACATCAACAACCACCGCTTTATCCTCACGATGGAAGATCAGATTCGGTCTCCGACGCTCACCATTGTCTGTCTCAATGGTGGGTTCTACGAGTACTTTCCACCCTTTACTTACACATTCTTTTACTAGATGGTCACAGATCTTGTTGTGACGTCGTGTCCTCATAGATTTTAATTTAAGACATTGACCACTTAGATGACATATGGTCTCTATCGGGGCGGAGCAGCCCCGGCATTTCGCAACTTCTTTGTTAGTACTCAAATTCCCTCGACTGAGGGCTTCCCGTGTGGGATATACATTTGCCCTCAAAGCAAGACACTTTACCCAGTGGTGTTCCTTCATTCCCACTGGTTTAGGTAACCAGTGGTTGGCAGATGTTGAACCTTTGAAGAGACTTACACCGTGCCCTTGCAGGGCAAGACCTTCCCAGCGCTTCCTTTCCATATCCCTCCAATTAGAATGATATGTCCCGGAAGTCTGTTCGGGCTTAGGGATCGGAAGTCCCGCCTTTAAGGCAATTCCTTGGATGTTATCGAGTAAGTTATCAGTTTTGGCTAAATATCTAATAGTTTTGTCCGTTGAATGGACATGCCTTAATCCTGTCTTGATCTTAAGAGTAGGAATCAGAGATTCCAACTTGACAAGTGCTAGGCCACTGTCTCGAAAACGGGAATAGAGTAACCCGTCGGTCGTGCAAGGCGGAAGATGACACCAGCTCTTCACGGCCTTTTTAATTAGATTGTCCATTTCTCTCAATAATTTACCACTCGATGCTCCCAATTCGAGTTGGTAAAGGAGCCGGGGTACCGCAAAACGGTTGAGAATCTCAACACGTTGGTGTGGTTTTAGCGATACCCTCGAGATGTTATCTATCCACTTCTCGAGGAGAGGAAGTACAGGCTCGCTGTACACCCCGGTCCATGGACAGACATTGGCCCCTAGATAACGGTAAGATTGTTCGGGTCCGATCATTGGGAGTCCTTCGCCATTAACTGTCCATGGTGAACAATTATTGACGGTAAAGGTCTTACTGGACCCCCTAATCAGCATTCCGGCACTCTTCGAGATGTTCAATGAGAGGCCGTTACCCAAACAGTAATCGTTCACGGTGTTCAACATTTCCTGTAAGCTAGCATGGTCTTTTGCCAGCACTGCCATATCATCAGCATACGCCAAAGTAGAAACTGAATCCAGCTTCCTGTTTAGCGATATGCCTCGGCCAACCTCTTCGATCTTACGGATGAGAGGATCCAGGGCAATGTTGAACAAAATAGGAGACATGGGGTCCCCTTGTTTAACGCCTCTGAGTTGGTATTCTCGATACCAACCCTAAATGACGTTACACCATCTTGATACATGTCCCCTACAAGTCGGACGAAATGTGGGTGGACATGAAATCTGGCGAGGCTGGCTAGAAGATGTTGATGGCCAACCGTATCAAAGGCTTTACACAGGTCTAAAAAGGCCATAGCCAGAGTCCCATGTTGCTTGGCTTTCCTCATGATGGAACGAAGCAGGAAGATGTTGTCTCTGCAACCTGCTTGAGGAATAAAACCACGCTGTCTGGGATTTATCTGCACGGCCTGCTCGAGGCGACTGGCCATAATCCTGGAATATAACCTAAGCACGATAGAGGATATCGTGATAGGTCTCCAGTTTTTGACCTCGTGCAGATTACTCGATCCTTTCGGAAGGAGCACCGACTTATTGACCTTAATGCATTCAGGAATGCGGCCCGTGAATAACCAGATGTTATACAGACTTGCCGATGAGGCGTCGATACCCTCTCTTCATGGTTCGGCTGTTTAAAAGACTCTTTTTCCTCATTTTCAGAGGATTCATAACTTAGGCCGTCCACCTGCGCGTCACTAATTAGATGACGAGGCATTTGGCTACCTTAAGAGAGTCATAGTTACTCCCGCCGTTTACCTGCACTTGGTTGAATTTCTTCACTTTGACATTCAAAGTATAGTAAACATTTTACATTGTATAGTAAACTATACATCAAGGGGTATCCATATTCTCACCTGCAAGATTTCTTCCAAAGCATATCAACAATTAGAGACAGAAGAAGCCATGAGATGACAAACTTCATGTAAAGATAACTTTTTTTAAAGCAACTGATTGGGAGAAGATAAGCCACAAGAAGAAGAATCCTATCTCAGTTGCTTCTTAATGGAATAATAGGAGAAAGATAACGCTAAACTACCCTAACAGGTCAAAGAAGATGAATGGTGTTTGAACAAATTTTACAAAGCAGAAAGGAAAGGAAGGATGATTGGAAAAAAAAATATGATAATCTTCCCAGACAACCCAAGTCTCAGGGATCAAGGAGTAGCATGCGAAGAAAATGAGTCTGTTCTTTTGAATAAGAGTGTTGGAGACTTTTAAGACAATAACTCTCACAAGTAAAACTGTAAACATGTTTGAAGAATGATGTGGAAGAAGCAAGTGAAAAGGGTTCGAATTTAGAACACGAAAGCCATGAAACTAAACAGAGATTTCAGTTTGAAAGAACAAGAAGTGAAAGACAATTGATGTACAAGTCTCAGAATAAAACTCCATAAGAGAATGGCTTACGAAAAGATGCAAGATTAGTGACAAATCTGCTTTGTAACCAACCATCATAAATATATATTGGTATCAATAAAATCCAATATGTCTTGCAACAAGCTGAACAATAATTTGTGTAAGGTGAAGGATGACACATTGTAGTAAAAGATGGACATCTAAAGCTGATGTAAAAGTAACCTCCAAGATGGACAAAATTTTATAGAAAGGAGTGGAAACCATGAATGGCCAGGTAAAAGTGAAACAATGAGAATGCCTTGAAAAAAGTGTTTCATAAATAAAAGAGAGCAGCTTGCAAAGAATACTAAAAGGAGGAAAGGACGAGTCAGACCATACATGTCCAGAGACATAGATTACAAGACTGATGACCAGAAAACTTCGTGTTGAAAGGAGACACAATTATGTTAGCAAGAAAAGCCTTTAAAATTGGTACAAATTCACTGAAGTTTCAGAGGACATTGATACCACTATGTAGGAAGAACTCTGTCTAGACAAGATATTCAATCCATTATAAGGTTCAAAGCTTCTGGGACATAATAGGGTGAAAAATGAATATGGTAGTCGTGAGTCGTAAAGAGAAAATCTAGAGCAAGAGAAGAGGTCCCATGAGAGAATGCTTTCTGTAAGATGACATAACAAATGGCAATGAAATTATTTGAATGGAGCATGACACACCAGAACAGATAAAACAGTGGACTCAAGATAGTCCACAAAAATACAAAACCTCTTAAGGAGTGAAAAAACAACGATTCAATAACTTTGACATTCCCCATATGAGCTAAGAATGACCCCTAAGTAAATGGAATAGTTAAAAGGGTCAAGAATGATAGAGAGCCTGACAAGCTACCCCAAACAAGGAAACTTCAAAAGGAAATAAGTGGCCACAACAGTGGATGCCATTTGATAGGGCAAATAGATGCCAATTGTTCATGGAGTTATGGAATTGTTGGTCTAAATAATGTATTCTCTATGGAAAAGCTCTTCATACCTGACCAAAAACATATAGGGCTATATTCGTACCAAAGTTAAAAGCTTTGAACTGAATATTGAGCCATTACAGCCAAACTTAAGGAAGTGATGGACAGGTAGACAAACTCTAATGTGGAGAAATGCATTTGAGACATACACCTCCCAGGAAAGGATACCCAGGTAAAACTACCTTGATTGAAGGAACAACCAAAGTTAATTCAAATGTGACAGATTTATAAGTTATCAATCTTCCATGATCTTGGGAATGACAAAACTATGGAAGTAAAAACTCAGAGGTGTCAAAAGCCTGTTCCACACAATTCATAGTGTAAAGAGGAGAGAGAAAATCCAGTGTGAAATAACAGGGACAGGGAAAATACCTGACACATCATCTACATAACCCAGCTCTTTAGCAAATGGAATAACACAGGCCTGCGAAGTTAAACTTTATAATTGTTATTTTAGTTTTAATAACAGATTTTCCATAATCCAGCTATGCAGGTTTCTCTTGTGTAAATTTTTTAAATCAGGAGGAAGAAGAAAACAAACTTACTTAAATCAAATTTATTTCACTTACAACAATGAACATTTATTATTATTATTTACAGTTATGTTTGGGTTCTAGAACAATCGATAAGACTCTCACGTCACGATTGGTTTAGACTCTAGAGTAATCTGTAGCCAGTAGTTGTCAATATTTCAATGAAAATGGTTCACCTATCTAAAAGCATATATAACGTTTTGTAAAAAATCTGTACATAATGGATAAAAAAATTGATATTTTAGGGTTTGTGCACAGGAATTATTGTAGAACATGTAAAACTTAAGATAATAAAACCATCACAAGCCTGTGCAATTTATAGGTGTGCAGAATAGGCCAGAGGGCCTCCTGAAACATGTGATCTCCAAGGCCTACAATAGCCAAGCATCTGAAAGAGAGACTTTTGATAGTGGTACAGAGGAAGGGCAACTCTACAAGGTTCTAGAGGATGAGACATGCGATTGAAAACTGAGGTATGAAATAAAAAAAATAATGGCATCTTTATGAAGGTGTAAGAGCAACATCTGCAGACTTAAAAACAAAGACATTTACAGCTGAAGCAAAATATTGGGAACAGGATAGAGGAAGAAAAGGCCTGAATAACAAAAACAAAGCAAAAGAAATGATAGTTGTGTAAGCCAAAGAAACATCACCAATGGCAAGAGGTGTTTTGTATTTAGGTAAAGACACAATAAATAGGATAAACATAAAGAGGTGAGACCAGTCCTTAATGGCAGCATTGACTCTTAAAGTCAAAGAATGAAGAGCCAGAGACCAGAAGTGGATAATTATATTGAAAAGAATAGTAAGCTCATCAGTGAGATGTGGGATAAACCAAGAGCAAACCCAATGAAAAAGGCAAAGGTAAAAAAAAGACTACTTTGTTCATATGATCCTGTCCATAAAAGAAAAATGATCTGTCATCAAATTCAGATCACATCAATCCATGAGATGAACTCAATGAAAGTCTAATATGGCAGGTCCAATCCATAGAAGCAAATAGCCTGAAATAAGTACTCACTACACAATTGCTACAATAAACCATTGTCAAACTGTCAGAGTGGATCACAACCAACTGATTCACAAAAGGGAAGAGATGATAAACACCTAACAGACTGCTCAAAGTTTCAGTACACTGAAGTGAACACTTCTCTGAAGCCCATACAACCAAAGTCATGTCATCATTCAGAGATGCAATCCAGTCATACAAAGAAACATCTGTGAAAAGATGAAAATCCAGTTGGGGACAGCAATAAATGCCAGTTATGGTATTGGTACATTATGCTGCCAAGCCAAGTCCTCAAGAAAAGAAGAGGCATACAATTAAAAATGGCATATCCTGAGAATGGTTCCACTGATCACATAATGTTCAATAAGAAAATATATGTGCATGCAGCCAAACAGAATGAGTAGTTTGAGGGAAGTCAAAGTCCCAAAAAGCAAAAAATCAGATGCCAGTACCCAGTCTTCTTGGGGGCCACAAAGATGAGAGTACTAACTCAGAGTAAAAGCAAGTACTTTTTCGATGGTTTTTTGACCAACAGATCTGAGTATGCATCGTCAAGATACTGAAGACAAATGGGATTGGAAGAAAGAGGGAATAAAACAGAAAAAATAAAGGAGAAGTGGAAAGATAAGCCATGGGTGATAAAATGAAGAATTCAGCTGTTGATCAAAAATGGAGACTAAAGGGTAGTAAAAGGAGAGAAAGAGATGAGTTTCCATTGGATTAGACCCAACATAATAGTTACCAAGAAAAGAGCAACGACCTTACCTTGGAAGGGCAAGAAAAAAAAATCAGAAAATTGAAATAATAAGAGGATGTAAATAATAAGCAGCCTTAGGTTAAAGGAACAGAAAGAAAGGTTGAGAAACCAAAGTAGACAATGAAGCCTGATGTCAGGCCACCTTGTCCAGGTTTTATAGTGAGTCATGAACACCTCTGAAGATCTCCAGGCAAAGAAAAGGAATCCAATAAACACCACAGAGATAAGAGTAATGTATGAGAACATTAGTTACCAGGGCATAACATCCTATCCGAATAGCAAATGAATAAATTAAGGAGAGATAGAGCAGTAATAGTACATGTTAAAATGGTGTAAAGAGAATAACTATTCCCAGAAAAACACTTCTAGATACTGGTGAAGTGCCACAGAAATAAAGTACATGATGAGAAAGAATCAAGAGGTATTTTGACAATTAAGTAAAAAAAATTCCAATGATCCAGATTCAAGGAACAGAAGAGTCATGTAGACAAGAAGGGTGAGGAATATCAGTATGAATATTGAAGTGTTTGATAAACCTATATGCACCCTAATACCAGGCAAAGGAGGTAAATCAAGTAATCTTGAGTTTAGGTTTCATGTAGTAAAACAGAGGAAGAATCAAAAGACAAAAGGAAAAGAAAAGAACATATCTGCAAAGTTATTTCAAGGAACAGAATCAAAATGTTAGAATTTTTATCCACAAACAGAACATCGTCTAGAGCAAAACCCAATGGAGAAAACAGCTGATAAAAATCATCATTATCCCGGTCATTTAAACTGAGAAGAAACATTAGCTGAATGGTTGAGAGGAGGCCCAATACAAATGAAGAAATCCTTGATATATTGAAGAATGGCTGACATGTCCTCTACAGACAACAAATCTTCATTAGCCATAGATTCCATGTTAGTAGCATTGTCACCATCACCAAAGCTGAAACTACTAAACTTAAGAAAAGGTGGAAAAGCAGAATATTTTTGTTCTTTTCCTTTAATGAACTTAAAGAAACTGTTTATTATCCTGAGGGAGAAGAGTAAACTATTCAAGTGTTAAACTTTTTGGTCTTGTTTGAAAACTATTAAAAAAATATATACTTGAAATAAAAGTAATTTTCATAAACTATCAGAAATCTCATGTAACTGTTTAACAATTTACAAAAAGTCCATTCAAAAAAGTGCCAAAGGAAAGAATGAAGTTTTTCAAGCATAAATATTTAGGGGGAGCTACCGTGCAAGAAGATTTTGCTGCTCTCCTATCCATGGAGGGCCATAAATACATAATGATGTCATTGTCATTATGAAGTTCACATTAAACTCACCTTTGTTTTTAGGTGGGAGGTAGCTTTCAAATAAGAAATGTGATTATACTGTTCAATTGAGTGATGTCAATCTACTTTATAGAAATTAATGAATATCATGTAAGTTTGAAATTGCCTTGCTGTTTCAGTCGTTCTTATACAAGTTTCTCAGTTTTATGTTTAGTCAATGCTACTCAAAATAATAATTGGTTATTAATTTGGTTGATTATACACATTAAAATGTCCTAAATACAAATAGTAGTAGTGTAATGAAATTCACTAAGGGTTCAGCTGACAAACAAAAGATATCTACTGGACTGAACAAATGTTAGTTTATTTTAAAAATGATTAGACTCTGCCCCTATAAGAGTGTTTAAAAATTAGTCCTAGTAATGCTATTCTACCTTAAACTTTTATAAATTACAACAGGGTAATGCCTTTAATTCTCTATATGAAAATCCTTTATTGTATAGTTCCTTTATATTGAGGTCAGTAAATACATTTCAAGAGCTAAATCATTTCAAACAGTTAACTATAAATAATGAAAAATGTTGCAAAACAATAGGTAATTCTTCTGACATGCAATTAATTACATATATGGAAAGATGTTAGAAATATGTTAAATAACTATATTAATACACAAATTACTCAGCAAATAAAAAAAATGTGACTCGTATAGTATTCATCTTTACAAAAATAAACAGAGTTTAATACAAATGTAATCTGAAATCAAAAACATATTTACTACAGCACAGCAAACAAAATATTTTCATACAACAGACATTTACTTTAAAAGTCTAAAAAATTAATAATATTTTCAGGTGTATTTGGAAACAATTCAATACTGACTATAAGAACTGTCCATATCAGGAGCATTTGGTACTTTATGTGACACAATCTACTTATTTATGATACAGTATGTGTAAATAAATGGAGGTAATACCTAAAAACCTCTTTCTCTAAAAGCTCAATCTTTAGTTATTCATAAAGCACGTTTTACAAACATTTGTACAAAACATAAAACACTATGCTATAAAAAAAGTAAATTAAATTACACCTGCAAAATGTTTCAACTTTATCACACAAATTATAGTGCTTTTCTTCAGCACTTTATCATTAATTATTTCTTGAATTCTTCAGATGAAAGACTACTAAAAGCACCAATAATATTCTGTTTTTAACCCTTGAATAGCATACCTCAAATTTTTCCAATTTTTTGTTTCAATTTTAATGAAATTTTAAAATGTTTACTATGGCAAAAGGTTTAGTAAACCTATATTGCAAAATATATTCATAAAATGAAACCTTAATAAAACAGTTTCATTCACTTGCTAGTCACTGTAAAATTCAATTGACAAAATTTAATAATATAAAGAGCTTACTGTGATAAAATGGTTTGCCACAAATTCGAGTGCCTTTAAACAAATAGGCAAGATCCAATTTTTGTCATGTTAAAAAAAAAATAACTTTTATACATTTTCTTTCAATGTTGAGAAATATTTTATATACATTTTCACTTTTATTAAATTCAAATGCATTTTTTAAAATAATAATTCTGCTATTAAAACCACCACCAAAAAAGTTTTGTGCATTGTAAATATTCATGTTTGTTATAAAGGAAATTACTTGGATTATAATTTTTGTTTATGTAATTTTTAGTTTATAATAATAGAAAGACATTCTATATAAATATCTTATTTGTACATGTTACAAGTCCACTTGACAGTGACACATCAGTTACTAGTCCAGAAACATGAACTGTTCTACAATTTAGTGTGTTCTCAAATTCTCAGAGCTATGACACATTACTGACGCACACCATGAACTCTGAAACGGTATAGGCAGGTGTATTCCATGTTTCCATGGTTGCTGTGGATACGCAATTCCACCAATGAGAAGAAGCCTGGATCTTGGTCCTAAACATAAAAAATGGGTTGAAAATAAACTGTTTAATGCTTGACTAATTTATTCACAAATTGTATCAAAAAAACAATAAAGATAACAATATACTTGAAATTAATACATTTCACAGAGATAGTTAATAATATAATCTCTTAGCTGTGCAAATAATTAGATAAGTTTTAATTCCTCTAATTCATTATGATATTTCCAATGAATAGCCATTCAAACTGCTTAACTTGTGTAATACTATCTTCTGCCCTCTATAGGCAGAGTTTCTAAGTTTCTGTAATGTTGGTATCTACCTAGCACACCCCTATATGATTACATATTCCTCAAACCCATTAATGTAAAAAGAGAGGCCAGATACAGTTGTCACAGATGTATTTCTTTAAACTATATTCTACTACTAAAATATAGTTTCAAATATTACATTGAACAATCAATCCCAATATGGAATGAAGACTGGACTAATGAAAGCAGAGGTACTTGCCACTTCTACAAAAGAAAAGACAATAATGATTATGCATACAGCAACCTGGAAAGAAGTGGCAGCCATGTTGTACTGAAGTACTAATACTAGATATATGTAGACAATCTTGATCTATCAAGCACTTCACCATACTGCTGGTTCATGTACAAATATACCCAAAAGCCACACTGACTCAAAATAATCAAACATCCAATATACAAACCATCCAAAAAAATAGTACAGTTAGTTCAAAAAAACTATTAACCCCTAAGCTTGAGTCTTGGAGAGTATAGAAAAATTACCAAAATATTCAGCACTAAAAAGCTGTTGTTTATGTACAATGTATTAGACATATACTTTCTGAGGAGACTACTTCTCATCCAAACAAGAAATCATAAGAACACAGAAATGGCAGAACAATAAAAATAAGTATAACTTTTTAATATCAAGAAAAATACAATAGAAAATCCCTAGAGAAGGAATACAATAACATTGTGCCAATGGAACCTAGACATATTCACAAGGAATTAAATATACCTCTGCCAAAAAATATTCACAAGTGAACTGACAATGATAACACAAATTCACCCCAAGATGACTACAGAAGTCTTAAGACAAAAATCTATTTTGATTGGCAAATAGTGAAATAAACAGAAATCCATGTATAAGAATGAAATACATTTTACTTTTTAATCAATGGACAGGAAAAAGTCAAGCATGAATATTTAATAAGGAAAATAAATGAATGGGAAAACTAATGATTTGAGCTGATACAGATGTTTTCACAGTACACAGAGACCCAGAAGTTACAATTGTAGAACTTGCAGTGGATGAACTGAGGTTATACCAGAACCTGAAAAGGAAATAAGCCTGAAGATATTTTCACCAATCTTGGCCAAGACATATATTGCTGAGTCTACTGAAACCAAAAAAACAGTATTATTTTGGTAACAAAAAAATAATGTCATTAATTATCTAATGACTGAACCAAAGAAACAAGTTTTGGAAGACCAAAGGATGGAGGAACAGCTCCATAGACAACAACTTCACTGGAACAGAAAATTTGATTCACTAGGACAATCATTACTTCTGAAACACAAATATATCTCACAAAATGATACTAAAAGAGCTCACTAAGAAAAGATAGGTTGGTTATTTTCATACCCAGAATTTGGGATTGTGTTTTGTCCATATTGTTAGAAATAGCTGTTTCAAACTTATCAATTCTCAAAAAAAAATTAAAAAGCCTATGCAAGAATTAAAAACTGCCTACATTCCCCAAACAATACAAAGTACACAGTTCCTTAAAGCAATCCCTACACCTCGGATAAAACATTTGTGAAAAATAAAAATCTGGAATTGAAAGTTAAAAAAAATATCCTGAGTAATACAGTTTCAGTCCCATCAGCAGTTCAAGTTCTCCTTAGCCTCCAGTAATGCTAATTATCCATTTTTCATTGTCAAGTAAAGTTCCATTATGGGTCATATCCAGTTGCAGTTTCAAGCCCAAGAAAATTAGAAATCTTTCAGATCAGAGATTCTAAAACCACCAACTGTTGTGGTGGAAGTTATAATGTCCAAAAATCACATTAAAATAGCTAGATGGATAAGAAAAACAAGTTAATTATTGAAAAGATTCTAGGTGTTTAAAATTTTTATTTATTCAAAAACAACTATGCATAAAAAAACTAAAAACATTAATAAATACCGATCACAGTTTACTATTATGAAGAAAGATTATCAATCACCTAATGACCAATGTTAATCAGTCACGAAACTTGTATAATTATGATATTATTCACCAGTCATTAACCTGCCCCTTAGGAGATATTACTACTGCATAGTAAACCAAAGATGTTTCACAGAAACAGAGTAAATTAAAAAATGTATGGTATGGCTATCAACCAACAATAAGAAACAATCCATCTTTTATTCAATCATATTTTAGTAAATTAAATATATCTATAAAATAATCAACAATATTACAGCTAAAATAGGCTAAAAACTATATACGTGATACACAAATTGTACTAAATAATAAATAAAACCAAATGTGCATACACAAACATACACATATTATATATATTCATAAAACTGTATTGTTTGTTAAATATAACTGCAATAATTAAAAATAAACTATTTTTTCACTACTAACATTTCAGATGCATAGTATCAACTTACATACAGTTTTTGTTATTCTATTCAGGAAGATCTATACTTAGATATCAGTACAGACCATTAAAGATTATTACCTGCCTCACCTTAACAACAAAATACTGCAGGGGGTCTCCTCCTTCATTATAGGTATAGTCTCCTAGCAACTGACCTTCCAGATCAGCTTCTTTCTGCAATCCCTGTAATATTAGATAATTTTTTTAATAATAATAATAATAATAAATCTTAACACCATTTCCATAAAATGAATAAAAATATAAAGTGCATCAAAATCATGTACACTTAATTCTACATTTCAAATTAAAGGCTATTATCATATGCTTTCTGAAGGACACATCCTGTAAAACTTTATTGTCAGGCATAGGTCAATATAATAAAAATAATAAATATGTTTAAGTGTATAATGTTATGAGACTTTAGCTATTTAATCCAAACACTTATGTTTTTGTGTTGCAATCTGTTGCCATTCTAGAATGTAACAAGTATAACTTATATTTATTTACTAATTTTTATGGTGGTTATGAGATTGGTCAATTCTACTAAACCCATGCAGAGATTTGTAAGTTAAAATAACAGATAAAATAAGAAATTTTTCTCTTTAGAAAATTATGATAACTAGCTGGGCATTATAAGGATTTAGCATGTAAAATCTGAAAATTTTCTGATGTATAAAAATATTTTTAACCTTAAAATAAAAATTACTTTGCATGTTGCCTATCCAACATGCAAAAGAAAAACAAGTCATGAGAAAAACATTGCTTAACAAACCTTAAAACTTAATAAAAAAATTTGATATTTTGCATATAAAAGCATTGTAATGTTTACTTATAATCTGCCAAATTTCCTTAATGGTATTAATAAAAGTTTTGGTCTGAAAAATATGACAAGCAAAAAATGGTTATGAGGTTGGACAACTGCTGTCATTCAGATCTTGTAGGTAAAATTGTGAGGGAAATAGTATTTCTGTGTGAGAGGTGAGTTATCACCTCTGAAAATTGACTTTACAATAGTCTTATTTTAAATGTATCAACTCATTGTACAAGCGTATAAAAACCTCATGTTAACACAATTCAATTTTTATCTTGTCCAATGAAGTAACTAAAGTACTTCACTGAACTAATTTTCACTGAAAGCAGCTTTTGAAAACGCTTAAAGATATTGTGAAAATGCTTCTCTAATCACATAAACAATTATGTACACAGGTTTAAAAGTAAGGTTTTTAACTTTTAAACCTGTGTATATAATTGTTTACATGATTAAAGAAGCATTTTCACAATATATTTAAGCATTTTTAAAAGCCACTTTCAGTAAAAATTATCACTATCAATTTTGTTTTTCCTTTATTAGCCTTCTCATTAATAAAGTAGAAATTAGTGTAATACAGAGTTCATGTAATAATAAGTAAAAATCATGTGTTAATAATTTTACTGGTAACTATATTTCTTCAACATAATTTAGTGGAAAACACAGTTGCCAGATCCATAAAGGTATTGTTACTATTTCTTGCTTGAATAGCTAACACCTATAGAAACTTTTCGGTCCTATATAATTCACAGCAAACAGCATTAGTATATATTTTTACTATCTCACAAACATTTAATTTTTCCATAAACTTTAAGCATTTTAAATTTCAGCAACACAGTTACAACCTACCCACACAGAAAAGTCCTTTGGAGCACTATCAATACTCCCTTTAGGAGAGAGAGATTTTGGGATGTGTTCTAGAGAGAAGGCCGTAGGTCGAATAAAAGACGACAGTTTGATAACCAAGTAACCGAAGCTTCCCTTGAATGCCCAGCACTCACCAGGATGAATACCTGGCTAGTAAAGATTTAAAGTCAACAAATATCAAAAGAACTCTAAACAAACAAAACAGCAAATTACTATACCCATTATTATTATTTTCAATTTATTTGCTTAAACCTCTATTTTTTCACTAATATTGGAAATAACTTTAACATAAAATATTCCTTTTTACAAAATTTAAGAACATACCACCAATTTTATTATTATTTTCCTCCTTATGCTTTAAATGGCCTTCTTTGGAATACAGAAAAAAAAACCTCTTGGTTATTAAAATGCTTCAGTGATCACAAAAATCTCCCACACTGAGAAACAATAATTATTAAACATCAAATATAATTAAGTTCAGTTTTAATTCTAAAATATTTTGCACAAAATAAGAGAACTCTTGTCTCATAATGATGCTAAAACTTCAAAAAACACAAATATTAGTAGCTTCTGAAACAAATGAAATAAGGTTTACAATAAACACTTTTCCAAAGAGAAATTATACTTTTTAAAGTTGATCAAAATTTCTTACCCTTCTTTCATAATTTTTCTACTTCTGGGACATTTTTGTATTTTACTAATGTGATTAGATACTATATAAAATAGTATAACGTAACACTACTTACCTGAATAACAATGCGTGGTGAATTGTATGAGTGCCAGATAGGAATACCAAATATTCTGTACTGTCCAATTCCCATTTGGTATGTTTCAGAACATCTTGTACTGACAATAATCCCACCTAGTATCAGAAACAAAAGGTTACTTCATCAAAATGACTATTTTATATCATTTCCATTCTTATCAAATTTTACAATAACAATGATTCAATTAATTCTCCTATTGTATCTCAGGACAACACTTTTATTGATAAGGAGAGAACAACTATTACTACACTTCAGGACTAACTGGGTTAGATGTCTATCACAAATGAGAACAATACTGTATTTTGGCAAATTGTGCCAAAAGCAGTTTGATTCATAAATAAACTTACATATATATATATTTTATTGAAAATTAATACATTTTAATGAAGTTAAATTGTAAAATAAGAAAAATCACAAGTAAGGATTTAAAAAGAGAAAATCCTAAACTATGACTAATTATATTAGTTTGTCATAACTCAAAAAAGAACCCAAAACAAAAGCAAATTAAACAAAAAAATACTATATCAACTAAAAATATCCTAGGGTACAAGCTACAGTGTAGGATTATAAAATGTACCCTAAGTTTTTGAGGTAACTGAAGCAGTATGACCCACAATTGCAGTGGGTTCCTTACAACAATCAGAAATGAGCTGCACAATGGCTTGATTGCAAAACAGCCCCAAAGCATTTCCCAAACCCAAAGTTTCACCAAAGAAAGGTTACGGTAACTGTACGGTAGACTACAGCCTGCATCATTCACTATAAATTTTTGAGTCCAGGGTACACAATCACAGCAGACAAATACTGTCAAAAATTGGCCTAAATATATCGAAAGTTGTGCAAGTAACAACCACCTCTGGTCAATTGAAGAGGCCCTATTTTAATGACAATGCTTGTCCTCATGTGTCAAGGATTATGCTCCAAAAATTAAACAAGTTGGGAATCAAGGCTCTGCTTCATCCACCTTATTCTGCAGACCTTTTCTCTCCAGATTTTAATTTTTTTAAGCACTTAGAACTCTTTGAATAATAAACACTTTCAAAACTAACTAGGCAGCTGCAAAAGAAGCTTTCAAGGAGTTCACTGACCATAGAAACTGATTTCTACAGCAGAGGCACAAACAGCATCATTACACGATGGCAAAAGTGTGTTGAAGCAATTGGTGCTTACTTTAATTAAAACATGTTTTGCAACACTGGTTTATACATTTTCAAACTATGCAGTTCAAAAACGACATTTATTTCTAGACAACCTAATAGCTTGTACCCTGGGATATTTTCAGTTAATGCACAATTTTTTGTTTAATCTGTTTTTGTTTTGGCTTGTTTTTTAAGTTATAACAAACTAATATACATGTGTGTGTGTGTGTGTGTGTGTGTGTGTGTGTGTGTGTGTATGCTTTAAAAGTTTTTGTCCTATTAACAGTCTTAAAAAAATATTAATGCAATAAATTGCCAATTTTTCCTTTCTTGTATAGCTTCTTCTTTACTGTAAAATTTGAACTGCAACTAATAATATTTTTACTATATTGGGTTTTTTATTTTATACCAATGTAGTAAAATGTGCTTGGAATCTTTATACAATTAAAAATCATATGAATATTCTTTTTTACTTTTTTCAAAACATTAAAAAATAATGTATGAAAAACATTATATAGAATAATGTTCAACAATTTTCATCAGTTAATTTATTATTTCTGTTTGAAAAACCTGTTAAAAATGTTTAAATTATAATTAACTTCAATAAACAAAAGAGAAAGGTTCTTCACAGGCACCTAATGAGTGCTTAAAGGAGTAGAGACTAAACTTAGTAAATTCATCTTTAGAAATGCTTCTTGAATTTAATTGATTTCTTCACTTCAGATAATTTAATACTTTTTTTAATAACATTTTTGCTTACTTAAACTGAAGACACTCATGAATGAGCCATCCATAACAAATACTATATACTATTTGTAGAGGTGTGGAGTCACTCCATATGTTGGTGCTGCAGCAAAAATTAGCTATACCCATGATGGGAAACAAATTAGCATGGATTGATACAGATACAATAAAAACAAAAGTACTGCCAAATGCGATCTGCAGCTCTTCTTGACTTAAAGTATCTTCAAAAGAAACTAACATTTCTACCACATTCTCAATTGATCAAGAAAACATTAAAGGCAAAAAAGAAAGAAACAAAATCTTTTAAATAAATAAGCAAACTTTCTCTGAATATAAAATGTAATAGTAACAATAATTTTGGCCCTTCCTGAAGACTGTCAGAGATAAATTTATACTTGAATTTTAGACCTTGTAAATACAAATTAATCATTAACACCAGTGTCATGATATAAAACTGTTTAGTGTAGGTATTATTATTTAATTTATTTTATGAATGAATATTGTACAACTGTTTAATTCTTTTTATTGTAGGAGACAATTACTGGAAGTAGTGTTTGTAACTCATTGGTGTCAAGAATATAGGGAGCAGAAAATTTAATAATAAACATATAATAAATAGTATAAGATAAGAGGAAAACAACAGACAAAGACAACAGCAGAAGAGATTAAAGTCATGGCCAAGGAAAAGTCTGGCAAAAAGTTAACTTCAGGCAAAGTGATAGGACTAACATTTAATGTGTTAGAATATGAGTAACATTAGAAAAGGAGAAAAAAGAAAAATGATTTATACCATCTAAGGGTGGTTCCAAATTAATTGAATCAATCTGATACACTTTGATAAAAAAAAACAAAAAAAATGGAATATTTTTAAGAAAGAAGACCACACAATTACTGGAAGAACAGTATTAAACTGTGGTAATTTAATGCACAATTGTCTTTGAATTATATACAGAATACTAGTGCAACAGAAATAGGGAAGGTTGTTCAGATTCTCAGCCGAAATTCTAAAGTAATTGAATTGACCTAAGTGAACTTTTGACAAGAAGAAAACCATACAGTGTTTATCATATCCCTACAATCTCTGTAGTGTAAAGAATTAGTTGTACATATATTAAAGTAGTTTTGAAGATACATATTATTTTGTAAACAAGTAGAGTGCATGCTATTCATTTATCATTGAATTTACAACCAACAAATTATAGACACCTACTGTTCAAGAATCCTAAGCCCAACAACAACAACACAGTATATATACACTGCTGGCCAAAATCTTAAAGCTAATGAACAAAGAAAAAAAATTTTAGACTCAACCATTTATTTGAGTAGAGCTTTGAAAGATGAAAATAAGAAAAGAGAAAATAAAAATAAAAAACTTTTTTTAGCATTTAATAGGGAAAATGTGAACATGATGAAATTATTCTAAATATTAGTTGGTCAAAAGTTTAAGACCATACCAAAAAGAAGTCCTAAACAGGATAGGAAATGCCCAACAAGAGGTCTCAGTAGTGAGTTGCATAGCTGTCATTGAGAATAACTTCAAACATTCGCTTTGGCATGGTCGATATAAGCATTTGTAGAAGGCTGGCTGGAATGTTATTCCAAGTAGTGAAGATGGCTTCACAAAGATCATGCACTGTTTGGAATTGATGTCCATTTCTATAGACTTCCCTTGCATTCCACCCCCAAACATTTTCAATGGGGCTCAGTTCGGGTAAACACACTGGATGGTCCAAAAGAATCACGTTATTTGTCATGAAAACGTCCTTTGTCCTGCGGGCATTATGGATTGCAGCATTTTTCTGGTGAAAGATCCAGTCATTTCTACACAAGCAAGGGACTTACACCTTCCAACATGCAAAGGTAGCCAGCTGCTGTTTGACACCCCTGTATAACCTGAAGCTCCATTGTTCCATGGAAGGAGAAAGCACTCCAAATCATGATGGAACCTCCTCCACTGTGTCATGTATGCAATGTCTCTGGTGGAATATCCTTATCGTGCCAGTAATGTTGAAAGCCATCTGGACCGTTCAGGTTAAAGTTTTTCTCATCAGAGAACAAAACCTTCATCCACTTTTCTATGTCCCATGTTTGGTGCTTCTCAGGAAAGTTTAACCGAGCTGTTTCGTGGTGTGGAAGAATGCATGGCCTTTGAAGACATTTACAGTTTTTAAAGTCTTTCTCTTGTAGATGCTGTCTTATTGTACTTGAACTGCATTCTGCGTCCGTAAGGGCCTTAATCTGGCTCGACCGTTGGCTGGTGTCTTCCCAGATAACCTATCGAATCCTCCTGCTCAACATCTGCAAATTTTTCTTGGGCCGACCACTTAAAATTCTCGTTCCGTATCCCTCAGGGTCTTTTAATAAATTTGCAACAGCAGTTTTACTACGCCCAATCTCACCAGCGATGGCACGTTGAGAGATACCTTGCTTTTGCAGCTCGACAATTCTGCCACGTTCAAACTCTGTCAACATTTTAGCCTTTGTCATGTTTTTACCCAATGTAACACAGGAGATGTCAGAGGGAGATGTTGACAATGCTAATGCTTGAACACAAATGACTAAATTTTGTTACGTGTTTACCAATTAACGCTTCGTTTCAGTATGGTCTTAAACTTTTGACCAGCTAGTACTTAGGCTAATTTCATAGTGTTCACATTTTCTCTATTAAATGCTAAAAGGTTTTTTTATTTTTATTTTCCCTTTTTGTATTTTTATCTTTCGAAGCTCAACTCAAATAAGTGTGTATTTTTTCTTTATGTTCATTGGCCTTACGATTTTGGCCAGCAGTGTATATATACTACTAAGAAATATAAGCAAGAACCTTTTACTGACAATTGACAAACAACTTTAACAAGTGACAATCAGTTAACAGTATTCATAAAATGCACATGTACTGTCATGAATGTATAATTTTGAAAAGTTATAAATTTATACCTTACTTAAAGCCTGCAATTATTCACTATATGAAGAAGAAAGTATGTTGAAGAATGACAAACCTTTTGTCTATTGCCCAAATTTGTAGTAGATAAATAAAAAAATCTGGAATTTAAAAACCTGGAGATAGATAGTAAAAAGCATAAGCACAGAAAGAGACATTAATTACTCAAACTGCAAGCCCCTAGTTTGGCTTCATGCTTTACATTAGAATATAAGTTTGTAGAACATTTTCCCAGCATATCTACATTTTAGAAGTCTAAATTTTCTTAAAATTAAATGTTAATGAAATTCAAATTTCTTCTAAAATAGTCTGTGTGCAGCATCAGCAAATGGTTACTTGACCAGACATACATTAAAATTACACAATTCTTGCATGATCTGAAAATCTATTCTGCAGTGCATTCTTTTTAAAAGTATCTTTTTATCTGTCACATTATGTGTGTTATATGTAATTGTTTGATTACGTATCATTTTAATCTCAAGCAATCTCTCTCATAACTTTTAAATGTCAGTAGCTACCTGCATATCATTCTGGTTATAAATCAATGAATGTATACCAAACATTTTACATGTCATTGAAAGTTCATTACCCTGTGCATTTTAAAAGTATTATATCTGTTACAGTGTAAAATGTTTCTTTAAATTATACAATTTTCCACTTAGGTTTGTTTAATTATAAGACTCACCCTGAGATTCAAGGGCATAGTCCACTAACCCAGTCTTGTCTGCATCATACAAATATATGGCATCTCGCACTATTTTCTTTACATCCTCCTGGGAGGCACACATGCTACTGTCATTTGCAGAGACTGAAAACATAGCTGAGGTGGATGATGTCTTTTCATTTTGAAGTTCCTCCCTCAGGGACTGGGCTGAACTAAGTGCAATGGCTGAAGCTGCTGTCTGGGCTATCTCTTCTATGTGTGTTTTCATTTTAACACTCAGCTCAGAAGCCATGTGATTACTGAGATCTGACATTTGACTTGCAAAGTGTTCCTGGGTGACAAATGTATGTTGTAGCCACTGTCCAAATGTAGCAAAAGGAGAAGAGATATTTCCATTTTCATTCATCACCTACATTGGAGGTAAAATAAAACAAAAAAAACAAACTTGTCATTTCTAGTGTTTTCAGTCTTTATCCCTTTCATTGCAGGCAGGGTGAATTTCACCCAGCTCATAACCATGAAAGTATCCATGAGATTAATTATGCTATAATTTTTTTATAATGTATGCATATCTTTATATAATTTTGCTGGTTATTGGTAAACATTACATGGATTTTGGACAAAAAATATCAGGTTTTTATATTCAATATTAAGATTTTTTAATTACAATTTTTCTCATATGTTTTTTCTTTCAGAATATTGACTATCCAACATGCAAAATAGTTCTCATTTTAAGATAAAAAATATTTTAAATAAGTAGAACATTTTAAAATCTCATTTGCAAAATTTTTAAATCTCCAGATAATTATTAATTTATTTTAGAAAAAAAAAACTACGTTTTATTTGTTATTTTCACTACTGTAGTTCTGTATGGGTTGGTTTGATTTGACCAACTTCATAATCTCAACAAAAAATGAGAAGATAAATATAAATCATGTTTTTCATTCTAAAATAACTACAAGTTATAGCTTGTAAACACAAATATTTAGTCTAAATAGCTTAAATTTCATAACATTACACATGTACATACATTTATTATTTTTATTATGTTGACCTTTCAGCCATGCCTGATTAACATTAGAAAAGTTGCAAAGATGTGGCACACGTACTCAATATTACCGTATCCAAGAATTTAAAACTCAAACACAATTAAAGTTAAAGACAAATGTAAAGTGTTGTGTCTTTACTGGTGTGATATGTAATAGTAATTAAAATATTGAATATGAAGTTAATTAAATTGATTAAGACAAAGCAATCACCACATACATACTAGCAGCAATAATGCCACTGTTTCCAGGATAGATACATTGCTCCACGTAACTAATGGTCACTCTCATTTCAAAACAAGGAATTTTGTATCAACAGGTGATCACAATACTTTCCAGGAAAAACATAACTTTCAATTTCTATCAGTAACTAGGGCAAAAGGAACTTAGCGGCTCTCTTAACCAACATTCTATGTTACGAACACCGAGTATTTACAACAAAAATTTTAAAGAAACTATTTGTATTAACTAAAACAAATAGGAAACATAAGATGTGACATAAGATGCTCACACTGTTAGGGGTTAGACCCTAGAATTATATCCCACAGGCTTCGGAACATTTCTCTACACCATCTTTATATCAAATTTCTTACAGATTCATAAATGTTTTGTTTATAAGGTTGCTAATAACAAATGAAAAAATGTTACTCAATTATTGGTCCTAATAATCACTCCTGAAATTCCTTATTATTTTACATAGAAAATGAATTATTTTACCCATTTGTTTAGTCTGTTCTTTTTGCTGGCTGTTGTAACAAAAATTAAAATTATACAATATAATGAAATACATAAATCATACAGTAGTGAATGGCAAAAAAAACAACAACTTAGTAATTTGAGGGTTAATAGCATAAAACAAAGCAACTTTACCCTCAATAGTATAGAAGCAAGTTGATTCTCAACCGTCTTCAAATATTCACTCTGGTTGTGACAGCAGTTTCTCATCCCAAGTAGTAGATCTTTTATTCCCATGACCTGTTTCTCCAAGGTTTTAACTTTGTTGTCTATCTGTGACAGACTAACGAGTGGTAGCTGGTGGACATGCTCACCTGTTTCACTGTGTATATAGGAAGTTATTACTTAAGATTATATTTTACTTATAATGTAGATGAAGAAATAATGAAAATATGTTTAACACATTACTGACTGATGTATCACAAAACCATACTGATTAAAACTCGCATGTTGCTTGTTTGTTTTTCAATTTCAAGCAAAGCTACACAAGGGATATCTGTGCTAGCTCACCCTAATTTTGCAGTGTAAGACAAGAGTGAAGGCAACTAGTCAACACCAACTCTTGGGCTACTCTTTTACCAATGAATAGTGGGAATGACTATCACTTTTGTAAATTACCTTTCATTGTGAATAAAAATCTTTAACACAAAACTGAGTTTTAAATAGTGTAATTGTATTTGAGGGACACTAGTAATTTGAATTTCTTAGTTTGGGCAAACTAAAGTGTTTCATTTGGTGTCAATTAGCTTTATTCAAATATCATTATTTCTTATATAAATATGCGTGATGTTTTGATTTGTATATCTGTGGCTTTTACTGAATATCTGCAAAAGTTTAAGAAATAAAATCTATATACATTGTCTTTAAGTATTTGCTTAACTGTTACTAACAAGTTCAGAAGAGTTGTGTATTCCCAAATTTCATATTTTTAACTATCTTATTTAAAATATCTTTTTTTTGTGATTATTTAAAAGATGTTCTTTAAAATTTGAAAATGGACACATTTAGGAAACACTACGTAATTTACAGAGATTTATGAATTAACATAGCAACTGATTTTTTAAAAGATTTCAAATAACATTTTGAAGCTGATGAAAATGAATTAGGGTTTAAAACGTAAAATGTTTATTCAGGTATGTTTGTACATAGTAATTCAAATGCATAAAAGATCTCTGTTCTGTAATTTTTTAACTAAAGTCTATTTCGTAGAGCTCTTTAGAGCAAGTTCATCGGGCATATATAAAAAGTTATCATTTTTCTATACTGAAAACTTATTTCCAATAATACTTACCTTCACTGACAACATCGCTATTCCTCAACATCAGCTTTGCCCACTTAAGAATTGGTCTTGCATGATCTAGTCTTTTATGCCTCACTTAAATGCATTTGACAATATCTAATTTGCAAATTTATCCACCCTCATCAATACATCCTCTATCCTGGTATTGTATATAAGCACCTCATTTAGATAATGTAACCACTTTTTCGAGACTTACACCAGCTCTTAGTGGGAAGGTAGCGTGAGAGAGTTTCAGTGGAGGTAAGCATTATTGGAAATACATTTTCAATTTAGGAAAATGTTAACTTCCTAAACATACCAACTTCTGACAAAATAGCTAAAATCTCAAAGTAAGAAGTTGGAGGGGGTCAGTTCAGGCATGATCAATAATGAAAGCATCTGCATAGAACACTGGTGTACCGTGATAAGTGGTACACAAGTGGGAAAACCACACTATATACATCCTCATTGGATAAATGAAATGGCTAGTAAAAAACAATTGTGCTGAATCTACTGAGATGTAACTCAGAATATACCTCACTTGTAAAAATAATATATGCAAAATAGATATTTAGAAATCCACCTCTAAGGAAATGGAGAAAATCAAGGGAAACTGAAGAATACTGATGAAACAATCAAAACCATCACCACAGGAGGTAAAGTGGGAAACAGAACATTTCTAGGCCTAACAGCCAAAACACGTTATCACATTACAATTGACTGTGCAGGCAAGAAATAAGTGGCAAACTCATTGCAGAGATGGATGTATCCTCTTTCTTTGATGCATGAGGCTTAGAAAGGAAGGAGCTATCAGGATATAGCAGGACCAAAGAATAACTTCAACTTGTGTTATCAACATGTCAGTGGTCAAAAATTATACTTAGACAAGGAGGCAAAAAACCAAGGCAAATAAGTAG